>NC_140177.1:45418694-45788809 GCF_963971535.1 Notolepis coatsorum
TTCTGGTTATGAGAGAAAGGGTTAAATTCTCCCTATATTTCTTTTATGATGTTCCTTTACCGATCCATATACACAACACCCTGGGACATGGAGCTTAGGTGGTATTAGTGCTGCCCTATCATACCCTCATCAGTCCTCTCTTTCTCTACCAACACAAAAACAAATGAGAGACAGGTCTTTACATCCTGGTGAAAGTAATGTTTGGTGTGTTAATAAATGTCACAGTGAAGTGGAGTGTGTTCTATTAGTGTTGGGTGTGTGTTCTATTAGTGTTGGGTGTGTGTTCTATTAGTGGTGGGTGTGTGTTCTATTAGTGTGTGTTCTATTAGTGGTGGGTGTGTGTTCTATTAGTGTTGGATGTGTGTTCTATAGTGTTGGGTGTGTGTTCTATTAGTTTTGGGTGTGTGTTCTATAAGTGTTGGGATGAGATGGAACCAGAACCATTTAAAACAGGTTTTCTCACTGGTGCGACAGTGGATCAGGAGGTAGAGCTGTCGTCTGGTAATCTGAAGGTTCCCAGTTCGATTCCTGCTCCTCCCGGCAGCATGTCGGAGTGTCGTTGAGCAAGACACTTAAGCTCTAACTGCTCCCGATGAGCAGGTTGCTTGGCACCTTGCATAGTTGCCTCTGCTGTCGGTGTGTGAATGTCTGAGTGAATGGATGAATGTGAGGCATAAGTTGTAAAGCGCTTTGGATGAAAGCGATAATAATTGTATGTCTGTGTGTCGGCGTGTCGCCCACACAAATGTCAACAATGTATGTAAGGAAACATAAATGTACTGCAATAACTTACAATGTACTGTATGATTGTACGGGTTCCACAGGTTTTGATGTTGCCTAAAAGCTAATTGAAATCCTAATAAGCAAAATAAACTAAATGAAATGGTAAAGAAAGCAAAGAAATGTATCTTTTTATTTATATATATATTTATTTTCTTTTTTTTGCTGCAGCTGCATTGACGTGCAAAGAATCCTAAATGACTATCACTTGTGTTCAGTGACATTTCACATGACATTTGAACGGCTCTACTTGACATTTCTCAGTATGACCATGTTCAACGAAACAAGCTATAGCCCACGACTATATAAATGTGAAAGTCAGAGTTTCATAGTTACACGGAAGCCAGAATGTAAAAACCTGAACCGTTGTGTTGAATTCTCATGTATGTCACACAAAGCATGCATGATGCCCATTCGATGAGATACAAAACATGACACATTTGAGACAAGTGTACCAAAATGTAACGTTATCGGAAGAAACCTCTGTGACTGATCTCACAGACGGACGGACGGACGAGACGAGGTGGTGGAATTTCCACCTCAGCAAGCCCCGGACGATGCACCTTCACACCTGCTTTTAAGAGGCCATGCGATTGTATCACCCTCGATTATCAGAGCACCAGGGTGGGAGTAAAGGGGCCACTTCTTCTTTCGGTAGCGCCGGACCACAGACTGACCTGTAGTTCCTCAAACGGTGATGAGCAGAGAGAGAGGTGGTCCTCATTGTTTGATACAAACGCCCCCTTTATCTTCCATGAAAATATTCTAAGCACAAGAATGCTATTTTTGGTCAATGTCGTCACTAAAAGAGACTGGAGCAGAGAGTTATTGTTTACGTCGGTTAAGCAGCTGTTTATTTGCTGTAATGCTGCGCTAATGTACAGTATGTGCGAGAGAGAGAGAGAGAGAGAGAGAGAGAGAGAGAGAGAGAGAGAGAGAGAGAGAGAGAGGACTGGTTAGTGTGTGTGTGTGTGTATGTGTGTGTGTGTGTGTGTGTGTGTGTGTGTGTGTGTGTGTGTGTGTGTGTGTGTGTGTGTGTGTGTGTGTGTGTGTGTGTGTGTGTGTGTGTGTGTGTGTGTGTGTGTGTGTTTCTGACTCCCCTGGTATGGATAAAATCCATATATCCACATTTGGTTTTATCCAAATTATTTATTATTATTTATTATTTATTTATTTGATCGACTTCCACTAAATGTATTAATCTAGCTACTAACTGATAACTAAATCACAGAGAAAAGTAGTAAGGCTTGCATCGCAGTCACGAAAGGGGCTAAGAGAAAGGAATATAGCAGGACGATCGTTTACGATAGTTAACCTCACGTTGAGCGGGGTTCCCAAAACTGGCCATCAACCCCAGTCCTGTCGCAGCCGCTCAATCTCCGAAAACATTGGGGCGAATTTCCAAACAGGTGTTATTTGGACAAATACATTTGGAATCTAAATGGGTACATTCCTGCCTGAAAAAATATTAAAACTGTATATTAACTCTTTCACGGCCAAACCAAAGTAAAGTCGATTTTTTTAATCAGTTGTGCAATAGTACATTTTGGTGAGTTGTTTCTATACAATTCACTTATGACATAAGTCATAACGCTGAGAGAGAGATATCGCATAGATTTATTATCTACAAAGCAGGCATGGCCAGCCCACCTCATTTCACTGTATGCCTTGTGTATGTATGTGACAAATAAACCTCTTGAATCTTGCCATATTCAATCAGTTTCAGTAACTACAGAACAGTACATATTGTAATAGACTCACTTGTTGTTGTTTTGTGGTCCGGGCTTGAACTTTCCATGATAAAAAGTCCATATAAATCCATTTAGTTAGATCCAACACTGTCTGAATGTACAGTATCTCGTGATTACCTCTCCGACTCCTGAGAATACACTTCTTATTACCGAACCAGCTAAACGACCAAGTATAGCCTAGCTAAGCTAACTCACGATCTGAAATGAAAATACTCCTGGCTCCTTCTCCAAGCATTATTTTCTGTCTGACGACTGACGAGTGACACAGTGGCACACTGAGCTTGCTTCGAGCGCTAGAAAACCGCGCCCCCAGACATCATATTTGAAGACCCTGATAGGTGGCAGTATCGCCTACCTTTTGAACTCTGATAGAAAGGGAACAGGAGAGAGAATGAATGAAATGGACTATCGAGACTCGCTCTGAGTGGGAGGAGCTCCTGCAAGGCAATCGCTAGCAGATCTGCTCGCCTCAAAACCTATAGTGTCCCGTAAACATGTGTAATTACTAGTGCTGTCAATAGATAAATTCTTTTTTTACTAATTAATCTCACAATTTTCTGTAATTAATCTAGATTAATCTAGATTAAAAATAGCATTTTTCTACTTAAGACCGAAGCTTGTAACAGATATTTACTTGAGTAAAATCATGGAATTATTGTAAAATCAACACAAAGAAAGTATATTTAGATTCAAAGACTATTTTAATAGCTTTCTTTGAATACAGTTTCTCTCCTGTGAAATACAAATGTTCAACAAAACCATCAACATTGACTCAGCTAGACCTCTTTCTTATATCCGCGGCACTAAAATTTAAGATTTTTCACTCCATAGATTAATCTAGATACATTTATTTTAATGCTTTAATAAATTAAAATGAATCTCCAAAGTTAAAGCATTCATTTTGACAGCCCTAGTAATTACATATAAACGAGTAATCGCGATCGCCGATAGGATCATTGGAATTATTCTTTTTTGAGTACCTCCTTGTACCTACTTGTGCTCCTCCCTCCCCATCAACCTGGACCCCCTGCAATTTGCATACCGCCCCAACAGGTCCACGGAGGACGCCATAGCCCATGTGCTGCACACAGCAGCATCACACCTGGACAAGAGGAAGGGGAACTATGTGAGAATGCTATTCATTGACTACAGCTCGGCATTCAATACCATAGTCCCCTCCAAACTCATAGCCAAGCTCAGGGACCTGGGCTTGAACTATGACCTCTGCCAGTGGGTCTTGGACTTCCTGACGGGCAGACCCCAGGTGGTGAGAGCAGGCAACTGCACCTCCTCATCCATCACCCTCAACATAGGGGCCCCCCAGGGCTGTGTTCTGAGTCCCCTCCTCTACTCCCTGTACACACACGACTGTGTGGCTCAGCGGAGTAGCAACACAATCATCAAATTTGCTGACGACACAGTAGTGGTGGGCCTGATCTCTGCAAACGACGAGAGGGCCTACCTGGAAGAGGTCAAGGTCCTGGCGGGATGGTGCCAGGAAAACAGCCTCTCCCTGAACGTCAGCAAAACAAAGGAGATGATTGTGGACTTCAGGAGGTCGGGGGTCAAGGACTACAGCCCCCTCAGCATCGACGGGGCACCGGTTGAGAGAGTGAACAGCTTTAAGTACCTCTGAGCCCACATATCCGAGGACTTGACATGGACCACACACATTGACAGTGTTGTGAAGAAGGCACGACAACGCCTCTACTTCCTCAGGCGCCTAAGGAAGTTCCAAGTCAGTCAGAAGATCCTTAAGAACTTCTACTCATGTACAATAGAGAGCATCCTGACTGGCAACATCACCTCCTGGTTTGGGAATAGCACTGCACAAGACCGAAGCAGACTACAAAGAGTGACACGTTCAGCCGAACGCACAATTGGAGGGGGGCTCCCCACCCTCCAGAACATTTACAACAAGCGGTGCAGGGGCAAGGCTAAGAGAATCATTAAGGACTCCAGCCACCCGAACAACTGCCTCTTTGAACTGCTGCGGTCAGGCAAGCGATACCGGAGTCTCAAGGCGAGCACAGAAAGACTCAGAAGAAGCTTCTATCCCCAGGCCATCAGGCTGCTCAATGAACAATGAACACTACACAACAACCATCAAACGCACATAGCACACACATCCACATGCACACACTCACTTTAAACAAACACACTGTAGCACCCACTCCCCACACTTTATATTTATTGATAAAGGATTTGCACTACAACTCGTACACCTTACTGTAAATTGTACCTAAATTGTACCTCATCCCATTTCTGCTTTGCACTATATAGTATTGTATATTAGTACACTACATAGTATATTGTATATTATATGGTAACTCAGTTACGTCTATTCTGCATCGAACATTGTACATATGTCTATACTGAACATTGTGACCTCATTTTCTACTTCTAATTTACATGCTATACTATGTTATTTAATACTTATCTTGTCTAGCACAGTCTCTGGAGCGTAACAGTAAGAAGCATTTTGTATAAAAGTATTCTGTACTTCTGTATGACAAGTTGACAACTATTAAAGAAACTTGAGAAACTTACCTCCTGGCTAAGGTAAGGACCCCCTATGGCCTATGTCTATTTTACCGAACCTGAGACATGTTTATGTAACGATCACAGTGGCTTACTTTTACCAGACATAAACCAAGCCTTTTCTAATGATCCCCCCCCTTGAAGATTTTGTGAAGGTACATATGTACATGTTATATACCTTTGATTTGGGAGTATTTGGGGTTTCAGGGAAAAAGGGAAAAAGACTGGATTATTCCGGAAATGGGGCGCTGTTTAGCGTGTAGCGTGTAACAAACTACAGTGTGTAGAAATTTGCTGATTAGTCAGTAATGGACTATGAACTATGCCTGTAAAATTTGCCATACTATTGTCTCCATAGCTATAATACAGAACACACGATGGGTCTGCAAACATAGCTAAAATGGTCATTAACGCTGGCGCCAAACAGTGCAAATGGGCGAAAGCTAGTGGCCGTGAATGAGTTAATGGTCCTAGGTTGTACATTAAAACAGCGTTTGGCCTTGGTAAATAGTCAGCATATCTGCCCGACTATGAAAAAAGAATGGCAGCTAGTTGTTAGTGTGTATGTTGCATAGCAACCGCCTTGAAGTGCAGGCAGCCAGGATGGTCTATTTTTCTTTTTTTACTAATAATAACATAAGCATTTAAATCGAAGTGTGTCTTACTTCCATATTGCCATAGCCTACTCGGTAACCATGTAATAAAAGCAATAGCTCACAGGTCATGGCATATGTGTTAAGAATCGGTTACAGGTAGGCTCAAATGCACAACACGGGAGACAGAGGGAAGTTCAATCCCGAAGGGCATTTAATAATACGTTGCAAAAGGTTAACGCACTCCAGTGCGGTGTGTGTGTGTGTGTCTTGAGCCTGGCGGGTGGGTATCCGTGACCGGGGGGAAGCAGGGGGGTGAAGCTGTGAGGATAACGGACAGAGAGAGACGGGGTAAGTATTCAACGGAAGAACGAGGGGAAGCACACAGGAAAAACACGAGACAAAAACACGGGGAAAACATGAGATGTCAAAAATCATGGAACGGGTGGAGACACAAAAAACACAATGGGAGTAAGGTTAACATGATGATGAAAAAAGCATATGCAATAGAGGTAATCTCAAGATACTTGCCAGGCCGTCAATAAACGAAGATCTGACGCTGATGGATGGAGATCCTGGTCTTCTTGTAGGTGGTGAGGTGATTAGACGCCACATGCGGAGTCTCCATCCATCAGCGTGATGATTATCAGCTGAGCCTTTTGCGCGCCCGTAGAGCATGCACCGAAGTGCAGGGAGTGAATGGGACAGACACAGGGTTAGAGACAGACACGGGGTGTGTGAGGGAGACAGAGAGGATTGTGCAGGTGAAACAGAACCCCCCCCCCCCCCCCCGAACGGGAGACTCCTGGCGACTGGGCTTGGTAAAAGTCACGGAGAAGGATGGGAGACATGATCTGGGATCAGGGAATCCAACTCCTTTCCTCTGGTCCATTACCCTCCCAATCCACCAGGTACTGGAAGCCTGACCCTGGTGACGAACCTTTAGGAGTCTCCAAACCACCCACTGTAGGTGACCATCTACCAGTTGGGGGGGGGTGCAGGTGGAGACAGGTTGCTGGTGATGTAGGGCTTGACTCCAGAGCCAGGGTGGATGTGTCGGAAGGAGTGAGGGGGAACCAACCGGATGGCGGCAGGGTTGATAACCCGGTCAATGGTGTAGGAGCCGATGTACCGAGATGAGAGTTTCTTGGAAGCGACGTTGAGGGGAAGGTCTGCAGTCGATAACCAGACCTGCTGGCCGACCTGGTACTCCGGGGGATCGGCGACTGTTGGTCCGTGCAGTGGCGTGGAGCAGTGCAGAGCGCACTGAGTTCCATACCAGACGACAGTGGTGGAGGTGGACCTGGACTGATGGTACCGACGCTTCAGCCTCCTGGAAGGGAAGTACAGGTGGCTGGTACCCCAGGGAGCACTCGAATGGTGACCGGCCGGTGGAGTCGTTGACCATGGCGTTCAGCGAGTACTCAACCCAGGGCAGGTCCTTGCTCCAGGAGGAGGGGTGGAGAGAGGACATGCAGCGAACAGCCGACTCCATGCTTTGATTAGCCCTCTCGGCCTGTCCATTGGACTGGGGATGGTAGCCGGACGTGAGATTGACCGTGGCCCCAAACCCAGCACAAAAAGCTTGTCAAACCTTGGATGTGAACTGGGGGCCACGGTCAGACACCACATCCTGGGGAAAGCCATACAGGCGGAAGACGTGGGTGGTTAGTAGTTCCGCCATCTCTGCGGCGGTCAGGAGCTTGGCCAGGGCTATCAGTTGAACTGACTTCGAGAAACGGTCCATGAGGGTCAGGATGACAGTGTTTCCCAGGGACGGAGGGAGACGGGTAACGAAGTCCACGGAGAGGTGGGACCACAGATGACTGGGCACAGGAAGAGGCTGCAGCAGGCCTGATGGAGGGTTATGGGAGGCCTTGTTCCGTGCAGAGGTAGGGCAGGCAGAGACGAGTTCTCTGATGTCCGCGGCCATGGTAGGCCACCAGAACCGTCTGCGTAGAAAGAATAGTGTTCTTCATGCCCCAAGATGGCAAGCGAACCGGCTAGCATGGCCCCACTGCATGACCTCGATCCTGACAGCCTCCGGAACGAACAAACGCCCCGAGGGGCCAGTCCGGGGATCAGGCTGGGTGCGCTGGGGCCTCCAAACACTGCCTCAACGTTCATAGAGACCACTCCGATGACCCGGGAAGAGGGAAGGATGGTGTCCAAAGTGGTCGTATCTTCCTCCACGGCATGAAGTCGAGACAGTGAGTCGGCCTTGACGTTCTGAGATCCTGGTCGGAAAGTGATGGTGCAGTTGAAACGTCCCAGGAAGAGGGCCCAGCGAGCCTGACGTAAGGTCAACCGTCTGGCCGATCTGATGTACGTCAGGTTCTTGTGATCCGACCAGACGGTGACGGGTGTTTAGCAGCCTCCAGCCAGTGCTACCACTCCTGGAACGCCTCCACAACAGCCAGCAGCTCACGGTTCCCGATGTCGCAATTGGCCTCGGCGGGGGTGTAGCGATGGGAGTAGAATGCGCAGGGGTGCATCTTCTGGATGGTAGATGCCTGAGAGTACGCCCCCGATTCCCGTGTCGGAAGCATCAACCTCCACGATGAAGAGTCTCGAGGGATCAGGGTTGACTAGGACCGGCGCCAACGCGAACCGAGCCTTAATGTCCATGAAGGCGGCACTGGCTGCAGGAGTCCAGATGAAGGGACGCAGGGAGGAGGTGAGTGCCATGAGAGGCCACCCGACTGTAGTCCCGAATGAATCGCAGATAAAAGTTGGCGAAGCCGAGGAAGGACTGTAACTGTTTCCGGGTGGTAGGTTGGTTCCATTCGACGACAAACTGGATCTTCTTGGGGTCAGGTCAAGTCTGTCCACCCTCTACGATGAACCCCAGGAACTCCACGGAAGGGGCATGGAAGGTGCACTTATTGGCTTTAATGAAGAGCCAGTTCTACAGGAGCCGTTGGATGACGAGGCGAACATGCTGGATGTGTTCCTCAATGCTCCTCGAGAACACCAGGATGTCGTCGAGGTAGAGGACTACAAAAATTTCCAACATGTCCCTTAGCAGGTCATTCATGAGTGCCTGGAAGACTGACAGTGTGTTAATGAGTCCAAAGCGCATCATGCAGTATTCGTAATGGCAACGGGGGGTCTTGAACGCCATTTTTCCACTCATCCCCCTCACGTATCCGGACCAGGTGGTAGGCGTTCCAGAGGTCCAACTTTGTGAACACTGTGGCTCCGAGGAGGGGTTAAAAATTAGAGCTTATGAGGGGGAGAGGGTAAGTGTTCCGGATGGTGATGTCGTTGAGCTCACGGTAGTCGATGCATGGCCGGAGGGATCCATCCTTCTTAACAAAGAAAAAGCCCGCTGCCACCGGGGAACGAGAAGGACGGATGAGGCCTTCGGCCAAGCATTCGGCGATGTAGGTCTCCATGGCTGCCTTCTCCGGCATGGCGAGATTGTAGAGCCGACTGACCGGGAGCTTGCTGTCGGGGCGGAGCTCGATGGCACAGTCGTAGGGCCGGTGGGGAGGCAGGGTACAGGCTCTCTCCTTTCTGAAGGCCTCTCCCAGGTCATGGTAGATCTCCGGTATGGAAGAGAGGTTGGGAGGAGCAGGGAGTGGCCGTGGAGGTACTGACGAGGTCTGGGCCGTGCGCACTCTGAACTCTGAGAAAAAAACCTGCTTGAACTCTGAGAGAAAAGTAGCATAGTCGATGAACAGGTCGGGGTGGGCGCTAAGGGTAGCCTGAGCCCAACTTAAAGCGCAACCGGTGGTGATGTTGGTTAAGTAGGCCACACAGGATGTGGGAGAAAAAAACTGATTGGGTTGATGAACAAAAATGTACTCACATTGTAGGAGGAAACCACGGAACTGAGTGAATGTACTGTCGAAGGGGCTGGCGAGACTTGGTTCACGGGACGGACCAATAGGATGAGTGTGAGACGAAGCAGCGGAGGGTGGTGACACTGGGGACTGGCCAGAAGCGGTGGGAGGAGTAGGTGACAGCGTGAGTGTGGCTATCTGCCCCGAAAGTACCTGGATAGCCGACAGGAGATCCCTCATCTGAATGATGCCCCCTTGCTGGAGAGTCTCCTGGGAGACTTCATGAAGCAATCGCCCATGGTCCACAATGACTCTCTCCTGAGCTTGCAGAGACGTGATGTCGAGTCCCCTGTGTTGGCTGAGCTTGTTTCCATGGTCAGATCTTCTATTAGGAACCGGTTACAGGTAGGCTCAAATGCACAACAACAAGGGAGACAGAGGAAAGTTCAACCCCAAAGGGCATTTAATAATACGTTGCAAAAGGTTAACGCACTCCAGTGCGGTGTGTGTGTGTGTGTCTTGAGCCTGGTGGGTGGGTATCCGTGACCGGGGGGAATCAGGGGGGTGAAGCTGTGAGGATAACGGAGAGAGAGACAGGGTAAGTATTCAACGGAAGAACGAGGGGAAAACATGAGAAGTCAAAAATCATGGAACGGGTAGTGACACGAAAAAACACAACAGGAGTAAGGTTAACATGATGGCCCCGGGAAATTTCCAAATCCCCCGCCCCCCACCCACAAAACCCCCTCCAATGTACAGTTTCTTCCCCTTCGTATGTATATATTTTTTTAATGATATTTTTTCTTTCTTACACATTACTGTATATTTGTATGTCTTGTATGTCATAAATGTCCCGATGAATTGAAAATGGAGGACCCTGATGTAAACCAGATGAAAGTATTCTTCTGGTCTGCATCCTCTTAGCAGTTGTTTGTATTGAGCCGTACTGTATTGTACCCATTCTGAAATCTGTTAATAAAGTTTTCAATCAATCAATGGCGAAAAAAGCATAATGCAATAGAGGTAATCTCAAGATACTTGCCAGGCCGTCAATAAACGAAGATCTGACGCTGATGCATGGAGATCCTGGTCTTCTGGTAGGTGGTGTGGTGATTAGACGGCATGTGCGGAGTCTCCATCCATCAGCGTGATGATTATCAGCTGTGCCTTTTGCGCGCCCATAGAGCGCGCGCCGAAGTGCAAGGAGTGAATGGGACAGACACAGGGTTAGAGACAGACACGGGTGTGTGAGGGAGACAGAGAGGATTGTGCAGGTGAAACCGCTGTCCGCTTCGTGTCGGGCCAAACTACGCCCCTTAGCTGTGATATAATAACCATATACCATGTCCTGTTGTGAGCTATTGCTTAAACATTCTACATACTACAGTATATCCTACCGTGAGAACTTCCAAATTCCTACTTTAACTTAGGTCTGCCACATCATCTATTACACTAAGCTGGGGCATCTCTAGATTTCACTGACCCGGCCACTCGTCATGTACCAACGGTTAACCACTGTGTCCCTTCTGCTAAGCCAGCTTTGTGTCTGGATTGATGTTTCCCTGTTATTCTACTGACAGTAAATTACTTGTTGTGCAGTCCAGGCATCAGTTCCAGTGATTGACTGAAAACACTGCGGCTCTCCAGTAAACCTTTAACTTTCTGTCTGTCCATGTCAGGCAGTCAGTTCACTCTATCTCTCATTCTCACACACACACACACACACACACACACACACACACACACACACACACACACACACACACACACACACACACACACACACACACACACACACACACACACACACACACACACACACACACACACACACACACACACACACACACACACACACACACACACACACACACACACACACACACACACACACACACACACACACACACACACACACACACACACACACACACACACACACACACACACACACACACACACACACACACACACACACACACACACACACACACACACACACACACACACACACACACACACACACACACACACACACACACACACACACACACACACACACACACACACACACACACACACACACACACACACACACACACACACACACACACACACACACAGTTCAACATGTCAGTCTGATGTACATCCCAGTCATTCCATGGATACATTTAGCAGTGGAATAGCACCATCTCCTGGATCACTCGGAACACCCAACCTCTGATTGGACAAGGAAGCAACAACCACATTATGGAGCATAAGATAATTACCTTTATATTTGCTGTTAGCACACAATGTACAGAGAGTGCATCACGGCCATAAGAACTGAAATAGACTACATTTATATTTGTCATTATCCACATCAAAGAGTGCGTGCGTGCGTGCGTGCGTGCGTGCGTGTGTGTGTGTGTGTGCCAAACCCACCGGGAGGACAGTCCATTCTTGCTGCAGCTGGTGTAGATGACGGGCTCGTCGTCATAGAAACTGCCAAGGGCCAGTTTCTGCCTGATGGACTCCCTCTCATTCCTCTGAGCCTGCCAGAACCAGAGAGGAATATACAGGAATAATAATACTGTTATTAGCATTGATACACAGTAGGACCCCCACATTGCAACACATTAGGACCCCCACATTGATATACATTAGGGCCCCCCACATTGCAGCACATTAGGACCCCCACATTGATACACATTAGGACCCCCCCATTGATACACATCAGGACCCCCACATTGATACACATTAGGACCCCCACATTGATACGCATTAGGACCCCCATATGGATACACAGTAGGACCCCCACATTGATACACATTAGAAACCCCACAATGCAACACATTAGAAACCCCACATTGCAACACATTAGGACCCCCACATTGATACACATTAGAAACCCCACATTGAGAACCCCCACATTGATATACATTAGGACCCCCACCCACATTGATCCAAGAACATTAGCCCATAGACCCCCGTTTGATTAGATTATGTCTCAGGGACCCCGAAATGAGAAGATATTTGTTAGGTATGGTTGTTTAACTCTTTCTCTGCCAACAACGATTATATACGTTATTGGCCACCAATCGTTGAACGCCAACCACGTATATATACGTTATTTGATCGTTATTTATTTTATTCGCTATTTCCATTCATTATCCATCCAGGGAGCCTGGTGTTACCATAGGGAATGAGTTTGAGATCGCAAAAGTCCAATACCGCCGCATGGTGGAATGCGGCCGGTATTGCACTTCCTTTGAGACTCTGCGTATGGGGCTGTGCGTCGATTATATTGGTCCGGGCGGACTTTTCTAGTAACCTGAACCAAGGGCTTCACCCGATCGCATTGAATCGTTTTCGGGACCCCCGATTCATTATGCTGTGGTGGGTTATGTCGTGGGCCAAATGGATATATGATCTACCAGATGGCAATCAAATAATTGGAATATTCTTTTTGGAATCCCACCGGCCACAGGTAAGAGCAATTTAACATCGATTTCAGCTTGATTGTGCCTTGTTTTCATAGCCATCGCCCTGATCAGCTTATGTTGTTGTACTAATGAATGCCGTTATTGACAATCAATTAATCAGAAACGATTTCATGCATTCATGATGGAACATAATACCGATCATATGCATTTGAATTTTTAATTGTAGTATGTATAGGGACGAAATGCCTCCCAGGAATTACCCTAAACCGCTCTAAAACCATACTTATATTCACCACGGTACTAAATAAAAATAGTGAAGTTAAAATATTACTAATTTAGCTGGGGACCCCCTGGAACCCCCTCAAGGACCCCTGGGGGGTCCCGGACCCCTCGGCACTGATCTAGGTCAACCGGCAACAAGAAACCTGGAAAAATAAACAAATACAAACCAAGGTATAAACAATACATTTTCCATTGATTGATTGATTGATTGATTGATTGATTGATTGATTGATTGATTTAAAAGTTTATTAACAGATTGCAGAATGGGTACAGTACAGTACAGCTCAATACATACAATTGTTAAGGGGATGCAGACCAGAGAAAGACTTTCGTCTTCTTTACATCAGGGTCCCCCATTTTCAATTCATCATAACATATATGACATACATGACATACAGATAGACAGTACTGCTACCTCTATACATTTATGACATATCAGATTTGCAAATACAGTACTGTTTGTGATACAAAAAGTGTCCAGAAAAAGAGTGTATATACATTTGACGTAGAAACTGTACATTGGAGGAGGTTGGGTGGGTGGGGTGATGTTGGGTGGGTGGGGGCTGTACATTGGAGGTGGTGGGGGGGGGGGGGGGGGGGGTTTGGGTAGGGGGGGGGACACTGTACACTGTACATTGGAATACTGACAAAGCCATACTTGGTCATTTACTGTACAACTGGGTTAGGACATTTGTAGGGGCCAGTTTCGAATTGCAGTCTCCCGTAGGTGTTCTTTGAGAGTGTTTTTGAAAGTGGGTAGTGATTCACATTCCTTTACAGCTTTGGGTAGGGCGTTCCACATTGATGTGGCATAATTGCGAAACGTGTTTAGTCCCTTGTTTGAGCCGAATCTGGGTTTAACATGATTTGTGGAGCTCCCTCTGGTGTATATTAGATAACAAACAGAAACATGTTTTTAATTAGTACTACTCGATAAAAAGAAAAGAAAAGGAATAAACATGTTTTGAATTAGTACTAGTGTTCGTTAGTTCGTCACACTGTAATGTTGACTTTGTGTCGCTAGGGGGATGTCTGACTCTGCAGAGTGAAATTACCCCTCTGGTCTCGGAAAAGCTAATGCTAACTGTTTCATGTATGTGAATGGAAAATGCTAGCAAGATTGAGTCATATTCGGGGAGGTCTAGTTAAATAAAAACACAGATTAGGGTGGTTTTACCTAGTTGGCTAGTTAGTCGCGTATAGTCTACCTTCCAAACCCATTTGATAGATTTGGTAGTTCAGCAAAACGTTTTAGTATAGAAAAGCTAATGCTAACAGTTTCATGTATGTGAATAGAAAATGCTAAAAACATTAGCGCCATACTCCGGGAGGTCTAGTTAAATAAAAACATAGATTTGCGTGGTTTAACCTAGTTGGCTAGTTAGTAGTCTACCTTTCTAGGGGATATATTTGGTAGTATATACCAAAACATGATTGAATGGGAAAATATGGCACTTGAGGCGAAAGGGAACTGTCAATCAAGCGTGATCTGACCATGCCCCGACAATCCAAAGAAATGGTCTGAGCAGCCAGATGCGCTGTTTTTCAGCTGGGTTTTATAAGGGTTATTAACCTTTTTTAATCATGCAAATTTGGCTGGGTGGATAATAATTAATCAGACAAACTCAGAACAGTACTTATTGTTGCTTTACTTGGACTTAAGTCACTGATGAGAGAGTGACCCCCCTGCAAAAAAGGCAGCAAATTAGACCCAGGCAACTACCGCCCTGTTTCTATTCTTACCTCCATCTCGAAAGTTATGGAAAAAATTGTCTATGAACAGGTCGAAAAGTACCTTGCAGAAAAAAGCTAATCTATGAATTCCAATCTGGCTTCAGAACATCCCATTTCACTGACATAGGCCTATGCCTTCTCTATTTGAATGGCCACATCAAACAAGAGGACGCGGGCAAATACTGCGGCATGGTCATGCTGGACCTGCAAAGGGCTTTCGACACTGTCAATCACTCCATTCTGATTGACAAGCTAAAAGCAATTGGTTTTTTGATAGTTCATCAGTGAGCTGGATGCAATCCTACCTGGAGAGGAGAGAACAGATGGTGGAGGTGAACGGTACACTGCCCCCCCCCCCCCCCCCACCACCCCCTCCCAGTGAGCTGTGGTGTTCCACAAGGAAGCATACTAGGACCGTTACTGTTCCTAATTTATGCAAATGACATGTCATCAGCTTGTGACTGCAACTTGTTCCTGTTCGCGGACAACTCAGCCCTGCTGGTCTCTGACAGGGACAAGGTGCAGGTTGAAAAAGCCCTCAGCTCAGAACTCGGCAGAATATGCACCTGGCTTGCTGATAACAAACTATCATTACACCTGGGTAAAACAGAGTCCATTCTCTTTGGATCAAATAACAAACTCAGCAAGGCCAACGGCTTCTCTGTTACAGTGGGTGACAATATTGTCACAAGGAAAGATGAAATTACCTACCTGGGTTCCATCCCAGAGGCAAATCTTTCCTGTGACAGAATGGCAACCAATGTAATAAAAAAAGTCAACCAACGAACAAGATTCTTGTACCAGATCTCCTCTCTGGTAAACAAGAATACCTTGAAGACTCTAACAGGAGCACTCATTCAAGGGTACTACGACTAAGCACCTCAAAGGCCCTAAAAACAAGACTACAAACATCACAAAACAAACTGGTCAGACTACTGCTTGACCTTACTCCTAAAACCCACCTCACCCCTGCCCATTTTGACAATGTAGGATGGCTTAGAGTAGACGATAGAGTACAGCAACTTGCAATGGGCCTGGTCTACAAGATACACTACACCACTAAGATACCCATGTACATGTCAAAATACTTCCCAAAGGTCAGTGAATTCCACGACCACAACACCAGAGGGAGTTCCACAAACCATGTTCAACCCAGATTCGGCTCAAACAAGGGACTAAACACATTTCGCAATTATGCCACAACAATGTGAAACGCCCTACCGACAGCTGTAAAATAATGTGAATCCCTACCCTCCTTCAAAACTGCTCTCAAAGAGCACCTACGGGTGGCTGCAATTAGAAACTGGCCCGGTAAATGTCCAAACCCCCCCCCCCCCCAACCCCCTCCAATGTACAGTTTCTTCCCCTTCGAATGTATTTTCTTTCATTTGTTATCATTGATATGATTAAAGTAGTATACAAAGACCCATCGGCCATGATTACTACAGGTATAATCACCTCCGGAATATTTCCGGTATCACACTCAGCTAGACAGGGTTGCCCTCTTAGTCCCGGACTATTCGATCTATCATTAGAACCTTTAGCACAATATATAAGACAATCTCAATCCATACAACCAATCGTAATCAAGGGCACACAACATAAAATTCGTTTATACGCGGACGACGTAATACTGTTCATGCAAAACCCCAACACCACATTGCCTCATCTGCTCAAGTTGATTGAGAACTTTGGTGATTTATCGGGATTCAAGATAAATTGGCCGAAGTCGGCTTTCCTTCCACTTAACACCCCTGCAAAAAAAGATATAATCCTCCCAGGAGAGATACCTATGGTAAAACATTTTAGATGCTTGGGAGTGGAAATATTCCCCACCATAAGACAAACGGTGAAGCACAATTACACAAAAATCCAAAACAAAATCAAAGACGACCTTGATAGGTGGGCAAAACTTAAAAACTCAGTACAGGCACGGATATCAATAGTCAAGATGGGCGTACTACCTAGAATCAACTTCTTCAGTTCAATGCTACCGTTACCCCCTCCAGAGGGTTACTGGAAAAGATTACACTCCTCCACATACAAATTTATTTGGAATAACAAACCACCACGTATAAAAAGATCCACCGCACAGAGAAATAAAGCAGACGGTGGCATGGCATTTCCAGATTTTTTCCACTATTTTAACACGTACACATTAAGACCATTGACAACATGGTTTGATCCCCAAGCATTAGTATCCTGGAGAAAATTAGAAGAAAACATAGTAGCCCCACATAGACTGAAGGACATAGCATACACTAAACTACCAATCAAGCATTGTGAACGGAAATTTGGCCCCATAATTACTCATGCGATCCGGATATGGCGTGAAACACAAAAAAAATATCCTAACCCACATAAATGGCACAATCATACTCCCTTATTCAATAACAATGCACTCTTAATTGAAAAACGACCTATAAGATTCCCTATATGGGAAGAGCAAGGCATACACTCATTAGGGGATGTTTTTAACAAACAGGGTTTTTGTAGTTATGGAGAAATATGCAAAAAAATGTATCTCATCAGGTCCACATGGCTTTTTTACATACAGTTACGGCTATGTTTGAAGTCTCACAGTATTAGACATACCAATTGAACACCACAGATACCACAAATTCTTCTATGAAAGAGAGACATCGAGAGGTTTTGTTTCAGATTTTTATCATCAATTACTAACGTCCTCGTATGAAACCCTCCAACTAGACTCTGTCTGGAGGAGGGATATACCAGACCTGGAAAGTGACTTTGATTGGCAAGGAGCCTGGGCAAATGTCCGACTTACATCAAGGAACCCGGACCATCAACAAATCAATCTTAACTATATTCACAGGACATACTTGACTCCTATAAGACTGAACAGAATGGGTCTCAAACAAGACTCCAAATGCTCCCAATGTACAAATGGGAATGAAGGGACATTTATGCACATGTATTGGGACTGCCCACCAGTTAAGATATTCTGGAAAGATGTGACCCAACAATTATCAAAACTCGTATCTTGGAATATACCTGTACACCCCTCTGTATTACTATTGAATGATGTTTTTGAGTTTGCAGTACATCCACAGCTAAAGAGATTGGTTTTATCGGGTATCACAGTAGCTAAAAAGCTGATCGCATCACGCTGGTTTCAACCGGAAAAAATGTGCCGGAAAGTTTGGTTTCTTACATATCTCGATGTGATTTATCAAGAAATATCTACAGCAAGAATTCTGGATCTCTATGAATCCAAAATGACAATGTGGTTAGAAGTGGTGGAGAGAATAAAAGCTAGCTTATAATGGTAGTGTCTGGTTAGGAGCGAGGGATAATGGAGGTACTATCCAAAGAGGGGTCCGGGAGGGGGGGGTACGAGCTGGAGCATATGTGTGATAGGTTTTTAGATAACAGGTATTAGGGGTATATCCTGTATAAGACATTGGTATAAATGGTAATTTCGTTGGATATACACTGTGTATTAATGCTTGTGTATCTTATCGTGTGTTGTCATGTTTGTTTATATGTGTGTTTAAAAAATAATAAAAAATTAAAATTAAAAAAATTAAAATGTATTTTCTTTTTTTATGATCTCTTTCTCTTAAACAGTAATGTATATTGTGTATATGACTTGTATGTCAGAAATGTCTTGATGAATTGAAAATGGGGGTCCCTGATGTAAACAAGACGAAAGTCTTTCTCTGGTCTGCATCCTCTTAACAATGAGCCGTACTGTATTGTACCCATTCTGCAATCTGTTAATAAAGTTTTCAATCAATCAATCAGACTGATCCAGACTGAACTACATCACTGGTGTGGGATGTTTACTTGTAGTCTGCTTTGGTTGTGTCATCATCAGTGTGTCTCATTTCTGTGAGCATTATGAAGGCACAGCAAATAAGAATATGGCTCAAAACACAATACAATACTTCTAATATTTCTAGGAGAAGAAAAAAAACATGGCAGGTCTTTATTATACGTTTGTTTTGACCATAATATGGGACATTTGAGATATATTCATACTAGAGCAATTCAATCAATCAATTAAAATATTGAATCACAATTAATCTGCATGATTGTCCATAGTTAACTGAGATTAATCACATAATTGGTAAATGCTAAATGGTGCATTTATATAGCGTTTGTATCCAAAGCGCTTTACAATTTGTTCCTCACATGATTTTACCCATTCACTCACACAGTCATTCACACACAGTCGGCAGAGGCAACCAGGCAATGTGCCAACCTGCTCATCGGGAGCAGTTAGGGGTTAAGTATCTTGCTCAAGGACACTTCGACACACTGCCCGCAAGGAGCTGGAATTGAACTGGGAACCTTTCCGACGACCGCTCTACCTCCTGAGCCACTTTCGCCCCTAAGGTGTACTCACACAATGTAGTGTCCAACTTATAAAGGTTCACTAAAACATCCCCTTTTAAAGCATTAAAACCAAACCTCAATGCAGTACATTGGTAAGTTATATTTTATTATTTTATATTACTCAAAGATCATTCCCTGAATCCTCCTGACTTCTAAAGCAAATCACATAATGTAATTGTGGAAAATTCATACATAATTTAATAATTTTAGTTGTAGATGGAAAACAAGCATTTTGCATCTACTCCAAAGTTTACAAACACTACCAATGTAAACAAACAGCACCAGGTAACATAAAGACAGACTTATGATCTGATAAAGGAGGAATAAAGATGGATGCCTCTAAAGAAGGATGGATGAGTCAATGGAAGCAGACTTCCTGCTAGAGGTGAAAAACCACTGCTGACTCAATGACCCTCCACTCACACTCACAAGACAAAAATGTTATGTCTTTCTTCTTATTCATGCTGCTCTTCCTTTCCTGGTACCTTTTATTCTTCCTCCTTTTCTCCCGTGCTTTGATCTTCTTCTCTTTCCTCTCTAAATATACCTCCCCCATGCCCTCCTAGATTCCTCATGCCATTTCTCGCCATCAAGTGGGCACATTTTCTTCTAGGTAGGTTATGCTTTCCTGTTTCAGGTCAGACATTTTTATTATTGGATCCCCTTCAGTGGTTGCTAATATTCCTGGGGTCCTTAGAGAAACAGACACAGACGACATGACAAGTGACAATCGGGGCAGATGGTCACAGCGAATGCATGCGACGGACATGATGACGCGACATACATGTTAAAACAACGTAGCAACAAGATGTAGCAACGAGACAAACACTGAACGAGCATCCCGGAAAGAGGAGATTTCAGTATACAATGTGTGAGGGTATATAACAAGAGAGCTTTTTTCATTTGTTTCTCAATGCTGTAGTTGCTAGTGGTCTGTCTTGTATTAAGTGGAAGCTGGTTCCATTCACAAGAACCCCCGAATATGACTGTGAGATTCACAGTTCCTACACCCCACAGATAACCAAGTGAGCAGCATGCCGTTTCTGGGAGATATGCTTTTCTATTCTGGGTCCTCGCTGGGGGGAAAATATATTAATATTCCATGGCTGTGCCAAGTTCCCACATCTGCAAGGCAGCTCACTCATTCACGGCCTGTGACGTCAAGGCACACACGCATACATACAGGACCACAAAAACACCACCAGTACCTTCCTTTAGTAACCACAGACTGAAACAATACCAGTACTGTCCTTTAGTAAACAGACTGAAATACCAGTACCTTCCTTTAGTAACCACAGACTGAAACAATACCAGCACCGTTCTTTAGTAACCACAGACTGAAACAATACCAGCACCGTTCTTTAGTAATCACAGACTGAAACAATACCAGCACCGTTCTTTAGTAACCACAGACTGAAACAATACCAGCACCGTTCTTTAGTAACCACAGACTGAAACAATACCAGCACCGTTCTTTAGTAACCACAGACTGAAACAATACCAGCACCGTTCTTTAGTAACCACAGACTGAAACAATACCAGCACCGTTCTTTAGTAACCACAGACTGAAACAATACCAGCACCGTTCTTTAGTAACCACAGACTGAAACAATACCAGCACCGTTCTTTAGTAACCACAGACTGAAACAATACCAGCACCGTTCTTTAGTAATCACAGACTGAAGCAATAGCATGTACCAACACCACACATGTACACACATTGGCCGCATATTAAATTATGAATACACACACGATTCATTTTTTTAAAGATGCATACAGACACATGAGTGTGTGCACGTACACTTCGACACGTATACTTCAATCTCAGACTGTGATGCATCGTTAGATCGGGCCAACCGACGCTCCACCCCATCATCCTCTACTAGAGCCAGTCAGGTCTCCTCTTCCTCCTCTAGTAGCCAGTCAGGTCTCCTCTTCCTCCTCTACTAGAGCCAGTCAGGTCTCCTCTTCCTCCTCTAGTAGAGCCAGTCAGGTCTCCTCTTCCTCCTCTAGTAGAGCCAGTCAGGTCTCCTCTTCCTCCTCTACTAGAGCCAGTCAGGTCTCCTCTTCCTCCTCTACTAGAGCCAGTCAGGTCTCCTCTTCCTCCTCTACTAGAGCCAGTCAGGTCTCCTCTTCCTCCTCTACTAGAGCCAGTCAGGTCTCCTCCTCTTCCTCCTCTAGTAGAGCCAGTCAGATCTCCTCCTCTTCCTCCTCTACTAGAGCCAGTCAGATATCCTCCTCTTCCTCCTCTACTAGAGCCAGTCAGGTCTCCTCTTCCTCCTCTACTAGAGCCAGTCAGGTCTCCTCTTCCTCCTCTAGTAGAGCCAGTCAGATATCCTCCTCTTCCTCCTCTACTAGACCCAGTCAGGTCTCCTCCTCTTCCTCCTCTACTAGAGCCAGTCAGATCTCCTCCTCTTCCTCCTCTACTAGAGCCAGTCAGATCTCCTCTTCCTCCTCTACTAGAGCCAGTCATGGCTCCTCCTCTTCCTCCTCTACTAGAGCCAGTCAGATCTCCTCCTCTTCCTCCTCTACTAGAGCCAGTCAGATCTCCTCCTCTTCCTCCTCTACTAGAGCCAGTCAGGTCTCCTCTTCCTCCTCTACTAGAGCCAGTCAGGTCTCCTCTTCCTCCTCTACTAGAGCCAGTCAGGTCTCCTCTTCCTCCTCTACTAGAGCCAGTCAGGTCTCCTCTTCCTCCTCTACTAGAGCCAGTCAGGTCTCCTCCTCTTCCTCCTCTAGTAGAGCCAGTCAGATCTCCTCCTCTTCCTCCTCTACTAGAGCCAGTCAGATATCCTCCTCTTCCTCCTCTACTAGAGCCAGTCAGGTCTCCTCTTCCTCCTCTACTAGAGCCAGTCAGGTCTCCTCTTCCTCCTCTAGTAGAGCCAGTCAGATATCCTCCTCTTCCTCCTCTACTAGACCCAGTCAGGTCTCCTCCTCTTCCTCCTCTACTAGAGCCAGTCAGATCTCCTCCTCTTCCTCCTCTACTAGAGCCAGTCAGATCTCCTCTTCCTCCTCTACTAGAGCCAGTCATGGCTCCTCCTCTTCCTCCTCTACTAGAGCCAGTCAGATCTCCTCCTCTTCCTCCTCTACTAGAGCCAGTCAGATCTCCTCCTCTTCCTCCTCTACTAGAGCCAGTCAGGTCTCCTCCTCTTCCTCCTCTAGTAGCCAGTCAGGTCTCCTCCTCTTCTTCCTCTACTAGAGCCAGTCAGGTCTCCTCCTCTTCCTCCTCTACTAGAGCCAGTCATGTCTCCTCTTCCTCCTCTAGTAGAGCCACACACACACAGATGCACTCACACATGCTCTCTCTCTCTCTCTCTCTCTCTCTCTCTCTCTCTCTCTCTCTCTCTCTCTCTCTCTCTCTCTCTCTCTCTCTCTCTCTCTCTCTCTCTCTCTCTCACACACACACACACACACCACAACAAACAGCCAACATGTGCTGTATACTGTAAATGTATATACAGCTACTATGTTGCTATTCCTCCGAACATCTGATGACCACTGTAAGCACACATACACATATCAATGACATCCTCATTACAAAAACAAACACAGTGCAGTATGTGTATACACACTAGAGTATACACACTAATTGTTACTAATTTACAGCAGAGGCATAGAGACGACCGGCTAAAAGAACACAAATGGACACACCCCTGCCTGTAACAATTGCCCATTCACACAACCAGTGTGGCTCGCTCACTTAATACACCTATGGTGGTAAACTATAAACATTTCAATACATTTATGTGCTACACCTCAAAATAACACACATATCTTACACACACACACACACACACACACCTGGTAAATGCGTTTCTCCTGATGCACCATCCTTCAGCACATCGTACAGGCAGCCGCCCTTCTCTTCTCTACACTGCAGTGAAGCTAGACCCATGGGAGACCCACTCATATACTGCAGCTACACGCAGAAGCCAGGGAGGGAGGGAGGGAGGGAGGGAGGGAGGGAGGGAGGGAGGGAGGGAGGGAGGGAGGGAGGGAGGGAGGGAGGGAGGGAGGGAAGGAAGTAGGGAGGGGAGAACACGGAAGGGAGGAGAGAGCAAGGAGGGAGGGGGAGTGAGAGAGAGAGAGAGTGGAGGGAGGGGTGACAGCAGGAGGAGGGTGGGGGGAAGAGAAGGATGGAGAGACAGAGAAGGAGGTGGGTGACTGTGTAGCTGATAGTTCTATGTGAGCGCTCTGCTCTCTCCTCCATGCTGCTGCTGCTGCTGCTACTGATTCCAACACCTGCTATCTGCTCCTCCATCTCTCTCTCTCTCTCTCTCTCTCTCTCTCTCTCTCTCTCTCTCTCTCTCTCTCTCTCTCTCTCTCCTCTCTCTCTCCTCTCTCTCTCTCTCTCTCTCTCTCTCTCTCTCTGTCTCGCTCCTCCCTTCCTCTAGCATCATTCCATCTTTGCTCTGGTGGGAACAAAAGGGCAAATGGCAGGTGATTGAATTGAACGGCATCGCCATGAAATAATTGATGCACTCAGAGCTACTATGTAGAGATGGGGAAAGACGTTCTGCACTGTGGTCTAGAACATGGGGGGAGGGGGGGGGGCAGCAAGGTTAAACATAGTGGGATGAATGAGATGAACGCAAAACCATCAGAGAATCTGTAGCGATTCCACAGTGATTCTGGAACAGCCTATTATCTGTCCCACATACTGTAATAATTCCTGAAGAGGTTTGAGCTTGACCACCCATCTGTTCTCAGGCCTGATACTGAGCAGTAGATTATTTTTATTGTACATGTTTGTTTTGCCTCCTGGAGGAATTTTCCCCCTATCTCACATTCCACGTCAAAGGATCAAGTGTGATGAGGCGTAACAGAGAGAGAAGGCTTAGGGGCGTTTGCTTACACGTGCATGCATGGAGACAAACACACACATAAACACACACACAGACACACACACACACACACACACACACACACACACACACACACACACACACACACACACACACACACACACACACACACACACACACACACACACACACACACACACACACACACACACACACACACACACACACACACACACACACACACACACACACACACACACACACACACACACACACACACACACACACACACACACACACACACACACACACACACACACACACACACACACACACACACACACACACACACACACACACACACACACACACACACACACACACACAAAGCAGATGGTGCCAGTTCCCACAGTGCTGTGTCATGATGCAGCCAGGCCTGATTAAACAGAATAACATTTAGAGTTATCTCTCATCCCTCATTATACTGAGGATCTGTTCTAAAAGGCCAAAGACGTCCTCAGCTAACATCGTCTGTCCTATAATGTCAAACAATATCTTAATAAGCTAAAAACTAAGTAGTAATGTTAAGTAAAGGGACTCATTTGTCTCATATTGGGACTCCTTTCAGCCGCGAAAGTGTAATTCTGAGCCCTGAAGCATTCTAAATTATGTTGCTAAGCAATATAATATATTCATACTTCATTCCCCCCTGCTGATTTCCACTAGCATATTAAGCATGATGCTAACAAATGCTAACATGCTCTGCTTCCTATATATTTAACGTATATAAAAGTACCATATGATGCTACGGGAATGTTATTTTCACTTCAAGTTATGGATCACCATAGTCAAGCACCGACCTGCGGGCCCTCTTAACACTTTGAGTGTCAACGACGCTATATGTCGTTAGTTCATGCCGACCGTTGAATGCCAGCGACGACATATAGCGTTTTTTTGTCGTTTTTATTTTATTAGCAATTTGAATTCATATTTCATCAATCTAGTCTCACGTTAGTGCTGCAAACTCTCTCTGAGCTCCATTGGGAAAATACCGCCCCCTATCATCTCTCCCTGTTGTACTGCACCCCATTGGATTAGACTGAATGAAAGACATGGGGGGGGGGGGATCCAGTTTCCTCATTTTACTTCTCCGGCAAGCCATCCGAAGAGATCCAAGTAATTGCAGAGGCGCAAAACAGCGTGGAATACATATTTCCAGTACCCAGCGCTGAATCAATAAACACAATCGATATTTGGAATGGCGATCAGGAATTGGAATCATCTTTTTGGAGAACATCTGAACTGAGGTAAGGAATACATTTTACCAGTCTTAGGATAATCAGAGCTTTTTTCACAGAGATATCAGCGTGTGCCATATGTGTGTGTGTGTGTTTGTGTGTGTGTGTGTGTGTGTGTGTGTGTGTGTGTGTGTGTGCGCTGAAATGAGAGAATAGATTTTTCAGCTCGCTTCTCTAGCATGCATAAGTACACATATACTATCGATAATCTAGCGTTTATTTGAAAATAATTTAAGACATAGTTTATCCGTTCACAACGCTATCATTGAAGTGGGTGCTGGCATTCAACCATGTTTTGAGACGGGGACCCGTGGCATCCAAAGTGTTAAGGACGATTTTCCCACCGGCGCGACACGCCACTTTGGCGACATCTAGCGTCTCGGGTGTGCATATATATATATTTTTGTATCTACTTTTTCTCCTCCTTTTTCTGTATTTTTCTCCCATCCCAATTTAGTCGTTATGCCAATTCCCCCTCCCCTTCCTGGTCGTTGCGTGCATTTCCCCCCACTTGCCGGTCTAGGGAGGATTGATAGATACTATCACATGTCCCCTCCGATACATGCAGAGTCAGCCAGCCGCTTCTTTTCACCTTACAGCAAGGACTCTCACTGGGGGAGCGTAACGCGTGGGAGGCTCACACTATTTCCCCCAGTTATGGTTTGTAACCGACCCCAATCGCACAACACAAGACAGGTATGAGAGTAAGCCAAGAACTGGGCATTTATTGAAAACAACAGAAAACGGCACTGTCCCTTTAAGGGAGAACACAAATTACAGAAAAACATGAATTGGGAAAATAGGCACAGTGCCTTTAAGAGGCGAGCTGGCTAAGGGGAAGGCTAAGGGAAGGCTAACGGACTGGGCCAGGGCAAGGGAACAGGGCAGGAACAGGGAGGACTAGGAGGACTGGACAGGGAGGACTAGGAGGAACTAGAGAGGGGAAACAGGGACAGAGGCCCGCGGAGGCGGGCTGGGGACAGGGACAGAGAGAACAGGGTTCTGGCCTTGGAACAGGGCGAGGGTCAGAGCTGCTTACAGGGATGGAGTAGGCGTGCGCAGGCTAGACGTCTGGAGGAGAGCGCATCTGGCGCGGAGGTCTGAGTGGTGCGCGTCTGCTTGGAGTACGCGCCGGTACGGAGAGCGCATCTGGCGCGGAGGTCTGAGTGGTGCGCGTCTACTTGGAGTACGCGCCGGTACGGAGAGCGCATCTGGCGCGGAGGTCTGAGTGGTGCGCGTCTGCTTGGAGTACGCGCCGGTACGGAGAGCGCATCTGGCGCGGAGGTCTGAGTGGTGCGCGTCTGCTTGGAGTACGCGCCGGTACGGAGAGCGCATCTGGCTCGGAGGTCTGGATGCGCGTCTGGATGCGCGTCTGGAGTGAAGAGCGCGTCTGGAGTGAAGAGCGCGTCTGGCTCGGAGGTCTGGATGCGCGTCTGGATGCGCGTCTGGAGTGAAGAGCGCGTCTGGCTCGGAGGTCTGGATGCGCGTCTGGATGCGCGTCTGGAGTGAAGAGCGCGTCTGGCTCGGAGGTCTGGATGCGCGTCTGGATGCGCGTCTGGAGTGAAGAGCGCGTCTGGCTCGGAGGTCTGGAGTGGAACACTGGAATACCTCCCGTAGAGGTTTAGAGAGCGCAGTACAGTGTCTCCCTCCAGGCAAACGGCGACAGGAGGCGAAGGCTTGAGCGTAGGCCTGCCGCGATAAGCAATAAATCGATTAATTGCTGCGATAATTAAAATGAATGCAATGATTTTGACGGGCGCGATTAATTGCTATTTGCGCGTTTGTTTTAATGAGGCGGAACCAGTGCCGCTTGTCAGTCACTGTCCGTGTTGGGAGGCGGGCCGCTGACGTTACTAGAGTACAGCACGGGAGCTCCGTGGGGCAACGCCACAGCTTAACTACATTTCTCAATAGTGTTGCTCCTTTTAACCAAGTAGCATTATTTGTAGTGTAACGTTAGCTATTTTTAGACCCAAGTAGTTACTCGCTACTGCCCGGAGAAACTGGACTGCTAAATAAAGATGAAAGATAGAGCTTTGATTCTCATTCCATGCTAACAACATTAGCTAAATACCTAACAAACGAAATACAACGTATAGCATAGCTACAAGTACAACACAGAATAACGTTAATACAATTACATGCATCATTGTTTACAATGAACGGGTGGGGCTAGTCAAAGGACTGGACACGGGGACAAGTTAAACATGAATTAATTTATTATAACACTCCGGTAGTTTCGAGTCGTGCTGCAGTGCTTACGCACCACAGCTATTCTATTATATACTGCTTTGACGCTTCCTCCTCATCGTTGATTGCCTGTAGTAGCTGCATCTAACGTTAGTAGCTAACGTTAAAACTACCTAAAGTTAGTTGTTCACCAACAATCTCAACATTTGTTATTAGCTCAAAAACAACCGGACGAGACAAGTTGTCGGCTCATATGTTCTGCTTAGGATAATCACAACAATACTTCCGGTCCGGTCGGTGGGCTTCAAAATAAAAGTTTTGGGAAATAAATTTCTCAAAAAAAATTCTCTAACCGGTCGCAATAATATCGCTTATTGCGATATTTTCGGGGGCAATTAATCGCCCAGCAAAATGTGTTATCGTGGCAGGCCTACTTGAGCGCATCTCACGCCGGAGATGAAAACAGCATAAAGACAGAAACAGAAACTCCCGTAGGAGCCTACAGACAGAGAACCTCCCGTAGGGGTCTTGGTGATAGAGATATGATACGGAACGACCCGACCCGGACTGAGGGGAAGAGCAAGGTATTTAAAGCCCAACTGGGGCGCTAATTAGAACACACATCAGGTGCGTGATGGTAATCGATACTCGAACTAGAAGTGTGTGTTCGGCACCAGACCAATCAAACACATAATGACAGGTAGTCCAAGGGTGTGGCTGCTGAAGAGCAAACGAGAGTAAACGAACGCGAGGGTGGGGGCTAGTGAGGTGAGGAGACAGGGAATTAAAGGTCAAGGGAAAGGCGAACCTCACAGTACTCCCCCCTCCACGGGAGCCACCGGGCGACCCAAAAATACAGACAGAGTGGCAGGGGACAAAACAAGGCAACAAACAAAAAATTGGGCCATGCTAGCGGGGAAGCTACACCAAAAGCGGGGCTAGCAAAAGGGCAGGGTAGCCGAGGGGTAACTAGGGAAGCCGAGGGGTAACTAGAGGAGCTGAGGGGTAACTAAGGAGCTGAGGGGTAACCAGAGTAGCTGAAGGGTAACAGCCAGGGCACAGATAGCTACAGGGCCTATGCCAGCAGCAAGGGCTGCATTAACATAGAGGCTGTGCTAGCAGCCGGGGCTAAGCTAGCAGACTGGGGCCATGCTGGTAGTAGAGGCCTAACAAGCTGCAGGGGAGCTAACAAGGCTAACAGGGAAGCAAACAGGGGAGTCAACAGGCTAACAGGGGAGCTAACAGGGGAGACTAACAAGCTAACAGGGGAGCTAACAGGGCTAACAGGGAAGCTAACAGGAAGGACTAACAGGGGAACTAGAGGGAAACCAAAAAAAAGGCAAACTCAACATACACCGTCTGTGCTGGCTGGGGTCGTCGACGGGTCGGGTCGTACTGTTATGGTTTGTAACCGACCCCAATCGCACAACACAAGACAGGTATGAGAGTAAGCCAAGAACTGGGCATTTATTGAAAACAACAGAAAACGGCACTGTCCCTTTAAGGGAGAACACAAATTACAGGAAAACATGAATTGGGAAAATAGGCACAGTGCCTTTAAGAGGCGAGCTGGCTAAGGGGAAGGCTAAGGGAAGGCTAACGGACTGGGCCAGGGCAAGGGAACAGGGCAGGAACAGGGAGGACTAGGAGGACTGGACAGGGAGGACTAGGAGGAACTAGAGAGGGGAAACAGGGACAGAGGCCCGCGGAGGCGGGCTGGGGACAGGGACAGAGAGAACAGGGTTCTGGCCTTGGAACAGGGCGAGGGTCAGAGCTGCTTACAGGGATGGAGTAGGCGCGCGCAGGCTAGACGTCTGGAGGAGAGCGCATCTGGCGCGGAGGTCTGAGTGGTGCGCGTCTGCTTGGAGTACGCGCCGGTACGGAGAGCGCATCTGGCGCGGAGGTCTGAGTGGTGCGTGTCTACTTGGAGTACGCGCCGGTACGGAGAGCGCATCTGGCGCGGAGGTCTGAGTGGTGCGCGTCTGCTTGGAGTACGCGCCGGTACGGAGAGCGCATCTGGCGCGGAGGTCTGAGTGGTGCGCGTCTGCTTGGAGTACGCGCCGGTACGGAGAGCGCATCTGGCTCGGAGGTCTGGATGCGCGTCTGGATGCGCGTCTGGAGTGAAGAGCGCGTCTGGAGTGAAGAGCGCGTCTGGCACGGAGGTCTGGATGCGCGTCTGGATGCGCGTCTGGAGTGAAGAGCGCGTCTGGCTCGGAGGTCTGGATGCGCGTCTGGATGCGCGTCTGGAGTGAAGAGCGCGTCTGGCTCGGAGGTCTGGATGCGCGTCTGGATGCGCGTCTGGAGTGAAGAGCGCGTCTGGCTTGGAGGTCTGGGCCCCGTTCCCCGTACCTGGATAACTGAGTTAGCCGGATAACTTTCGGTGAAGTCTGACTTAAGCCGGACTTTCCGGTTCCCCGTACCTGGATTGTCCAAATCACCATGACAACAGATCCAAAAGTTTGAGCCTGGTCGAAAGCAGGGTTTAAGTTCAAGTTAGCCGGATGAAGCACAGCCACGCCCCCGCAAAGAAGTGACAGCCCGTTTCCTGAAATTATTCCCACAGTCTACGATCTGCATTATACCATTCTGAATTACGTTTTTGTGCTCCATTCTTCCAGAGGGGGCTTTTGAAATGTAAAATAGACCCAAAATGCTGATACTAAATTCACTTTGTCCTAAATAATGCACGTTATATATACCGTGGCGCTCGCTCGGTGCGATGTACACATTATGTGGTTATTTTAATTGTAACTGGGATTAAGATGTCTGATGAGATGCGCTGTTTGACGGATTTGAGAAATTGAATGAGCCGTTGACGTCACATTAATTAATGAGGATAAAGAGATAAAACTTCATTCAAAACAAAGAATATTCTAAACACGGGTCTCTCGTTCATTAATGTATAAACAATGAATTTATCCCATCTGGCACAGTGGCGCAGCGGTAGTGCTCAATCCTGCCAACCCAGCGACCGGTGTTTGAAACCCCGTGTTTCCAATATAATTTTTTGGAATATAATATTAATGATTATACGCCAAAGTAGCCTAGTTTTAGGTTAAAATATTATAAATCTACATGCATTGAGGATGTCATTCTTTATATAGCTCTCAACGTGCACCAAATTGAATTATTCCTACATCGCAAAAAGAAGGGGAAGACTAGGTTTCGAACCCCGGTCGTCTGCGTGAAAGTCAAAAGAAGAACCCGTTACACCACAGTGGAGATAAGTAAAAGATCGACCATACATCAATCAATGGGAAGAGAGCCGTATCGTTATCCTGTATAACAGTTTAACTAATTATTTTCGCTAGCAAGATCTCATTTGATTATTCAATCCAGCAGGCAAGTTTAAAGAAATATAATCTGATTGATTGAGGTAATGAGGGACTTAAAATTAGCCTATAGATAACGCATTTAACTTGTCGGCGAGGCGATTGAGCCGTACTGCAATATGTTAATAAAGTTTTAAATCAATTAATCAATCAATGCCGCTGGGGAATCAGGATCTCTGCTATCGATACGTGCTGGATTTTCAACTGGAGCGGCCGCGCGCACTTATCCTGGGTCTCAAGTCTGGCTTGAGTTAACGAGACTGAATCCACCTTCGAGGAACAGGAAAATCCCGGCTTCAAACATCGGGTTAACTGAATCTGGATAATGACATCTTGATCGACTTAGTTGAACCAGGTACGGGGAATAGGGCCCTGGAGTGGAACACTGGAATACCTCCCGTAGAGGTTTAGAGAGCGCAGTACAGTGTCTCCCTCCAGGCAAACGGCGACAGGAGGCGAAGGCTTGAGCGCATCTCACGCCGGAGATGAAAACAGCATAAAGACAGAAACAGAAACTCCTGTAGGAGCCTACAGACAGAGAACCTCCCGTAGGGGTCTTGGTGATAGAGATATGATACGGAACGACCCGACCCGGACTGAGGGGAAGAGCGAGGTATTTAAAGCCCAACTGGGGCGCTAATTAGAACACACATCAGGTGCGTGATGGTAATTGATACTCGAACTAGAAGTGTGTGTTCGGCACCAGACCAATCAAACACATAATGACAGGTAGTCCAAGGGTGTGGCTGCTGAAGAGCAAACGAGAGTAAACGAACGCGAGGGTGGGGGCTAGTGAGGTGAGGAGACAGGGAATTAAAGGTCAAGGGAAAGGCGAACCTCACAAGTTCCCTCCCTCGCTGAGCAGGCGCCCCGACCGACCTGTAGGAGTCGCTGTTTACAACAACCAGGATACACACCCAGCCAGCTTCCCACCCGCTAACACTGCCAATTGGTTAGTATGGACGACCGACCAAGCCGGAGGTACCGCTGACAGCTGGATTCGATACCAGTGTCTCTGCGGTGGTAGGCAGGCGCTTAGTCCGCTGCGCTACCTAGCCGCTGGTGTGCATTTTTTTAAATAAAATTATAGTTCGAATTAAAGCCCTATTTGTTGCCTGTCGATTGCCATTTCAGCCGACGAAATCGAGTTACATGCCGATATGTGAGGCGTACGCCAAAGTCTTTAGCAGACGTTGTAATTTTTTCGAATACCACTCCCGACGCTCTAGCTCCGTCAATCATTTGGCGATCTCGAAAATTATTGGACAGGGTTGTAACCAATGGTACCCCACGTGGGGATGAGCGAATCAGGGATCTAGGTGAAAAGTCACGAGCGACAACAGGAAGAGAAATTTACGCTGAATGCATTGAAGTCAATGAGGAAATTGTTTACTGCAGACCTTTTTTTCCCTCACATTTTACCAAAATCGCTCCTAATAACTCATTCTGAACGGATCTTTATGAAATTTGGACATGTACTATACAAGACTTCAGGCTATGGACCCAGGTTGTTTTTTCAGCCATACAACTCAAGTTCAGACCTATGTTACTCTATATCATTAGCACTAAAAGTGAATTATCTTTATTGTATCGGAAACTTCAGAATGGCATCTTTCAAAAGAGACCAGGCTCATGCATGTGCTATAAGTATAAAGTATAGTATTTTGGTTTGCAAAAATAATATGCAGTCCTCAAGTTCAAGTAAAAAAAATTGCCACTTTTGAGGGCGTCTGTTAAATCTTGACTGCCACACTGTTTTTTCCATCTGTACTCCCTGGCGCCAGAGTTTTTTGACAATTCTCACGATGTTTGCAGACCCATCGTATATTCTATATTATAGCTATGTGTAGCAGGGTGGATTATCCCTGCTTCGTGGGAACTGTGGTACACGGTCAATAGGTAGCGAGACACAGTAGAACTCTGGCTAGCTGCACCTACGGCTTTGGGGTCAGGAGCGTCAACTGGAGGCTGGCAGTGGGGTGTGTGAGGCCCAGGATTTACAAACCTGGTCTGGTACTCTGGTCTTCCTCCCTCTCTCTTGGGCAGTCAGCAGTACTCCCCAACACGCCCTCACTCTCCCCGATTGTCCCCTAGCACCCCCCCACACCTAATGACCGAATGCCCGAATGGTAAATAAATAACTTGGTTCCCCCCGCAAGCAGTACCCTCCCTCTGTAACACCAGAAACCTTACAATGGGAAAAGGGAAGGTTGACCAGGAAGGGGTTAATAACAGATATATTACCCACATCAAGGATTAGAATCAGACTCAAGAAAAGACACACACACAGTGCTCCCGTTCCGTATGAGTGTTATTGTAACGTGGCCTAGTTACAACATAGCTACGTCTGGTGATTATTGCACCATGGGTATCTGTGGTAGTTTTCAGTCAAGCAAACTGTATATGTAATAATGTACAACACAACCAACGATGACAGAATGGCTTCAAAGGAGAGGTAATATACATTCACAAATTTCTCCCCCCCCTCTCCCCTCTCTCTGTAACACAAGAGGCATAGACACACACCTCTCACTTGGTACAGGCAGCTGCCTGTCTCAAATCTCCTCATGGGGGAAGATGAGATAGCCAGGCGCTGATTAAGTGAGAGACAGTGGCTGTTTGATCTCCTGGGAAAATCAACAAATGTGTGGTTTTACAGCTTTGAGATCAACCAAGCAGCTAGAGAACCATCTGGTCAGACAGATTGAATATACAAGATACTAAAGAAACGGCCTTATAAGGCGCCAGACAAGCCCCACTAAGGGGGGGCTGCTGTCTCTTCTAAAACAAAGGACAGCAGATGTAGCAAAGATCAAAGAGGGACCGTTTGAGTCCACTCTGTGACCTAATAGGGTATCTTGAACTGCTGGAAAACGCCCAGTAATAAATTCAGTCCTAAACGTCACTGTAGTGGCTTAGCCTATTGAGAGCTAAAACGAGTGTTTCTCCAATTAGAAAGCTCGGTGAGAGTTTTTGGATACGCCCGCTTGTCGTAACATTAGAGGCGGAGCCTAGATTTGAATATGACAAACTCCTCTAAGAAAGAGGGAAACAGAACCCCCACGAGACCAGACAGGAAACAACAGCAGAATACACACTCTTTTTCTCCACTAGAGACTGAGGAAACCACGCAGCAGAGAGACGGCCGCAAAAACCTACCATCTGAAGAAGCCGAGACGAGACATGCCCATAGATATTGAATATTTAGCCTAAAGTCTGGTGAACCTCGGCATAGTGAGGTCTTCCATCAGGTTTTATTGCAATTGTTCTTTCAAATCTTTGATTTGTATTGATTGAAATCCTTTTTATTAAACACGGATTCTTCAAACTGCTCGGAACTCGATTTCTTCAACCGCCGCGCCGTGTTCTCTGAAGGTGTACGAGCAGAAAACCATCACATACATGGTTATCTGCATTTGTAGCTCAGTAGTACTTCAAAGAGCTTTTTAAGGTTTAAACACAACGCAGAGTACGAAGATTAAGCTAGGAAGTTACTACATTTTTGGTGCTGTGGCCCTTGAATAGAAACGTCCGTTTTGAACGAGAACAAAAGAGAATTTTTTTTTCCTCTTTCTTCACCTCGAACAACAACAACAACAACAAATCGTCTTCGCGTAGCCGGAGAGTTACCAAAGGTGAGTGTTATGGAGTGTACGGGTGTTCAATTCGAACCAAGGGGGGGTTTGCTAAAGACTTAACCTCATGTAAACATGAAGTAATAAGGGATGATTTGGGTGTTCTGAATGGAAGGAGAGGCGCTGTGTAATTGGGTGCAGGGAATGGTTCCACTGGAGAACTGTTGTACAGAGAATATGGGGAAGTGTACAGAACTCTGTTACTATTCAGAACATGCAAGTCAGATATGGTAAAGATGAGTGTGCACCGCCAAAACTGGTTTGCGAGACAGGTTATAAGCGTCGTATTGCGACTGACTACGGTTTTTCTGACCAGGAAGCCACGGTAGTCCTTTTGCGTGCGATAGGGTGCGCTTCTCGAGTGATTACTGGAACCCTAGAAGGTAATACTCGAGACATGGAGCGCGGTTAATAAGGAATGATTTGGGTGTTCTGAATGGAAGGAGAAGCTCTGTGTAATTGGGTACGGGGAATAGTTCCACAGTAGAGCTGAAGTACAGAGAATATGGGAAGAGGGCAGAGCGCTGTTACTATTCAGAACATGCGAGTTAAATGTGGTAAGCATGAGAGGAGACCTTCGGGACCGGGGAGTGGCGTGTGTGGTTACAGAGTACGGGGAATAGTTCCACGGGGGAACTGAAGTACACCCAGATACGTGGCTTTTTAATAAAAGCGGGGTCTGGTTCGTGCTCAAAGTTAAACGAAGGTACGTGTGCGTGTTAGGACCGTGCCGGGCAGACTGCAAGGGTCTTGTTTGACTTTGAGCGCAGCAGGCGTGTTAATTAACTGCGTTAGGCTGTAACAAAATAAGTACTTAATGAAAAGTCGATTAAAAGGCTATAGAAAGCAATATAGTAAACTTAAACACTGTCTATAGTACGGAGGGTAAATATGCCTGATGTTGCATTTAGGAAGTCGCGCGGTGGTTGTTGACGGGATGTGGGAATCTACCGCGGGCGTCAGGGACTAAAATAGGTTGGTTATGAATGATGTTGCAGCTATGGTTAGGCATTATTTGTGTATGAGTGGAAGGACTTATGGTTATGTTGTACGTTGTGTGATATAGTATGGATTAAATCTGTAAATTGGCACTTAAAATATGACTGAGAACGGTTTTTTAATATTGGATATGGTACATAGGGACGAGCGCCTCGTCCATTGAGCCACCCAACTGTTAGTAAAAGTGCAGCGCGTGCATGCTCGTCGGTGCTCGTGCTGGACAGAGCGCGTTCTCGTCAGGACTCGTGCGTGTCATGGCGCGAGGCTAGGCTAAAGCTACATGCTATGACCGGCTAGCTCAAAGCTATGTGCTATGAACAAATAGCTCGTCGTGGCTCGCATGGGTTGTTCAGTACTGTATGTTGTGGAAGCGGTGGGATTGCAGTATAACTGTATTGTCTTTTATGAGGAATGGGCTAATGTTTACAAAATATTGGCTGAAAGTTTAAACGTGTGCAGGATGCACGGTGAATGAGTGGGCCGCCTTAGTGTGCGCGCACTTGTGAGAAAGGACATTGTGTGTGAGGCGGAGTGACTGAAATTAATTATGATGTGGTTGAAAGTGCACTAGGTGGCGCCAGAGTCAACCTGGGCAACGCGGCCGTTTTAAGTGATTGTGATGTGGTTGGAAGTGCACTAGGTGGCGTTAGAGTCAACCTGGGGCACGAGACCGGTTTTTGGAGGGGTGTGGAGGTGACCGTTGTGAGGGTATTGGTGCTACGCTAGGGGGCAGTAGAGGCATTTTTTGACTCCCGTCCTGAGGTAGTGTTGTGGTATATGGTTAGGTGTACGTAATGTCCCTCCCTCCCTCTCTCTCTCTCCCTCTCTCTCTCTCTCCCCCTTTCTTCCCCTCTTCCTCTCTCTCCCTTCTCTCCCCTTCTCCCGCTCTCTTCCTCTCTCCCTCTCTCTCTTTCTCTCGTTCACACACTGAGTTCTCTCTCCCTCTCTCTCTCTCTTCCCCTTTCTCCCCGTCTTCCTCTCTCTCCCTTCTCTCCCCCTCTCCCGCTCTCTTCCTCTCTCTATTTTCACACACTGAGTTCTCCCTCTCTCTCTCTCTCCCTCTCTCTCTCTCTCCCCCTTTCTTCCCCTCTTCCTCTCTCTCCCTTCTCTTCCCCTCTCCCGCTCTCTTCCTCTCTCCCTCCCTCTATTTCACACACTGAGTTCTCCCTCTCTCTCTCTCTCCCTCTCCCTCTCTCTCCCCCTTTCTTCCCCTCTTCCTCTCTCTCCCTTCTCTCCCCCTCTTCCTCTCTCTCCCTTCTCTCCCCCTCTCCCGCTCTCTTCCTCTCTCTATTTTCTCTCTCTCTCCCCCTTTCTTCCCCTCTTCCTCTCTCTCCCTTCTCTCCCCCTCTCCCGCTCTCTTCCTCTCTCCCTCTCTCTATTCTCCCTCCCTCTCCCCCTTTCTCCCCCTCTTCCTCTCTCTCCCTTCTCTCCCCCTCTCCCGCTCTCTTCCTCTCTCCCTCTCTCTCTTTCTCCCTCTCTCTCTCTCTCCCTCTCTCTCTCTCTCCCCCTTTCTCCCCCTCTTCCTCTCTCTCCCTTCTCTCCCCTTCTCCCGCTCTCTTCCTCTCTCCCTCTCTCTCTTTCTCTCGTTCACACACTGAGTTCTCTCTCCCTCTCTCTCTCTCTTCCCCTTTCTCCCCCTCTTCCTCTCTCTCCCTTCTCTCCCCCTCTCCCGCTCTCTTCCTCTCTCTATTTTCTCTCGTTCTCTATTTTCTCTCGTTCTCCCTCTCTCTCTTTCTCCCTCTCTCTCTCTCTCCCTCTCTCTCTCTCTCCCCCTTTCCCTTTCTCTCTCTCTCCCCCTCTTTCTCCTTCCCCTCCTCTCTCTCCCCTCTCTCCCTCCCTTTCTGACTTCCCGCACTTCTTCCTTCCCCTCCTCTCTCTCCCCTCTCTCCCTCCCTTTCTCTCTTCCCGCACTCCTTCTTTCCCCTCTCTCTCTCTCCCCTCCCTCTCTCTCTCTCTCTTTCCCTCCCTCCCTCTCTCCTTCTCTCTCTCTCTTCCCCTCTTTCTTTGGCCCCCTCCTCTCTCTCTTCCTCCTCCTCCATAGGAGGCGTTTGGGCAGTTGCAGAGTATGGCATATTGTGTAATGTGTTTTATGGTTTGGAACAGGTTATGGGACTGTGTGCCCCCCCCTCCCCTCTCCTGGTTTTCCTTCTAAACCCCCCCCCACGCGCTGATTTCTGCCCTGGCTTTCTTTCCTAATTTCTGGGTCCCTTTTGGGGGATCCGGTCTGGGGTCTGGGACATTGTAGGCAGGGTCTAGAGTACTGACGGGTATGGGTGTTGTATGTGGGGATTAATTGAGCAATTGAGGTTGACTAATGCTTGACTAATCTGACTAGTGAAAGATGGTGAAAGGCCAGACGGTGGAACGGCAGTCTGCACCACAGGGCTGGTTCGCAAGGACGATCGCAAGAATGAGGGGAACCAGTACGCCATCTGCATCATCACCAATGACTCGGGGTGCCCTGGTCCGGTCAAAAAGGCTTATGAGGGAACTTCAGGAGATCAGACGACAGGGCGGCGGTTTTATTACAGTGGAGTTGGTTGGGGATAATCTGTTCAGCTGGGAGGTTAGGTTGTTTCAGTTGGATGTGGACTCCTTGTTGTGGCAGGATATGAAGAAGACTAAGACGGAGTTTATATTGCTGGGTGTCTCTTTCCCTCAGGATTTCCCGTTCTCTCCGCCATTCATGCGGGTACTCTCCCCGCCATTAGAACGTGGTTATGTGAGTAAGGGTGGGGTTATATGTATGGAATTGTTGACACCAAGTGGTTGGTCTAGTGCGTACACCATGGAGGCTGTCGTGAGGCAGTTTGCTACTAGCCTGGTGATGGGTCAGAGTCGCATGGTTAAGGGGGGAGAGGGAGCAGAGGGGGTGTCTTTGAGTCAAAAAGAAGCGGAGGCGGCCTTTAAAACACTGGTGAAGACCCATGATAGATTTGGCTGGCGGTCTCCACCAAAATCGGAAGGTTAGGAGACACCGCCAACCTCCAGTTAGAGATAGGTTGTGTTGTAGTGTTGTGGTATAAGGTGGTATTGTTGTTTCGGCCCCCCCCTCGTCGAGTATTTTTCCTCCCTCCCCTCCTGTCCTAGCTCCTTTCCTAGGTACGTCACTCCTTCCCTAGTGGTGTACTCCCTCACGGGACGTTCCCTCCCCTCCTGTCCTAGCTCCTTTCCTAGGTACGTCACTCCTTCCCTAGTGGTGTACTCCCTCACGGGACGTTCCCTCCCCTCCTGTCCTAGCTCCTTTCCTAGGTACGTCACTCCCTCCCTAGTGGTATACTCCCTCACGGGATGTTCCCTCCCTTCCTGTCTAGCATGACGTACTCTGGTCTTGCCTGGTCTCCTCTCCTCTGGGGGATTTGGGTGTGCTCCCTCCCTCCCGGGCCTTTCCCCCTCCCCGGCCCGGGGGCGCCTTCCCACCCCCTCTCTTCCACTCTCCTATTAGGGATGTATTGGAGGGTTGGTTAGGGGGGGAATAGAACGGGGTTATATGTTGTATGGTGAACAATTTGTAATAAGGGATGTTGTTGGTTGTTGTCTGTGGGGCGTTGCAGGGAGAGTAGGAAACGCGCAGCAGGAGGAGAGAAGCGGGGATAACAAGGAGGAGGGCAGGCCGGTCCAAGGATGTTGGGTTTGTCTAGAAATGCGGAGTGCGCTTTGGTGACGTGCGCTCTGGTAACAGCTGTCATATTGTGTACGGCAGGGGTTATGTGGTATTTTTGGGACCAGACACCGGAGCTTATAAATATAGATGTGGACAAGCGGGAATTGCGTGAGCCTCACACGAATGTGTTTATAAAAATTGCGAGGGAGGTGGCGAAAAGTGCGAATAAGACTGATTGTTATGTGTGCGGCCTAGCGCCAGAATCTTCTGCAGCCGGTTTACCGCTTATAGCCCACCCAGTCACTGAGTGTCATAACTCTGTGCTGAAGGGTTTTAATCTGCCTTTCCTATGTAAGGGAGTGAGTGAGGAGAGGCAAGAGGTGTATCGTAAAACAAAGGGTTTGCTAGGGGCGGTGGCGGAGCAGGCTAAGTTGGATGTTACGCCTATTCCGGTGGCAGTTAGGCCAGAGGAATTTACGAGATGTGAGGACGGCGAGAATGGTGTATATGTGGGCACGCTGGGGAATTGTGTAGGGGGGGTGAGCCTGGGGGCTGCAAGGATGGCTGCACGGGCTCCCCAAGGTACATATTGGATTTGTGGTGTGAATGCGTATGCGGCGTTACCGGCGGGTTGGAAAGGAAGGTGTGCGTTGGGGTATCTGGTGCCGGCAATGAGGATAACTGATGTTTTGCCGACGCACCGTGGGGCTAGGAAGGCGCGAGCTGTGAGACCGGATACTTTTTTTAAGATGGCATATCCTGCGTATGGGACATATGCTAATGAGCAGGAGATTGATCATTTAGCTGCATTGTTTGAGGAGATGACGATCACAACGACAAAGGGATTTAGCCTGGAAAATGAGGAAATGCGGGCATTAAGGTTAATGGAGATGCAGACAAGGGCGGCTATGGATTTTTTGTTGGCAGCTTCAGGGGGTACGTGTGCGTTAATAGGCCAGGAGTGCTGCACGTATGTGCCCGAAAATGATGAAGTAGGGATGCCAGAGGTTATAGAGTATTTTAAGAATATTACTAGGGAGATGCAGCCCGCACGGGAGGACTCGTGGGAGGGCTGGGGTCAAGGTTGGATGGGCTACATAGGATGGACGATTGCTAAGTATTTGCTGTGTGCTGTGGTGATGTTTGCGGTTATAGTGGTTTGTGTGAATGTTATCAGGGTGTGTGTGACGTACGTGTTCAGGACTCTCGGCGCGGTTGGTTCTGCGTCTGGGGACCCACACCGCTCGGTTGCGCCTGCGTGTGCGATGATGGTGGTAAGGGATGGCGCGGAGGGTGGCAGGGTAGGTGTGGGCGTTCCAATAGAGCCGAGGTGCCCGGCGTCCGCGCTGGCAACTATTCTCTGATCTGGGTGGTGGACATTCAGGGTTGGGGAGTGGGAGGGCCGGGGCGTGCGTGTGGGTGTGAGGCGGGGGACGTTCCTGGACGACCGTGCGTTGCCGTTGGCGAGATAGGGTTGTGTATGCAATTGTGTTTTTTCCATAGTAGGTACGTTTGGATTGACTGTATGATGTGGGGCGGTGTACCCGGGGTTCGGTGTTGGGTCTGGTCGGCTATGCATGGCCGTCCGGCAGGGCACTGGACTCTGGGGATACTGGCCTGAAGGAAAGGAGAGGTTGCCGGGATGCTGACTGCTTTGTACCTGTGGTGAGGTGGGTTTAGACCACTGTGGAGGGGCTGTCAAGGTCTCTTCAGTAAACAGGGTTGACACCTCACGGCGTGCGTGGCGCGGCGTCCGTGGCATTCTTTAGATTACCTCTGGGGGACACGTGTCTGGGTGACAGGTGTCCCCTGGGGGGTGTGGTACTGAATAATGAAAAAGAATGTGAAAAATGAATGTAACTATATTAATCAAGATGTTTTTGTTTTCCGAGGAGTATCAGAATTGGAGCAGGATCAAGCGGAAGTAAAGGAGAGCGGAAATTCGACAAAAAATAGGAACCCAGTGTGTTGACAGAGATCGAACGAGAAGAAAAACAGGGAGTAGAAACGGGTGGTATCACACACATGTATCAATTACAATTGTCTCATGTTTAAGAGTGTATGAGGAAAGTAAAAAGATACTCATACAGTGAATGAAAGGAACCTCTCAGGAATTTGATTATAAAGACAGAGTAAAGTACAAGTCCGGTTGATAAATTAACAAGAACTGTTGTCATTGTGTGCTCTGATCTCCAGCAGTTCGATTGGACACGCGGAACACCACAAATCAGGTAAGAATAGGAATTTCAACTGAACAAGGGACAGAAGAGAATAGGAAGGGCCCACAGTGCCACTATTGGCTGTCCGAGTAGGAGTTAGTCACAAGAAGCATAGACACCTACACTTAGATAGGGATTACACAAGCTATTGTTCTGCCTGTTGCCATTGTTACAAGATAAAAAAGACAAGAGAAAAAATGGGGCGAAAAAGCGCATATAAGAAAATAAAAGACACAACCGACGCAGGTAAGTCGACCGTAATTGGGTGGATGGAAGAAAGTCCAGTACAAATTATTGCCAATGAACACGACACGACAAAAGGTAACGGATATTATTTGAAAAAAGCAATTTATATATCAAAAAGATGGAATAAAAGATGGGAGCTTGAGAAACGTTGGCCAGTCGAGGGTTCTTTTGATTTGGAGTTAATAGCTATTATGGGAACACTAATTAAGGCATACAGATATCAAGGGAACGAGGAGGAAAGAGCAAAGAAAAGGTTGCAAGAAACAAGCTTTTTAGCAGCTTATGCACGGGAAGCTGAGAGGAGAGATAGTGAAAAGAAGGCCATTGCAAATGGCAATGATGCAGACAAACCAGTAGAGGGGGTAGTCCAGGTCACCATAACTCCCCTGGCCCCTGACACAACACCTGTCACCGCCCAAAGTGCAGTGCAGTTAGCCTCACCCACCCCAGCCTCCTATCTTATGGCCCAACAGGAAAGAATTGAGGGAGCTTTAGCACCCCCGCCATATGCCAGTAGGAATGGGGAGACAATATACCCCATCCTACCTGTATTAGAGATGATAAGCCCTTATGAGTTGACAGATGATCTGGGGAACAAAGAGAAGGGACAAGCAAAGACATCTATTCAGCTGACAGCTAGGCAACCAGACAGGTCAGCCTGGACTAGGTCAGAGAGAGAGTATGTGGCCGCCTCACGGCTACCAGACAGGTCAGCCCAGACTGGGTCAGTCAGAGAGTATGCGGCCACCTCACGACCAAGGGAAAGGATAGAAGAGACGTCAGAGCGAACTAGAGTGATACAAGCAGCTGAAAGAAAGGGAAAGGAAGGTCATGAGGCAATGTTAAAAGAGAAAGAGTGGGAAAGGGTGAAGGAGACCTACGGCCAGCCTCAGAGAGTTTATGACCACCAGAGAGAGTATGACCACCAGAGAGAGTCTGTCCGCCAGCTGGAGTACCCCCAAAGCCCCCCAGCTCCGGCGCCCCACTCTATATATCGAGATCTTATTCCCCCCCAGCATTTTGCTTCCCCCCAACCCCAGCCCCGCAGGGGGGTAGCCCCTGGCAGTCACAAGATTGGTCTCACGATACCACAGTGGGCGAAGATAGATGCAGTAGGTGAGAAGCCGGAGGCTATTGACCTCGCACTTGGGGGGCAGATGACACGGATACAAGAGGATCTGACAGAGATAGAACAGGCGCTCATGGCTTTGGACAGGGACCACGTGGTCCTAGCAGGGCAAGTTCCCGACCCTACAAGCATGGAAGAGGAGGGAGAGGAATATCAGGAGTTCATGAGGGTGCGGGCTGGCATTGAGGGAAAGCAAATTGCCCTGCAAGACAAAAAAGGAGAGAAGCAAGAGGCCCTCCAGAAAGTACAAGAGGCTGTAAGGGAGAGAACGCAGACCAGATCACAGACGAAAAACAAGCTAGCCCCTATCCGCATGGCTCCTATAATAATAAGAGGACAGGACCTGGAATATCACCCCCTGAAGGCGTCGGACATGACACAGGTGACTGAGAAATTGCCGCCCCTCCAGAATGGGGCCAACCCTTGGATTGCCCAACTGGAGGAGTTGATGGTCGGCACAGAAATGGCAATGGGGGATGTCAAGAAAATATTGACAAACATGATGGGAAAAGACGGCATGGAAAGGATACTGGAGATGGCTCGCCTGCATGGCCATGTGGGGACTGGAGCGCATGATGCGGACCTGTTCACAGCGTACAGGGGAGTAATGTGGGCGGCCCTACGAGAAGCCTATCCAACGAGACTGCACGCAGACCAAATTCAGATTGGTACTTTGGAGACAACAGTGCACCCCAGGCTGTACGTACGACAAGCCTATGCCGCGTGGAAGAACACAACTGGTCAGGAGGCGGGACTTGACCCTATGCATGAAGCCTCGTTAAGAGCCAAGATTGAAAACGGCCTCCCCCTAGAGGTAAGACAGAGATTGGCCGAGGTGGTGTCATTGTCAAGGATGGCGCTGGACTTATATATTGATCAAGTAGAGCATTACGTTGAACTGTATCGGAAAAAAGAGCAAAGAGCAAAGGAGAAGGATACGGAGCAACAACGTAAGATCATGTATCAACAGCCAACCGATGCAGTGAAGGTAGTGGAATACCTTCAAGTCTTAGTCCAGGCCCCACAACCAAGAGGTGGGACAGGCTACGAAGGGGAACCACAGGGACAGAGACGGGCTCAAGTGGGAACACAAGGGGGTTATGCGCCAGACCAACAACAGAGGTCGAGAGGAGCAATCGGGTGGCAACAACGAGGAAGAGGTGGAGGCAGAAACCGGAATCCGGATGGATTCCCGGTGCGGAAGGTGGTGTGTTGGACGTGTGGGGAGCCTGGTCATATCGCACGGGAATGTGGACAGGCTTGTCAACCCAGAGGGGGAGACCAGGAAAGAACTTGGCAAGACCAAGGTCAACCCCGAGTCCAAGACCAGAATGCGAACAATGGCCCGGTAAATCCAGCAAGAGGGCCAGATGAACCACTATGAAGAGGCCCAGAGAGTCCAATGGGGAGGTGTCAGCTGTCAGTGTCGTCTTTAAGGGAGGAGCCTATTGTGTGCGTAACGGTGAATGACAAATCTGTCAAGATGATGGCAGACACCGGCGCGGCCTACACGGTAGTACAACCCCAAGACGCGACGCACCTAACCATGTCCGGTCGATATGTACGGACAATTGGATTTGAGGGAGTAAACCAGCTGACGGCTGTTACCGAACCTGTGACTCTGAGATATCAAGGCAGGGAAGCGACTCTCCCTGTGCTGGTCTCGGAAAGCACACCTATTAACTTACTCGGCCGAGATGGGCTGGGGTTACTGGGGATGGACATTAAATGTACTGCGGAGGGTTGCGTGATAGCCGAACGAGAAGACCAGTACTATCAGATGGTACAACGAATTGACAGTCAACCACCAGAGATCTATTGTTTAGGGGGACTGGACCAAGAGCTACTTGGCCCCGCCTTACAATGGGAGAAATTTATCACTGCCAATATGCCTGAAGCAAGGGATCCAAAGACCCCCTATCATTGCACTCTGCAGTATCATAGAGATGCAAACTCGTCACAGACTAAGGAGTGGCTGAGGGTGCAACCTGACAAAGTACAGCTGAATGCTACCAATATCATATTGGGGCCACAGGGAGCAGCGTTACGTATTGCACGGAGCGACTATCTGCTTAAAGAACACGGCATTATGGATAGTGTTCCCCATGTGACTTTGAAGGTAATCAGCTCATGTGATCAACAACACATAGGCGAAATGATGAAAAAAGCTGAAGGGATAGAATTTGAACAGATGAAAGAAAACAAACGGATCTGGATAAGCCCTGATAAAAGGTTTATTAAGATCATGGTTCAAGGCACAGGGATGGGTCGTCCCCAAACTGTGCAATTATCCCAAGAGACACTGGGAGAACTCCCTAATCCTAATGCATCAAGCCTCCAAGAGGACATGATGGAGGCGGTGCCTGAGACGCTGTGGGCAAAGAACAGCACTGACATTGGACTAATCAAGTCCGCTCAACCTGTGAAGGTGGAGCTTAGACCTGGGGCCACCCTGCCTTGGAAGAACCAGTATCCATTGAAGGAGAAAGCGGTGGCTGGAATTGAGCCACAAATTAAAGGACTTTTAGCCGCAGGAGTCTTACGGAAAACAACTGATCCCCGGAGCAACACGCCGTTGCTACCCGTGGAGAAGCCTGATACCTCTTACCGGCTGGTGCATGATCTAAGAGCTATCAACGAGGTGTTACTTGACTATCCATCAGATGTCCCCGACCCCCATGTGCTATTGACATTTATCCCGTCGAAAGCTAAATACTTTACGGTTATAGATTTGTGTAGTGCATATTTTAGTGTGCCCTTGAGCGAGGAGTGCCAGCATTTTTTTGGTTTTACTTATAAGGATGAGTATACTAGGATCCCGCAGGGACTAAAGCATTCGCCACACATATTCAACAAAATCCTAAGGGAGGATTTAGAGGGGTTGGATAAAGTCGTGACCTCTAGGGTCATTCAGTACATGGATGATCTGATACTGTGCGCGGACGATCAGGAAACATGTCATCGCGATTCCGTGAAACTGTTGCAACTGTTGGCGGAAAACGGCCATAAAGTGTCGTTGAAAAAGTTGCAATATTGTAAACCTAAAGTGATCTATTTAGGACAAACAATTTCACAGGGCCATCGGGCTATTTCAGAAGAACATTTGGTGGCCATAAGGACGGCGCCCAAGCCTGTGACGGTACGACAGCTAATGGGATTTCTGGGTATAATGGGGTACAGCTCTCCCTGGGTCGAGAACTATACGGAAATAGTGAAACCATTGAGAGAGATGATGAAAGAAACGGGCGTTGATAAACTGAGCAGTAAAGTGATATGGACCGAAGATGGCTCACGGGCATTCGAAACAATCAAGTCCCGACTGTTAGAGGCGCCGGCCCTGGCTTTGCCTAACTATACCAAGAAATTCATACTCTACGTCTCTTCTTCTCCAGATCAGAAGCAGGCGTGTGCGGTGTTGGCCCAGAACACAGGGGTGGGGGCGCGACCGCAGCCGATGGCGTACTACTCAATTGCCTACTCGGAAGTAGAGATGGGGATGGCTCCATGCTACCGAGAAATGGCTGGAGTGTATATGATGTACGAAAAAGCCGCAAGTATTATGATGGGATATCCAGTGGATATCATGGTGAGGCATGACTTAAAGAGTCTGTTGGAGTCCGGTAAATATGCACTAACGATGCCTCGCATTAAACACTACTACAGACTTTTGGAACAGGAAGACGTGACGCTGGTCAGGTGTTCCATAACGAACCCGGCAGCTGACATCCCTACGCCTGAGGATGGAGAACCCCACGACTGTTTAGTCGAAGTCGAGAGGTACTCTAAACTCAGAGCAGACTTGCAGGCGTTTCCATTTAGCAGTCCAGATCTGGAATTATGGACTGACGGCTCTTGCTATCGTGTTGGCGAGGGACTAAAAGCAGGTTACTCCGTGGTAAGGTCACAGGGCGAAGGATTTGTGGTAGAAAAAGCCGAAGCATTATCACAACCTTGTTCGGCCCAATTAGCAGAGTTGGTCGCACTGACGGAAGCATGTAACATGGCAGAGGGCAGAACTGTAAATATTCATACCGATTCGGCCTATGCTCACGGTACCGCATTCTTACATGGCACAGTGTGGAAAGGGCGAGGTTTTAAGAAAGCTGACGGAAGCGCCATAAAACATTGTAGTCAGATTAAACGGTTGTTAGAAGCAATTATGAAACCAAAGCAGATTGCGATAATCAAGTGTGCTGCCCACCAGTCTGACGAGTCAAAGATAACTCGAGGAAACAAAAGAGCAGACGAAGCTGCCAAGGAAGTGACAGGTGCCGACAGAGCAGGTAAGGTGTTGGTTATCACACACAGAGTTGAGTTAGAGGACAAGATAACCTACAAAGATGTTTTGACTTTCCAGGAGGAGGCTAGTCAGGTAGAACGGAACCTCTGGATAACCAGGGGAGCTTGTCAGGATGATTCAGGTTTGTGGCGCGACGTCAGTGGATTTGTGGTGGCTCCTGCTGGCCTGGTCGGACTGCTGATCCACACGGCGCACGACTTTTGCCATGCGCACAGAGGAGAGGTAAGGAGACAAATCAGAGAATATGGCTTTTGGGCACCAGATTTGAACAGTCAAATTGATCATGTGATACAGAGATGTGTAATATGTTTGAAAAACAATATACGTAAGGGGATTAGTGTGTCACCAGGACATATCCCCACGCCCAATGGCCCAATGCGAGACCTTGTAATTGATTACATTGACATGATTAAGCCCATTAATCAGAAGAGATATATTCTTGTTGTTGTCTGTCGTTTTTCAAGGTGGGTGGAGGCGTGCGCCACCCGGCACAAGGATGCAGCATCTGTGGCTAAGTTCCTATGCCAGGAGGTATGTCCCCGGTTTGGTTTAATGGACAGAATCAGCAGCGACAATGGAAAAGAGTTTGTCGACAAAACTGTACGTTTAATACTCCAACATTTAGGCATAAAACAGCGATTGGGGGCCGTTTATCATCCGCAGAGCCAGGGGATGGTGGAACGCATGAACGGGACGCTAAAAAACAAGCTGGTAAAGATCTGTCAACACACAGGATTGAATTGGTTGAACGCTCTCCCTCTAGCACTGATGGCATGCCGGTCAAGCGAGGTTCGCGGACTGCGTCTGACACCGCACAAAATGATGTTAGGTCGCTGCATGGTAGTACCAGGTTTGCGCGCGACAGGCAAAGGTCCGAGTTTGGACATCCTGGACAACAACATGCGTGAGTACGTAAAATACATGTCAAAGATACACAAAAGGATTCTGGATCATGTCTCCAGTAGACAGGAGCATGAAACCGGGGAGGAGGTGAATAGGCAGACTACACCTCAAATCATACCAGGCGACTACGTTTATGTTAAAGTATTTAGACGCAAGTGGTTTGGCGCGAGAGAAGGGCCATACAAAGTCGTTCGAGCCACCGAGAGGGCTTTACAAATTCAAGGATCGCCTATGTGGTTTCACGTTACTCATTGTGTAAAAGCAATCGATACGGACCAAGAATGGGAACCTGAACCACAAGACCTTGACGATAAAACCGGGGCGTCGCAACCGTTACATGAAGGCGAAGTGGAAGCGGCGGAAGATGAAATTGGGGTGGCGCTAACCCCAAACGATGGGGAAGACCCGGATGATTATGGCGAGCCAGACCGAGGGGGCCACGATTGGCCACAAGTAGAAGATGAAGGTTTTTTACAGGAACCAGACAAAGGAGAAGATTATGAATTGGAACATAATAATTTCTCCTCTGTGGATTTGGAGAAGGTACCAGAAGAACCGGAGGAACCAGTGCTTAGCACAAGCCCGGAACGAGATACTCGACCAAAACGAGTCATCCAGAAGCCTCAACGGTATACATAGGCGAAAGAAGGGATAGTGTAACTGATAGGCCTTGGAGAGGGCGTGTATATATTAATTTTTCATTTTTCATTAGCTGAGCTCTCTCCTTTTTTAGAAATGTTTAGATAATAAATGCAATGTAAATTCTTTTCTTTCAGAGTGGATTGCACAAAACAGACACGTTTGGTTAAAAAACACATAAGTATAGTCTAAACCTGGTAATTGGTACGATCATCTTTTTGCATAAAGGGACGGACCTAGACTGAAGTGAAATTGATATAACTGATACATTGTGTATAACCTGCAAATGAGTGGAAATTGTTAAACGGTGTGAGTGAATAGAGAACTGTGTAAACATAAATGGATTCATAGTCGGTCAGTGAAAGAGGGAGCTAATGTGGGTGTTGAAAGCAATTGATACTAACAAATATGGAAAATGAGTTAGAAGGATTCTGGAAATATTTGGTTCTTAGGTAATTGGGCTAAACAGTAAGGTTAAGGTAATTGTAAACAGTTTGATTGAGAAAATACTAACAAGTATATTGGGGATCATTAATCCCCAAACCGGGGAAACTGTGGTAGTTTTCAGTCAAGCAAACTGTATATGTAATAATGTACAACACAACCAACGATGACAGAATGGCTTCAAAGGAGAGGTAATATACATTCACAAATTTCTCCCCCCCCCTCTCCCCTCTCTCTGTAACACAAGAGGCATAGACACACACCTCTCACTTGGTACAGGCAGCTGCCTGTCTCAAATCTCCTCATGGGGGAAGATGAGATAGCCAGGCACTGATTAAGTGAGAGACAGTGGCTGTTTGATCTCCTGGGAAAATCAACAAATGTGTGGTTTTACAGCTTTGAGATCAACCAAGCAGCTAGAGAACCATCTGGTCAGACAGATTGAATATACAAGATACTAAAGAAACTGCCTTATAAGGCGCCAGACAAGCCCCACTAAGGGGGGGCTGCTGTCTCTTCTAAAACAAAGGACAGCAGATGTAGCAAAGATCAAAGAGGGACCGTTTGAGTCCACTCTGTGACCTAATAGGGTATCTTGAACTGCTGGAAAACACCCAGTAATAAATTCAGTCCTAAACGTCACTGTAGTGGCTTAGCCTATTGAGAGCTAAAACGAGTGTTTCTCCAATTAGAAAGCTCGGTGAGAGTTTTTGGATACGCCCGCTTGTCGTAACATTAGAGGCGGAGCCTAGATTTGAATATGACAAACTCCTCTAAGAAAGAGGGAAACAGAACCCCCACGAGACCAGACAGGAAACAACAGCAGAATACACACTCTTTTTCTCCACTAGAGACTGAGGAAACCACGCAGCAGAGAGACGGCCGCAAAAACCTACCATCTGAAGAAGCCGAGACGAGACATGCCCATAGATATTAAATATTTAGCCTAAAGTCTGGTGAACCTCGGCATAGTGAGGTCTTCCATCAGGTTTTATTGCAATTGTTCTTTCAAATCTTTGATTTGTATTGATTGAAATCCTTTTTATTAAACACGGATTCTTCAAACTGCTCGGAACTCGATTTCTTCAACCGCCGCGCCGTGTTCTCTGAAGGTGTACGAGCAGAAAACCATCACATACATGGTTATCTGCATTTGTAGCTCAGTAGTACTTCAAAGAGCTTTTTAAGGTTTAAACACAACGCAGAGTACGAAGATTAAGCTAGGAAGTTACTACATATCAACACACAATGATTACACTGGCATAAATCAATTATATAATTACACCTAGGCACCAAGTGCTCTCACGGTACCCGGACTAAGTGCTGCCCACGTCTGGGCCGGACACAGTATCCACCTTCCCTAAGGGATTACATATACTGCTCCAGGTCGGTAATATGGGGAAGGAAGGGGGAACATAAGGGAGGAAAGAGAATTGTTCACCGAATGGGAAATATTAGGAAACACACATTTTATCACGCTCAAAGAAAAGGAATGAAAACAAAAGAGTGAGCCCACAAAATACCAGTAAAGTCCTATCTTAATGCCAGCATATATTGTTCGGGGTACCCCTATGGAATGGTAGTAGCAACGTTACTTTCGCCCGCAGGCTGCACCACACTGTGTACTGTATAATAAATCGGGAGCATCAATGCTCATTTGTACTCATCCGAAATGGCCGCCTCGCCACTCCACTGTTGTCCGGGAGGCAAGATGGCGTCGAACGCTCTCGGCGAGGATGTTAGCAGGTGGAGCTGGGCAGAGAGGCAGCGCCGGCTGAGAGCGTGTGCTGAGCGATGACGACCCCTGCTGGAGGGGAGGAACTCCCGTAAGCTGCAGGCAGCCTGGTGCAGGTCTGATTGAAGTCAGCCGGAGCAGGCTGAATGCAGGCAGCCGGGTGCAGGTCTGGTCGAAGTCAGCCGGAGCAGACTGGTTGTTGGCCCACGCTCGTCCTGGTGCGCGCACTCTATACCGCACACAGTAACTACTATAACTCGATGGTTAAGGACTTGAATACTCGGTTAACCGCACGTTACTTATACCGCACACAGTAACTATTATAACCCGATTGCTAGTGCCTGACTCTGCACTAATTGTTCATATACTATCGCTGGTACTGCTAGGATATCGTGTCCACTAGCCAGTACTTGTTATCACCCGTTGCTATCTCACGGGGCCCTCTGGCATAACTTTAGCAACAGGGCTCTCCAGAGCCCCCGTTCGCTGCGACTGTTCGTTGTTCAAGTTCACTGCCGAAGAGAGCGTCTTCCGTTTCTCTCCTTCCTATATCTCCTCCCAACTCTCTCCGCCACTCTCTGCCTGCTACTGCCCCCTGCTGGTCCCGCCTGCCAGTCACAAGGGAAAAGCATTGTAGAATATGATCCCGTACTGTCGTTTATAATCCATATTCCAGTGCTCTTCGGAAGGGGACGCTTGTGTCATTGTTCGTGTGAATATCAATGATGTCTTTGTGTACAAAGGGAATATAAAACACCAGTCAGCAGTCCTGAATAATATACAATATTTTCAGACTGCTACATATGGAGACAATAGTATGGCTAATTTGAAAGGAAATATGTATACTCCAACAGGGAACAAACCGTTTAGTTCTACATACCTTCGTTCCTGCACTATCCCATGCTAAAAATCGTCCCGTTTCAAAATAATCCACTTCCGTTTTCCTGGAACGCAAGATATGTCGTGTATTGTGCGCATACGGTATGCGCATTTCGTGCGGGTTGCTCGCCTGACACCTATATTATTTCCAGGTCAAAGGTAACATGACCATAGTACAATGATTCACAAACCATGGTGGTGGGGGGGGGGTCCCTTCGCGGAATCCTTTTCTGACGCTGGGATCATTACAAAGGCATGTTTTATGATGGCGTTCGGTAAAATAGACGTTACCTTTGTCAGCAGGTCTACCAAAACCCTGTCCACTCTTGCTCTGAAGTGTGGGTCAGAACAGGAACAATAAATAATGTTAGTTGGCCCTGGCAGCACCATTAGCGTTACATCCAAACAGCCTGTTTGAAAATACTAGAATCCAACATAGTCTGGTGAAAACGCACCTTATCATCCATAAGTGTGATCGTTTTGTCCTCTTCATAATAATCTCGAATAGTTGCCGGTACCAGGTTTAGGTTTAGGTTTGATCAAGGGGGACAGCTACATTAATAAAACATTTTACAGATGTAAATGTACCCAATTTTTGCCAAAAGGCTAATTTCCATTGGAAGTCCCCCTGCCAGAAGGTACAGGCTAAAATCCTGTGTGAAAAAGGGGTAGCAATAAAAACAGAATAAAATCAAGATAAATAACATTAGAATAAAAACAACAACAAAAGCACATAGACATACGATAGGGATACAGGTCACAATACAGTCATGGACACAAGGACAGAGCACATCATGAGATATTAAAAGACCCAGACATAGACTTGAGGAAGGCAGCGTGACCTCCCATGCGTTACACTTCACCAATGAGAGCCCTCGCTGCCAGTTGAGAAGAGAGCCACTGGCTGTCGCCGCACGTGTCGGAGGAAGCATGCGCACAACAACCAGGTAGGGGAGGGGGGGGAATTGGCACAGCGACTAAATTGTGACGGGGAGAAAACAGAGACAAATCTGAGAAAGAGAGATACAAAAAAATATATATAATAATTCCGATTTACTCAGAGCTACCAGGATCACACAAGAAGGTCCAGCTGACTGTTTAGTATAATAATAAATACAAATAAAAAATAAAAGAGTATTTAAATTTTTGGCGGCCAACGCATGGCTGGGAAAAACGAGTATACTTGACGTATCATTTTAATATTCATATGGCCATTGGTTAAGAACTAGTTAGAACCAGCTAATAGGTCAAATTGACATTTGTAGGGAGACAGTCTCCCCACATTTAGGAGACCAACAGACACCAGAAAGTGTACTGAAGAACTAATGAAACTATTTCACTAGCATGCAGGTGGCTAGGTAGATAGCTTGGCTTCAATTATGCTTCTTGTCCTGACCGGCTGATGCTGCTGATTTTATTTTATTTTATTTCATGTTCCATTTGCATTCCATTTGATATGACCAAGTGGTAACGTTAGCAACTAGCATGGTAATATATCTTGGCTTTGCTAACTACAGTATAATTAATTTAGGACCTGCTCAGAGGTCATCATTCGGCACGCATGCGATGCATGAATGCGATTCGTATCTGCGATTAACCCATCCCGTCGTCCTTCCCCCCCAAGGGCAGCCGGGAGCAGACAGGCGTCAACGTGAGCCGCGCCAGGGGACCAATCCAAGTGCTCCTGTCCGTCTTCGTCAAGGACGCCACAGCTTTAGCGATCTATTGTTGTTGTGCATGTTTTTCCATTGGGTTTATCTTATCGGGGGGGGGAACCCTTGCGAGCACGGGGAGAACATGCAAACTCCACACAGAAAGGCCTGGGAGATACCCCACCTGGGTAACTGGCATCATGGAAACCTGGTCCCCAAGCGGGAATCGAACCCTGGACCTTCTTGCTGTGAGGCGACAGTGTTAACCACTACACCACCGTGCCGCCTAAAATGGGTCTATTGTTTGTGACAAGCTCTAGTAACGCTACAATCACAAAGAGGGTCTATGTCCGTAGTATGCATGCGTTAAAAGCATCCGGACAGGTGCCTGCTCCTAGTTTGACCGCAAGGCATTCTGGGTGTGTGCTCCACACCAGGGCTTCTATCCTCTACACCAGCTGTTGACAGAGTCTGGCTATGGGGCGACAATAATATGTTCATCATCATCATGAGACATGGTTTCTCCCTTCAGCCTTTAATCGGCGTGGTTTATTATTTACAATTGCACACAGCAGCATGAGTTCTCCTCTCCGTGAGAGGCAGGTGGGAAGAGATAGAGGGGGAGGAGACATCTCCTTAAATACCCTCTACCTGGCGGTAGCATTAGCGGCTCCGCCTATAGCGCCCTCTAGTGGAAACAGTTATGCATAGTTAGACAGTTACTATCAATCATATATAACCAGTGGTGCGTTATTGAAATCATCTGGTGTTGCACGCACCACGTGCACGCGCGCTCCCGGCGCGTGCGCGCGCTCCCGAGAATGCGCATTTAATGTCCCCTCGCTTGAGCACAGACTAAAGACAGTGCCTAATTGCCTCTACGAATGGAATGTAACACATGTCTTCACAACAAGTTAGGTGTGAATGTATCTGAGAACGTATTTAACACACCTGATGAGATGCAAATAGCGAGTACTTATCTGGGGTTGCACAGAGTGCAACCCCGTCCCATGAAGAACGCATGCCTGTATATAACCTCTAACTTTAACACTCCCACTTAGGGGTGTCTAGTACAGTGTTTCTCAACTGGTGGGTTGCGACCCAAAAATGGGTCGCGGGGCCATTTTGAGTGGGTCGCGGATGTGTGTAAAATAAAAAGAAACTACCTTTTTTACTACCTATCTTTGAGAAAGTGGCTTCTCAGCTCTGGTCCAGCTGAAGACAAAGCAGAGGAACAGATTGGACATTGAGCATGACCTCAGAGTTGCTTTGTCTACCATCACCTCAGACGTTGAGACTCTTGTCAGGAGCAAACAACATCCCCAGTTATCCCATTAGTTCCCTGGGATGTTAAGCTAAGAAGGATATATTATTTATTATTATTATTATTATTATTATTATTATTATTATTATTATTATTATTATTATTATTATTATTATTATTATTATTATTATTATTATTATTATTATTATTATTATTATTATTATTATTATTTTATTTCATTGTGTTTTTAGCCCTAGTTGTACTTTTGTTGCAACCCCAGTTATCTCTTTAGTTCCCCCAAACTTACTGTAGGTCTATTAAGCTAAGAAGTCTGCTAAGAAGCACATTATTTATTATTATTATTATTTTATTTCATTGGGTTAAACTTTTTTGCCCTAGTTGCACTTTTGTTGCAACCCCAGTTGTCCCATTAGTTCCCCCAAACTTAGGTCTGTTATGTTAAGCTAAGTCTGCTAAGCATATTATTTATTATTATTTTATTTCATTGGGTTTTTAGCCCCAACCCCAGTTATCCCATTAGTTCCCCCAAACTTAGGTCTGTTATGTTAAGCTAAGAAATCTGCTAAGAAGCATATATTATTTATTATTATTTTATTTCATTGTGTTTTTAGCCCTAGTTGCACTTTTGTTGCAACCCCAGTTATCTCTTTAGTTCCCCCAAACTTACTGTAGGTCTGTTAAGCTAAGAAGTCTGCACATTTATTATTATTATTTTATTTCATTGGGTTAAACTTTTTAGCCCTAGTTGCACTTTTGTTGCAACCCCAGTTATCCCATTAGTTCCCCCAAACTTAGATATGTTATGTTAAGCTAAGAAATCTGCTAAGAACCATATATTATTTATTATTATTTTATTACATTGGGTTTTTAGCCCTAGTTGCACTTTTGTTGCACTTTTTGTGTTTATTTCATGTTTTTAACAGTGCATGAAAGATTGTGTATTACTGCAACAATATTTTTTTAAATAAATCATAGTGGTTAAAAAATTTGGGTCCCGACTTAATGACTAAGGAAAATGTTGGGTCCCGAGGCTAGACCAGTTGAGAACCACTGGTCTAGTACACTGTACAACTTTTCCAAAAACAATTTTCAAAGAAAATAATACAGTTCAGAATCATCAAAAAAGAATATGGCAGTCAATACTACATAACAGGCAATATTTACACACCAAACATGACCTCTGCAAATCTTTTCAATTTCAGTTTGGAAGCAGGTTTCATCATAGCGTCTGCTACCATGTCGTCTGTTGGACAATAAATCAGTGTCATTCTTTCTTCTCTGATGACAGATCTGATGAAATGATATTTTATATCGACATGTTTACATCTCTGTCGGCACACAGGGTTTCTAGCAATCGCAATGGTTCCCTGGTTGTCCTCATAAACAACAGTCTTCTTATATACATAGGTATCCATTCCTTCGAGCAGTTGTTCTAGATAAATACATTCCTGTATTGTCATAGCTAGAGGCATATATTCGGCTTCACAAGTTGATAGTGCCACTGTGGGCTGCTTCTTTGTTTTCCATGAAACCAGTGAGCTGTTTGAGTTCAAACTCACACAATATCCTGCGGTACTTCTTCTATCTGTGGTGTCAGCTGCCCAGTCTGCATCACTGTAGGCTTTAAGCCCTAAGCCCTCGCTGCTCTTTCTGAAACACAGCTGTTTATCTGCTGTACCTTTGAGATAACGAAAAACATGTTTTGCTGTAATCCAGTGCTCCTCTGTGGGGTCAGCAAAATGCTGTGACAATTTACTCACTACAAAACATAGGTCAGGGCGAGTACATGTTGTCAAATAAATGAGGCTACCCACAGCTTCTCTGTACATTTTTACATCTGTCAGTTTCTGAGCATCCTCCTGGTAGTCTAGTTTTTGATCACATGGTGTTTCCCTTGATCTACATTCTTGCATGTCAAAACGTTTCAGGATCTTTTCCACATATCTCTTCTGGGATATTTTTACACAATTGGCAGACTGTTCAAAGTCCATGCCTAGAAAATGCTTTAACCTTCCAAGGTCCTTCATTTTGAATCTGGTGGAGAGCATACCTTTCACCTGTTCTAGGTTTCTAGTGTTGTCTGCTGCGATGATCAAATAATCCACCCAAATGACGATGATCACTTTTCCTGACTCTTTTGACTCCCTTGAGTAAACACAGGGGTCTACTGGGTTCTGTAGGAAGTGATCTTCAATGAGACATGTATGAAGCATCTCGTTCCAATTTCGCCCAGACTGTTTCAGGCCGTAAATGGATTTTTCTAGCTTACACACTAGCTTCTCTCCTTTCTTTTCGTAACCTTCAGGTTGTTCCATAATTACAATGACCCATAATCTCATGCCATGTCTGAATATCATGACTGACAGTCACGTTACACATATCATTATTATCATTACACTTGTCGTTGTCATTACACTCTGTTTGCAGATAATACATTCTCTGGTACACCTTTATGTTAAATCGTGTACCGTCAGGCTCTACAAGAAAATCTTTACCTTCATCGAAGAATACTTTGGCACCATTCACAGTAGCAGCTATTACAGACAATAGTCCTTGTGGGAACGAGGGTACGTAGAGAGCGTTCTTTAACGTCACTGTACACCGGCGCCCCTCACTGTCTATGAGGCATACCTGTGCGTCTCCTCTCTCTTGCGCCAACCCGTAGGTGCGCTTCTCGTCTGCCAGCTCCATGCTGTGTCTCTCCGGGTGGAAAGTGTTGTCAAAGTTCTTGAACCGACTCCTGTCGTTGATGACGTGGGACGACGCACCTGCGATATAATGTTCTCTCAACACTCCCAGGCTTTCTCGGCCTTTGTCTTTAGTGTCGCGGAATATCAGCCCCAAGCTTGTGTCGTCGAGCAGTGGTGCTAACTCACAGTATGCATCTGCATTACGCTTGTCGTCCAGATCGTCGTCTTCAGTCCCACACCGTGCATGCAGCATAACATGCGCTCTTCCCAGAACTCATAGTCCTCTGCCTTTCCATTGAATGAGGGCCATTTGCTCCTTCCCTTGGTCGCCATCCTTCTTTTTGATGGTAGGCGTAGCTTTAGCTCTGTTGGTATAGCCTTTAGCCACGCAGTGCTCCCGGCGCTAAACTAGCCTATACTTCAGCTAAACTTGCTACCCTTATTATTTCGCCCCTGCGTGATCTGGGCCCATAACCTGTTGACAGAGTCTGGCTATGGGGCGACAATAATATGTTCATGAGACATGGTTTCTCCCTTCAGCCTTTAATCGCCGTGGTTTATTATTTACAATTGCACACAGCAGCACATGAGTTCTCCTCTCTGTGAGAGGCAGGTGGGAAGAGATAGAGGGGGAGGAGACATCTCCTTAAATACCCTCTACCTGGCGGTAGCATTAGCGGCTCCGCCTATAGCGCCCTCTAGTGGAAACAGTTATGCATATTTAGACAGTTACTAGCAATCATATATAACCTCTAACTTTAACACCAGCTATTCCCAAACTGGGGTAGGGTACGCGCAATAACATTGGGGGTACACCAAAGAAATATGATAAAAGATTTGTTTTACGCAGGGAGCGATAATCCGCATGCGTTCTCGCTCTGATCAGCGGGAACGCACAGAGTCTCATGTGAACACTGTAGGATTAGGTTATATTTACATACATCAGCAATAAACTAAACTGGGACCATCACACCACTCATCTACTCAAAACAACCAATCAAAGACTATTTCATCTCAGACAACTCAAGAAATACAAGGTTAGGAAGAACTTAATGGTACAATTCAACACAGCCATAATACAAAACATTATATCATTATCCATCACTGTATGGTACGGCAACACACCCAAACACACACTACACAGACTAGATAGGATCATAAAAAGGGCATCCAAAATCATCAACTGCAAACTCCCCCCTGGACTCCATACACAAACATCACACCATCACACGCGCAAAAAAAATCATTAGTGACCCCCTGCACCCAGCTCATCACCTCTTCCAACACCTCCCCTCTGGTAGGCGGTTTAGGTCACTAGGTAGTCGTAGTGTAAGGTTCAATAACAGTTTCTTCCCCAAGGCCATACAACTGCTCAACTCCTCCTAAATGTACCCCCTGCTGTTATGTTTCTTCTGGTTTATGTTACATTGAACTGACATCTATAGTTTTTCGTACTGTACTGTTTCCGTCATGTATTTGTTCTAGGTGGTGTTTTCTGTACTGTACTGTTCCATGTGTCTTTTATGTTTTATGTGGTGTATTGTCGCAGCTACCACCTGCACCGTGCTTGAATTCCACCGGCCTGGCCGTGTGGCAATAAAAGGAACTTGAACTTGAACTTGATTTGTATAGGAACCTTTGTGCGGTAGGAACCTTGATGTGTGACGGGGGGGAAGCTAAATTAAGGACGCACAGACTCGAAAGTTATCGCCTGTGTCATATCGTCTCTTGATTATAACAAACCTAACATCTCATGATTATAACCCAACAAACACAAAAACACAATCACTCCGCGACAAAACATGACCACAATTGTGGGCTAAAATCCATTTATTTATGTCCCTAGATACATGTATCCATGTCTTTTATTTATCATGTCTTAGCCTGTATACATCTCAGCATGTCTATCTACTGAGGTGGTCAAAATCAATTTGTGACCGGAAGGGTCAGTGCAGCTGTTGCTAAAAACCACAGGCCCACAGACCAAGGACTGATGAGACGACGGTTTTGACTGACCAGAGGAACCAATGTCAGGATCTGCAATATGTATAATATCTATGAATCAATCCATTTATCTATTGTAAGAATGTATAGACAAATATCTACAAATGTGTGTACCATTAAAATGTGTTATTATTATATCGTATTAAAACAAGCAAAGGCCTATGTGTCACCATGACCCCAGCTGTCCTTCTGAACCACCAGGAGACAGACGTAATTCTAGATCCTTGCTATTTCTCACTGCTGTACTCACTCTACACACACGACTGTGTGGCCAAGTTCAGCTCCAACTCCATTGTGAAGTTCGCCGACGACACGGTGGTGGTGGGGCTGATCTCGGACAACGACGAGAAGGCCTACCGGGAGGAGGTTGAGGTACTGGAACGTTGGTGCCAGGACAACAGCCTGCTCCTGAACATTGGTAAAACCAAGGAGCTGATCGTGGATTATAGGAGAGGACAGCGGGAGACACACACACCACTGAGGATTAACGGGGCTACCGTGGACAGGGTGAGCAGCTTCAAGTACCTGGGGGTCCACATCTCAGAGGACCTGACATGGTCAACACACATAGGCACAGTAGTAAAGAAAGCGAAGCAGCGCCTCTACCACCTGAGACAGTTAAGGAAGTTCAGAGTATCGGGGAAGATACTTCAGTCCTTCTACTCAGGAGCTGTAGAGAGCATCTTGACCGGAAACATCACTGCCTGGTATGGGAACAGCACGGCACAGGACAAGAAGGCCCTACAGAGTGTGGTGCGCTCAGCCGAGCGTACCACGGGTATTGCGCTACCTCCCCTGCAGGCTCTATACAACAAGAGGTGCAAATCCAGAGCCTGCAGGATAATGAAAGACCCCCACCACCCCAATAACAGCCTGTTCCAGCTGCTGAGGTCAGGCAGACGCCTGCGAATTCTAGAGACTAAGACGGAGAGGCTTAGGCTAAGCTTCTTCCCCCAGGCCATCAGAGCCTTGAACAATGAACATCGAGAGACACAGAAACTGAACTATCCACACACAAGTACATACACGACACGCACGCTGAGCACGCTCACACACTAGCAGCCACTTTAACACTCATGCCGCACACACGCACACTTATGGCCAGAGGAAAGGCCACTTAAAATAGTATAACATCAGGAACAGTGTATTGCACTACTAAAGCTAACTAGCATGTCCTATATGCTCTGTAAATACTAATGTACAGATACCGAGATGGCACACCATGTACCTGTTTATTGCACTGTTTTATTGGATTCTATTAATATGTTGTACCACTGTATTTTATTGGATTCTATTATATGTTGTACCACTGTATTGCACATCGTCGCGGGCAAGACCAGCCGCATTTCATTGTATACCTGTATGCCGTGACAATTAAAACTCTTGAATCTTGAATCTTGAATCTTGAATTTCAACTGTTTACCTTGTATAGTCATTTGTTAAGCCCTGAACCATGCTGCTAATTTGGAAGAGAGCCACCTCATTCGCTCAGAACACCAACCAGAAAAAGTATAAATGTCAATGTGATGGAAGAAGCGGGACACACTTCTGCCGTGCCCCAAAAGCTAAGTAGAACCGTGTCCACTCTCAGCTGTTTGTGTAAATACTCTGTAATATTGAATATTCACTCTGTAATAAATATTTGATTGCTAACACACTCTCCTCATCTTTCAAGGTCAATTAAAAGAACGCTTTAACACAATCCAGCTTTTGTCGCAGGCGGGCCGCTTGCCGCTCCGCCCCTCAGATTGTCCTCAAAAACGCCTTTCCTAGAGTTTTAAGTTAGGCTAGTGGTCCGTATCCACTTCCATTCATTAGTGCTAAGCTAGGCTAGGTTGCAGTCAGATAGCGTTCTACTCAATGCACAGAGAGGAAATTGGTATCTATCTTCTTATCTGACTCCGGAGAAGACAGTAAGCGCATTTCCCGTAATGTTGGCGCATTCCTTTAAAGGAATGCATAATTTTTAGATGGACTGTCCTGTTGACTTCCTCTCTATTACAACTACTCGGCTGAAAAGACGTAACGTGGGGATAATTGATATGGCGTCCAATGTATCTAGTTCACATATAATGGGAGGAGACCGTGAGATAATCTCAACCCATTTCCTGATTCTGTGCCACTCTTGTCAGATGGTGGCTACTGGGTGAAGTGAAATGTATGATGTCACAGAGAATGGACTCATGGGGAGCAGCACCACACACCAACTAGTGGGCAATGCGTGCGTGCGTGCGTGCGTGCGTGCGTGAGTGTGCGTGAGTGTGTGTGTGTGTGTGTGTGTGTGTGTGTGTGTGTGTGTGTGTGTTGTTTGTGAGACAGTGAGAGTGAGAGTGAGAGAGTGAGAGAGTGAGAGAGAGAGAGAGAGAGAGAGAGAGAGAGAGAGAGAGAGAGAGAGAGAGAGAGAGAGAGAGAGAGAGAGAGAGAGAGAGAGAGAGAGAGAGAGAGAGAGAGAGAGAGAGAGAGAGAGAAGAGGGGGAGAGAGAGAGAGAGACACACACACACACACACACACACACACAAACAAAGTGAGTCCCCATCACTCACAGAGATGCTGGACAGTCTGGGTCTGCTCCCACTCTGGCCCCCATCAGCCTGAGGCATTAAAAACTCCTGGAGCTCTTCTGCCCAACTACGGCTGTTCACCATGTGGCCTCTTCCTCCTCCTCTCTTTTCACATTCGTCACTTCCAGAGTCCGCCTGCCAATGTCCTGTGGCCTTCGTCATAAACACCACTCCCTCCTCCTCCTCCTCCTCCTCCTCCTCCTCCTCCTCCTCCTCCTCCTCCTCCTCCATGTCCATATCATAGTCCTCCATGGTGACCAACTGTAAGGTGTGGGAGGAGCTAGTCTCTGGGTTCTGGGAGGAGTTATAATCTCGGCTGGGACTGTGGCCGGAGACAGGTTGACGATAATCACTGATCAGTTCAGGGGAAGGCTTCCGACAGACACCAATCACTTTCATCTCCATCATTTCCCCCATCCTTCTGTAGGCACCGAGTTGAATGCAGTTGCATAGGCTACTAAATACAACTGTTATGGTGATCTTGGTAACTAGGTAAAATGTTAGCTGTGTTCATTGTTCAAACATTCCCCCAGGGATTTGTGTATTAGGGTGTAAGTGCTGAATTCATTGTCTATGGAGCAGCACCAGATCTTTACAACTGGGTGACGTCACACTTTCGAGGGTCCTCTTTATGATTTCAATCCGTTGTGCAGGTTAACAAATATTGGCTGAACTGTCCTGGGGCAGAGAAATAACAGGCAAATTCTTAAAATGGGTGGCATTCCCCTTTAGGTATGCTTATTCTGTACTATTTCTACAGGAAATAGGCAGAACAGTAATTTGTGTTGCTGAGCCCCGCAGGTACAGACATGAAACATGTGCCACAGTATAAAAAAGGACCATATCTCGCACTTAACCTCTATCTTGTAATACCCCTAGAATAGAATGTACATTTATATGCTGTATAATCATCACTCACTGTAGAGACACGGTGGCTCCTTGAGGACTTTGAGATGGAACTGTCGAGAGAGCATCAAAGCAGGACAAAGAGTCCGTGGGACAAACCATTGTACTGGACCAAAGGACCGGCGCTCATGGATGTCTTGCCGTTTCTCTGTAGGTAGAGTTTGGGAACTGTAGAACCCAGTTGCTCCTACGGCACCCAGGAGGCCGACAATCCAGAAATGTAGTCAAATGAAAAGGATGCAAATAGAGTGAATGCCATTAATGCAACGCTCCCTTTCAGTCACTGGCATCTCACACCCCACTGCTCTACTCACGTGTGGCTTGGTTTCAGTGATGCAAACATAGCTGTGTGTGTGTAGTTAGAGTACCCTGAGGAGGGTATGAAAATATATAGGGATGGACAGAATGGGGTGAAGGGGGGGGGCTTAGCTGTGTTTCACAGAACCATGGAACACACGAGGTCAAAGAATGAAACTATATATTGATCTTCAAATGTGTGAATGTAGGATGAGAAAAGCACTTCACAGGAAATATAGTCATCAAATTTAACCCTACAACTCAAATACATCAAGTATTCAACCTCTGCAGTCTTCCAATATGAATGAACACAAGAGGCACCTTTAGATAAAGTTTGAAATAATTCCTCTGAACTTGGGTTATTCATCTAAGCTACTCAAGTTATATGCAGATAAATGGCATAGAGATGTAACAGGGAGACCAGCGGACGGTACATTTAAGCATCGACTTGGACTATTCTACCCAACTTTTAGTCAAGTAAGCAAAGCTCAAAAACGTGGAATCTAGGCAGCTTTAAGTCTTGGAATTAAACTTTGTAAGACTAACATGGCAAGACCATACAATTGTCCCATGTATTTTGAATTTATTCAGGCAAGAGTCTCAATATAATCAAGCTAAACTACAGCTCTATCCCAATGAATTCCCATCAATTAGTGGAGTGTACTACAGTAGAGTAACAATGCTCTACATTGCAAGGAATCTGATCCTGAAGTTACTCATTGCCTAATCCATAGACAACCTCAGACTAAGAACCATTTGACGTTTTCAAACATTATGTAAAGATGGTAAGTTAGGCGTATTGTGTTCAAGTCATAGTTCAAGACTTGAGTGTGATCACATCCAGTAGTTGGATAGATTTTACAAAAGGCAAACACATGTGCCATCCAAAATGTTTAACAAAATTCAGTGAAAGGGTTCCATTGACAAATTGTTGGAATTCTGGTTCCAAATTGACCCTCACCTAATTTCCTACAAATATGTACAATGCATCTTGACAAAAGTAGACTGAGACAGAACTTCATAAAACAGCTTTATTGACAGTATGCCTCAGGACCAGTGGCGGACTGGCCATCGGGACGTATCCCGATGGGCCGGAACCAAAGTGGGCTGGTCGAAAAAAATATATAATAAAATTAGTTTTTTGGGCCAGTGTGTGGGCCACTAATGTGGGCCGGTGTGTGGGCCAGTGTGTGGGCCAGTGTGTGGACCAGTGTGTGGACCAGTGTGTGGGCCGGTGTGTGGACAAGTGTGTGGACAAGTGTGTGGACAAGTGTGTGGACAAGTGTGTGGGCCGGTGTGTGGGCCGGTGTGTGGGCCGGTGTGTGGGCCGGTGTGTGGGCCGGTGTGTGGGCCGGTGTGTGGGCCGGTGCATCTGAATGTCCCGGGCTGAATTTGTGTCCCAGTCCGCCACTGCTCAGGACACTTCTCCCTGAAAGACGGAGCAAAAAAGCATTAGTGGTCAGAAAGAACACAATCCCTTGAAATACAAGTGTTACAATACATGATCATCACGTTGCCTTACCATGCCCAGTTACTTCCTGCGTCTTGTAGGGTTCTTGTTAGTTGTTCCTGTAGTAGTGGTCCTGCAGTCCCGTTAAGTGAGGGAACAAATGCCTGAATGATTTTGATTTGATTTGATTTTATTAGGGATCCCCATTAGCTGGTGCGATAGCAACCAGCTAGTCTTCCTGGGGTCCACACACAAAAAAAATCACTATTGCAAAAAACAAAATTATTAAAAGTCAGTACACACAATGCATAATGAACCTACTGTAACAATTAATATAGCTAAAATTACATTAGTGTAAAACAAAAACAAAAAATTACTTTACAGTGTTAAAAACAATTTAAAAACAAAGATTCTTTTTAAAAGTGAATCTACTGTAAATGCAGCAGAGGTTCCGAGGCAGGCCATTCCACAGAGTTAATGCTCTAAAAATAAAAGATCTCCCCAGAGCGCTGGTTCTAGGACCTGGCAATTCAAGCTGCCCACTACTGGAACCTCTAGTGTAATGCTCGTGCACAGTATTACTAAAAACAATCTGATTATGTATAAAAACAGGAGTCTTACTGCTCATGACCAACTTGAACAGCACAAGTATATTAAAAGACAATCTATTTTCAACGTTAAGCCAAGAGAGGCGGGCATGCATACGGCTCACATTAGATCTTAGTGAGCAGCCCAGTACCAACCGTGCTGAATGAACGTTGATATGCCTGGGAAGGATTTTCAGATTTGGTCTGGGGTGAGTCTTTCCGTTTGTTCCGAGCGTCAATATCGACAATGTATGGTGTGAAGGGGAGTGAAGCGTAATGAATAGAGCCACTTCGGAAGCCTGGGTCACCACTGGAGACAGTGGTCATGTGGTCGTCGTCACAGTGTTCAGTGGTTGCATCAGGCGTTGTAGTCTGGGTAGTTGTGGTAGAACCATGAGGCACTTGCGTTGGTGGGTAAGGGTAGTAATATGGCAGGTGTACGTGAGGTGGATATGGTCCATGGGAATGCACTGGATAGGGATACAGCGGTTTTTTGGTGGGGGGCAGGGGCTCAGTAGTCATGTTGTCGTCGTCACAGTGTTCAGTGGTTGCATCAGGCGTTGTAGTAGAACCATGAGGCACTTGCGTTGGTGGGTAAGGGTAGTAATATGGCAGGTGTACGTGAGGTGGATATAGTCCATGGGAATGCCCTGGATAGGGATACAGTGGTTTCTTGGTGGGGGGCAGGGGCTCAGTGGTCATGTCGTCGTTGTCATCGTGTTCAGTGGTCGTGTCAGGCGTTGTAGTGGTAGAACCATGAGGCACTTGCATTGGTGGGTAAGGGTAGTAATACGGAAGATATGGCAGGTGTACGTGAGGTGGATATGGTCCATGGGAATGCACTGGATAGGGATAGAGTGGTTTCTTGGTTGTAGCTTTTTCAGTAGTTGCGCTAGGCCTTGTTGTTGGGGTTGGTGTAGTGGTCAACTGGGAGATGGGGTTAACTGCAGGTGGCCCGCCTGGATATGGGACATAGTATGGAGGATATGGCGGATGCATGAGAGGTGGATATGGTCCATAGAAATGCACTGGATAGGGATACAGTGGTTTCTTAGTGGTAGCTTTTGCAGTAGTTGTGCTAGGCCTTGTTGTTGGGGTTGGTGTAGTGGTCAACTGGGAGATGGGATTAGCTGCAGGTGGCCCGCCTGGATATGGGACATAGTATGGAGGATATGGCAGATGCATGTGAGGTGGATATGGTCCATGCACTGGATACAGTGGCTTCTTGGTGGTGGCAAGTGGCTTCTTGGTGGGTGAAGCAGCAGGAGTGGTAGACATGGGGCAGGAGAGTTGGACTTCAGTTCCCTGCCAGAGCATTGGCAACACATATCTTCCATTCTGAAATGAGCAGAAGAGGAACCTTAGATCCCCAAAGCAATAGAGATACTTCAGGGAAATAAACAATACATACAAAAAGACTGAAACACACTTCTTGCATCATATTGCAGCCATCATAGGGAGCCACCAGAACAAGACCCATAGCATTCCACTGCACAGAGTAGCCACAGACTGAGGGTACCGGGGTCAGAGGCAGGGGAGGAGAGTTTCCTATATACAAAGAAAAAAAGGGAGGAACATTTAATTTCAACACAGCATAATGCAGCCAAATGACCAACATTTTAATTATAGCACATGGATGAGAATACACTACCCATGTTCAGTTGCAAGTATGAGGCTCCTGGTCCCATGGCTTTGAACATCATCTGATCACCACCACACTTCAACAAAGTGTCCATGCGCATCCACTGTGCATGAAGAGAAGTTCAAGTTCAAGTTCAAGTTCTTTAATAGTTGTCATACAGAAGTACAGAATACTTTCATACAAAATGCTTCTTACTGTTACGCTCCAGAGACTGTGCTAGACAAGATAGTATCAAATAACATAATAACATAATATAGCATGAATTTAGAAGAAGAAAATGAGGTCACAGTGTTCGGTATAGACATATGTACAATGTTCTGAGTTACCATATAATATACAATACACAATACTATGCAGTGTACTAATGTACAGTACTATCTAGTGCAAAGCAGAAATGGGATGAGGTACAATTTTAGGTACAATTTACAGTAAGGTGTACGAGTTGTAGTGCAATCCTTCATCCATAAATATAAAGTGTGGGGAGTGGGTGCTACAGTGTGTTTGTTTAAAGTGGGTGTGTGCTATAAAGTGTGTGGAGTGGGTGCTACAGTGTGTTTGTTTAAAGTGAGTGTGTGCGTGTGGATGTGTGTGCTATGTGTGTTTGGTGGTTGTTGTTGTTGTGTAGTGTTCATTCATTGTTCGTTTAGCAGCCTGATGGCCTGGGGATAGAAGCTACTTCTGAGTCTTTCTGTGCTCGCCTTGAGACTCCTGTATCGCTTGCCTGACGGCAGCAGTTCAAAGAGGCAGTTGTTCGGGTGGCTCGAGTCCTTAATAATTCTCTTAGCCTTCCCCTTGCAACGCTTGTAGTAAATGTTCTGGAGGGTGGGGAGCCCCCCTCCAATTGTGCGTTCGGCTGAACGTGTCACTCTTTGTAGTCTGCTTTGGTCTTTTGCAGTGCTATTCCCAAACCAGGAGGTGATGTTGCCGGTCAAGATGCTCTCTATTGTACATGAGTAGAAGTTCTTAAGGATCTTCTGGCTGACTTGGAACTTCCTTAGGCGCCTGAGGAAGTAGAGGCGTTGTCGTGCCTTCTTCACCACACTGTTAATGTGTGTGGTCCATGTCAAGTCCTCGGATATGTAGGCTCCGAGGTACTTGAAGCTGTTGACTCTCTCAACCGGTGCCCCGTCGATGCTGAGGGGGCTGTAGTCCTTGACCCCCGACCTCCTGAAGTCCACAATCATCTCCTTTGTTTTGCTGACGTTCAGGGAGAGGCTGTTTTCCTGGCACCATCCCGCCAGGACCTTGACCTCTTCCAGGTAGGCCCTCTCGTCGTTGGCAGAGATCAGGCCCACCACCACTGTGTCGTCAGCAAATTTGACGATTGTATTGCTACTCCGCTGAGCCACACAGTCGTGTGTGTACAGGGAGTAGAGGAGGGGACTCAGAACACAGCCCTGGGGGGCCCCTATGTTGAGGGTGATGGATGAGGAGGTGCAGTTGCCTGCTCTCACCACCTGGGGTCTGCCAGTCAGGAAGTCCAAGACCCACTGGCAGAGGTCATAGCCCAAGCCCAGGTCCCTGAGCTTGGCTATGAGTATGGAGGGGACTATGGTATTGAATGCCGAGCTGTAGTCGATGAATAGCATTCTCACATAGTTCCCCTGCCTCTTGTCCAGGTGTGATGCTGCTGTGTGCAGCACATGGGATATGGCGTCCTCCGTGGACCTGTTGGGGCGGTATGCAAATTGCAGGGGGTCCATGTTGATGGGGAGGGAGGAGCAGATGTAGCCCTTTACTAGCTTCTCGAAGCACTTCATGGCTATGGAGGTGAGAGCTACAGGGCGGTAGTCGTTGAGGCAAGCAGGCTTGGATTTTTTGGGTACAGGGATAATAGTAGACTTCTTCAGGCAGGTGGGGATGACAGCCTGTTCTAAGGACAGGTTAAATATGTCAGTGAATACTGGGGCCAGTTGGTCGGCACAGACTTTTAGGACGCGGCCGGGGATGCCGTCTGGACCTGCTGCCTTCCTGATATTCACTTTTTTAAAGGTCCGCCTCACCTCATGCTCTGTTACCCTGAACACTGCGCCTCCATCAGCAGCCGACCCCCCCCCCCCCCCATTGCCGAGGCTTGTGAGCTGGTGTTGTTATTACCAGCATCAAACCTCGCATAGAAGGTATTGAGGTCATTTGCTAAGGAGATGTCACTGTTCAGTTTGAGGGAGGCGCCTTTGTAGTCTGTCATCGTTTTGAGCCCCTGCCACATAGCTCTAGAGTCAGCTTGTTCAAACTGGAGTTCAATTTTATCCCTGTAGCGTCGTTTGGCCTCTGACACAGTCCTCCTTACGTTGTATCGCGCCACCTTGTGGTCATTCATGTTGCCTGCCTCTAGGCCGTCGTTGTATGCTTTGGTGCGCTCTCTCAGAGCTTCACGGACGGATTTGTCTACCCAGGGTTTTTGATTTGGGTAAACTTTCATTTTGGTAGTGGGGATTGTTTCTTTCACCCTAGTACAAACATAGTCCAGCACTGTCTCCGTGTAGGCATTAATGTTATCTGTGTCGCGGAACACATTCCAGTCTGTGTTGTGAAACACTGACCGGATCGTATCCTCTGACGTCACATCCCATTTCTGCACCTCTCGCGAGACTACGGGAGTACTTTTAATTTTCTGTCTGTACTTCGGTGTAAGAATGGCCATCTTGTATCAGAGCACGCACCAGCAACCCTGAGGACAGGAGGGGGGGGGGGGGGGTTAGGTAGCATTAGATACCAAATTAGCCAAGGTATTTGCCTGTAGTTTACCACAAATAAACATCACTTGTGGAAACATACCTGGTCCATCTGCTTGATAAGAGTCACCGTGTAGGGCCTCATTTTGTTTGGCAGTACCAGCAGCAGATTTTGACTGCAAGTTCAGGTCTTTCCCATCAAAGAGAATCCTTCCCGATCTGGCCTCCATCGCTGTGTCCTCACTGCCTGTAATGTCTCGTCCGACTCTCTCATCCAGTCTTCTAAAGCCAAAGCAATCCAGACATGGGGCCAGTGAGTACAAAAGGAACAGGACTGCCGCAACCTGATGTAATCTGCACGTCATTCCCTCTACATGCTCCATGCTCGAGACCCACACCTAGAACAGACGCAAGGCACGCTACTTTGCTGTCAAGGTGTGCTGAATTGCAGATATTAATACTGAGTACATTTTGGCACCAATTAGGGAATCAGCCAATCAGATCCAACCACTGATAACCCTTTTGTTAATTGAGCTAGCAACAGGTGTGCTCATCATCTAATGAGCTCTAGGGGGCTGCTAGAGAATGAACTTTGACACCCCATAGATCTTGTTGCTTATTGGGGTCTCTTTTCAATATCAGGATAAATAGAAGTTTCTCATTTAGATATCACTTTGTGTTCACTGATATCTGAATTACCGTTCCATATGCAGATTAAAAGAGAGCTAAACTATACTGAGTTATAAGAGTTACTCCTGGCTGAGTTCTCGTCTTGGATTTTGCTTTCAGGACATAGTCTGAAAAACAAGGCGCATGAGGTTGCAAGTTCAATTGACATACATGGAAACATACATGTCCTGGCTATAACCAGCCATACCTGGTTATAATTAGACTGGAACAATTTAAAAAAAGGTTTAAAACTGAACAATTTCATCTCCAAATCAGTTTAAGGAAACCATCATGGACGTTTATACTGACACTTGCAAACTGCTACTAAACTAGCACCTGCATCTGGCTGTCTGCTGTGGCTGTTTTACTGTTTGTCTTACCATGTTTTAACATGTTTTATCCTAGGCAACTTGATTTGATTTGTGTTATTATTCTAATTTGTGACCTGTCCTGTCTAAATGTTTAAATGTTTAAATGTTGAGCGATTTGCAGTGTCAAATTTCCCACGGGATAATAAAAGTATTTCTATTCTATTCTATTCTATTCTATTCTATTCTATTCTTGTTTTAATCTTGTTCTGTTTTAACTTTGCATTTATTTTATCCCTTGGCCCCTATCCCTCAAAAGGCTGTGCCTTTTGCCAGGTCACCATTGTAAATCATTTGTTCTGAATGACCTGGTTAAAGGTTAAATCAAATCAAATCAATGTAGAAAAGATATATGGTGGAGAAGTGGCAATATACTGCCATTTAAGCGGTTTGCTTGCAAATTCACCTTCCTCACTGTAAACAGGGTTGTTGCTACAGACCACCCATTGCTGAATATGTGGAGGAAATATGTTTAATGCTCAGGGATATGACTGAGGTAAACAGAGATATGTGGGGGCGACAGTGGCTCGGTAGGTAGAGCAGTCGTCTGATAATCCGGAGGTTCCCGCTATTCATTCATTCATTCACTCCCGGGCAGCGCGTCGAAGTGTCCTTGAGCAAGACACTTAACCCCTAACTGATCCCGATGAGTAGGTTGGCACCTTGTGTAGCGTGATGAATTCTGCGTTGTGTCTGGTGTGAGGTGGACGTAGACACTCAGACAATGGTACCCATTTGGTGGTTGTTTATTTGGCAATCCTGTTAATCAAAACAGCACGTACACAACACATGGCGGCGTTATCGACCGTCATCAAAGTGCACTCCACCTCTTGCTCTCGTCCTCAACAAACACAAAGAGAGCGCGCGCGCACATTTAAAACAGCGCGCCGTCTACAGTCACGACCATTAGATACATTTAGCTCAGTGCAAGTTAGCTTCAGCAAAAAAACATATGAAACAATATGAAATAAAAGACAGTGTGTAAGCATTAATTAAACCAAAATACAAAACCAATGGTTCATACCTGTTAATCAAAACAGCACGTACACAACACATGGCGGCGTTATCGACCGTCATCAAAGTGCACTCCACCTGATATTACCAAACAGAATACTGAGTTAGTACACGAACGTACTATGGCTGTTTTACACAGGGCGAATTAATGTCATTACACAACAGGGTATTTCAGTACCAAAACCAAAACCTAAATCAGTTTTACAATTTATACAAAGCAGTTAAATCCAATATTAGATAAACGGAAGCGCATACCTCTTGCTCTCGTCCTCAACAAACACAAAGAGAGCGAGCACTTCCGTCAGCGTGTGTCTCGTCAACAAACCGGCGAAACCATTTTATACATTAGTTGAACGTATTTACAATACAACAGATATTCAATGGAAAGATATCCTATCTTCTCTAAACCCATTATAAAAGACCCAAAAGGGATTTCATTTGTAGAATTGGTAACTCAATGTGAGGAAATTAATATGAAGTAATAATCAAGACACCCCTCCATAACACTAAAGTGGGCTCGGTCCACTTTGTTCCACTTTGTTCCTTCAAAGTAAGAGTGTTTCCGTTTTGACCTACTTATTTAAGATAAAGTATAACAGTTTCTGTCCATGATTCTAGCATAACAACTTCACTCTGCTACACTTGCATGGTTGCCTCTGCCTTCAGTGTGTGAATGGATGGGTAAAATGTGGGGAACAAATTGTAAAGCGCTTTGGATAAAAAGCACTATATAAATGCAGCCATTTACATGTCCTATAGGTGACAACTGGTTGTCTGAGAAACTGGTGAACATACAGTATATTCATAATGATCATATACCACTAAGGAGTTGCGATATAAGTCAGTATCTGCTTCTGGTTGTAAAAAAGGAACAGAGCCAAAAATTGTGAATAAGAGTAGAGTTCACCAAGTAATGTTAGTTCAAAAATGAGTTTTTGTAAAGAGAAAAAGATGCACACTACAGATTTATGATTATGACATCACAACACATTTTGACTCAGAAATAGTCTATTTAAATCTTTACAGCAGTATTTTTACTTCAGAAGTATGACATTAGACATGGAAGTGAAGGAGGAGCCCGACAACTGGAAGAAGTGGAACAGATGAGAGTAATTTACTTGTAGATAAGAGGCAAGATAGCAGATAGTAATTTCTACAAATGTGAAATATCCTAAATAAACATCTGCACACTATATCGTCTTGTAGGTTAATTGGTCCTGATAAATCTACCGGTTAGTCAGTTTACCAGAACCATCCGCACCATAAACTCTGGGGCACACTGCAGACATGCCACATTTACATGGTCCTCGTATAGGTTCTGAATTCACAAATCTTATTGTAATTGTCCTTACAATGTCCTGTACTATTGCTACTGTAATTTTGTATTATTTACTTGTATGCATGTACATAAACTTGTTTTTGTTGCAGCTCCCCCCCCCCCCCCTTCCCTCAAAAGGCCTTTGCTTTTTGGTCAGGCTGCTTTTGTATAATAATTACATTCTGATTACATTCAAGAACATTTTGTTCTTACTTGCTTGCCTGGGTAAATAAAGGTTAAATAAAATAAAAATTATGGAGGATTAGCACTGTGTGGCTGTTAGAGGTAATTGTACCTTTAAAAAACATGATATAAGAAAATGTCAACAAATATGACATTTCCTCAAGCAAGGTAACTTTGGGCACTGTTTTACAATTGTGTTGTTCATATTTTATATTAGTATTTATTACTTGAGTTTGGCCAGGTTGGATAGTATGGATGTCATATGACTCATACTATCCAAGCCAACGAACAATGAACACTACACAACAACAACCACCAAACGCACATAGCACACACATCCACACGCACACACTCACTTTAAACAAACACACTGTAGCACCCACTCCACACACTTTATAGCACACACCCACTTTAAACAAACACACTGTAGCACCCACTCCCCACACTTTATATTTATTGATGAAGGATTGCACTACAACTCGTACACCTTACTGTAAATTGTACCTAAATTGTACCTCATCCCATTTCTGCTTTGCACTATATAGTACTGTACATTAGTACACTGCATAGTATTGTATATTATATGGTAACTCAGAACATTGTACATATGTCTATACCGAACACTGTGACCTCATTTTCTTCTTCTAAATTACATGCTATACTATGTTATTTGATACTATCTTGTCTAGCACAGTCTCTGGAGCGTAACAGTAAGAAGCATTTTGTATGAAAGTATTCTGTACTTCTGTATGACAACTATTAAAGAAACTTGAAACAACAACAACAACAACAACAACAACAACAACAACAACAACAACAACAAAAACATACTGGACTGTATCCTGTTTGATTCAGATTCAGACAACTTTATTGATCCCATGTGGGGCAATTCATATTGTAGCTTTGCACGAGTAACAAAAACAAAAACATCTCAACGACAATATTCCATGCTATACACAGTCCAGTAAAAGTAAAAACAGACAACTAGGTGTAAAAGGCTACTTAAAATGACTACTGTCTGTGTTTAAAAGTCTGATAGCCGAGGGGACAAAAGATTTAGCGTAACGGTTGGTCCTGCTCAACAGAACGTCATAACGGCGGCCAGGAGGCAACAGCGAAAACAGCTGAGACAGAACATGGAGAGGTTGATTTCTGATGCTCGTCCCCTTCTTGACCACCTGGTCCATCCAGAGAGAACATAGGTCTCTCTGTTTGACTCCAATTATTTTGGAGCACACTCTATCAATATTCTGTAGGCTGTTTTTATCTTTAATAGATAGGCCACTATGGGTTGGGTTATTAAGACGACCATATTTATGGAAAGGTCAGAACACACTGGCCAAAGTCAAGGAGTAGACCGAATGTAGGACAGCATAAATCAAATCATAAATGAAATGGCACTAAACTGAAGGCTAAACTTGCACTGCCTCCCCAAAAACTGTGGAAATTAATTCTCTTCAGACCACAGTTTAACAGAGCCTAAAGCCTATTTACATGCAAAAAAAAATAAAAAATTAGCTTGTACAGTATATGTATAATTGAAAGTTATTGATACCTAAAGCAACATAAATCACACAAATGTATTCTGTTGTGTTATTCCAGCAGAACGTGAGAGCTATTTTTAAATCTACATGTCCTATTGCAACCTTTAATTGTGTACATTAATACATTATGTCTTTCCAGGATGAGAGCCAAAGTCTAGCTAAATTCCATTCTGAAGGGATCATGGCTAAGCTCTTCTCCGATAAGCTACCTGATGGCACGGGCATTCTGCTGTTAAGAGTAAAAAAAATTGTATTGGAAAACCCTGCAATTGTTGTGTTCTGACATTTCCAGTATAATAACTGCATTGGTAAACAGTTAGTTCTATTGGTTGCTTCAGTAGGCTCAGGGCTGCAGTGAATGTAACAGAGACATCTTCACTCCATCTGTACACATACAGTACTAAACTTGCTTGTGCATACAGTACATCATGCAGCGTTGCCTATAAATATCATCATCATCATCTGTCTTAGATATTTGACCTTATTACAAACAGCAAGATTATTATCAGACAATTTGAAATCAGGAAATGTTAGACAATTGTTTTCTTACTGGCATTATATTCGATATCATGTTCCACACCAGACACAGGACATATAGTAAGGAGCTGCTGCAGACCAGTGCTACTTGGACTAAAGACCACAAGGTCTTCTTCATACATGATATGGTTCACTAGAGTATTATCAATCATGGACCCAATAGCACAGACTTTTATTATTATTATTAATTAGATAGATGCATTTTTCTTCTTCTTTTTTTTACACTATTGTCCCATTATACTTGAATATTCTGATGGTCAAACCAATAAGCCAGAATCTCACAATGTATTTGGACACCCCTCTTTGACTCAATTTAACAAACAGCTCTCTATGATTAACATGATCAAAGGCTTTGGAAGCATCAATAAAACACAAAATAACTGATCAGTTTATACCTCTATATTTGTTTATAATTTTTTTTAACAAGTCAGCTAGCTTTAAAATCACTAATTGTATATTTTTAGGACTTTTGACAGTATGGTGGCTAGAGCTCACATCAGCAGTTGATTATAATTGAGCTCACCTGTTGCTTGCTCAATTAACACACAGGGTTATTCAAGGTAGGATCTGATTGGTTGATTTAGGAATTTCTCTTCCGGTGTCACTTTAAATAGCTGTGATTCAGCACTTGTTTCTATGCAATTTGGACATGTGTTTTTAACATGGTGCACATAGAGGAAAGAAAATGCACATCACATCTAGCTCTGGCAGTTCTATTACTGTTGTTTTTGTTGACCCCATGTCTAGATGGCTTTGAGTTGAAGAAACTGGATGACAATGTCAGACAACTTAGACAAGACATTGCAGGCAGTGAGGCCACAACGATGGAGGTCAGAACAGGAAGGATACTCTTTGATGGGAAAGACCTCAACTTTGTCAAGACTGCCAAAAATGGTGGATCCCGGCATGGCGCCTCCTATCAAGCAGATGGGCCAGGTACAGTGTCTATTAATGTTTTTTAAAAGAAATTATCGTTTCCTTTTTTGTTTGGTCCAATAAATGCTGGATATGCCATGGTATTACCATTAGTATCGTGGTTGAGATATACCATGGTGTTAAGCAGGGACATGCAGAGACCTTAGAGGGGCAGGTGCTCAAATAAAAAAAGGGCACATGTATCAAAATTAGGGATGTCTGATATTATCGGCCGATATTGGCATTAAAATGTGGAAAGTTTCTTTTTTACATTTCTATAACTATTATTTACCCAGGCAAGTAAGAACAAATTCTGATTTTATTTATTGTCAAAAGTATGCATAATGTTATGTTAATTACACAACAAGACATAATGTAATGTTAATTACCTGAAATTATTCAGTTTTTTGGGGGGGGGGGGGGGGGGGGGAACCCTGCATATCTGTATCGGAAATTAAGAGTTGGACAGTATCTGTAAAAAAGCCAATATCGAGCATAAATCAATGTTGCAACACTAACTACATTGTAACGTAACCAACCAATTATATAGCATTAGCAACCAATATTCAGAGAATGTAACATGGAAACTGCATACTATATGATTATGCCTTAGAATAGTTTGGGATTTATTATCTTATTTGAAGATTCCTCAATTGCAGAGTAGACTACTCTCAGGCTGCTAGAGGACATGAGTAGTTGGTGTACCTGGACATTGCTTACAGCCCCAGCAGAAACTGACAAATGGCATACAAGAAAGCACTGCTGCTGTGCAGAGCAGTCCAAGGCTGTACAGTTATGAATATCTGGCTGTACTGTATGTATCAATGCTGTAATGTAATGTATAATTAAGCAAATGCAACACAATGATATATTTTAGCTGAAGTGTATTATTCACAAACAGTCATTTCTTTGGTCACTTAAATGGTTATTCATTGCAAGGGTTCATTTATATAAGCTCTCTTATTTCTTGTTTGGTGCTTGCTGGTGTATCAGCTGTCCTACCAGACCTCTGTTGTGGGCCAGCTCTGGGTGCACAAATCTCCTGCATCGGTCCTGTCTGCATTCCTACAAACACACAGGGAGAGCATGGTATTAATGACTACTAGGAGAGCATGAGTATAGTCACTCAGAGATATATGCCATATAATGACTGGGTACAGTATTGTGGAATAGTGTGAAATAGAATCTTTGGTGTCAAACATCCACACAATGTTACTGTATGATATTCATTGATTAACCATATTACTATAATTGAACACCTTTGCAGTGTTCATTCTTACCTGTTGCACTGTTTTTTTCTTATTCAGCTGGTCAGGGATCCACTGCCCTTGGCTGCCTCACACAGTTCCTTAGTTTGGATGTTTGCCTTCTCTCTTTTTAGGCATCTTTGCACTGCAGATTGAATGATGACTATTTTGATAAATAAAAAAAACATCATACAATAAGACGTATACAATTAAAACTATAAACTGCAACAATCTAGCTTTGAATAAAAAATATTAGCTTTATTACATTAACAGCTATTTTCTTATGATGCAACATGCTTATTTTCTTGAAATGGTTATTTCTCTCAAATGCCAAAATATATTTACTAGACAATGGGACATTGAAGATAATACAACATTACCCCCATGTGCACTTGAGAAGTCGCTCACCAAGTTTGTGTCCCTGTGACAACTTTGAAATGGGTTGTATTTTGCTCCCCATGACTTTGATTGGTTCGCGAAAAACATCATAACATGTTTGCAGGCTAATTAGCCAACCTAAGCACATCGCATTGTCGAGATTAACGTAAGGATACAAGCAGTCTTGGGCGGCTACGTGACGGTAGTGGGCAAGGCGCTCGCCATGAAATCTGGAGACGCTGGGCTTGCCTGTTCGAGCCCAGCGCTCCACATTTGCTTTCAGTTTAGCTGGTCGTCCGTACTAATACACATTGGCCGTATTAGGGGTGGGAAACTGATGGGTGGGGATCGGGCGGTGTGGACAGCGACTCCTACAGGTCGGTTGGTGCGCCTGCGTCGGGGGCAGCGTGAGCCTCCCATGCGTTACTCCTCGCCACTGAGAGATCGAGCTGCGCAGGTGAAAAGATGCGACTGCTGTTACCTCAAGTACCGGAGGGGACTTGTGCTAGGTATGACTTATTCCACATTGCAGCTGGCTTGTGGGAGGCAAGAAACAGCGTTCGTGACAGGGGAGGGTTGAATTGGATGATACGAAATTGGGATGGGAGAAAATATAGAAAAAGTGGATAAAAAAAAAAGGATACAAGCCGTCTTATTTTCATGTAGTTGTGGACAGCTAGTGCTTGGGCACCCAAAGCCCCCCGCTCTGCACGTGCCTGGTGTTGAGTACAAAATTGGTACGACGGTGATGCTTGGCTTTTACAATTATTAATACAATGTACCATGGGAAGACTAAAATTGCCACCCAACTGCCATGCTACTGTAGTATATTTTTGATTGGTTATTAAGCACATTGTTGTTATTAGAAAGCAATATGGCCCATACTCGTATGTGTACATAACAGAATTACATACACTCATATGCACAAGGCTGAGATATACATGCCAGAGGCACACATGCATGCACATACTCACTTGTAGGAAACAGGCATACACACACATACTTATACACATAGTTGAAGCATAAGCTCTCACTTACACATATAGGGGATATACACATACATAGGGGACACACACATGCATAGCTGAGACGCACATGCATATACATACCTGAGATACACACTCACACAGGGGGCAGAGACACACATGGATACGAGACACACAAGAGGTAGGATTACAGTCACATACCTGAGAGATACACGCATAAGATAAGATAAGATATTCCTTTATTGATCCCCTTGGGGAAATTCAGGCATCATAGCAGCATGGGGGGAGGGGTACAGGTAGTAAAACAACACAGTATACAGGTAGTAAAAGACAACACAGGCAGTGTAAACAATTTTATCAATATGGCATACTTACGTGATACACGTACCCACATACACATATCTGAGACACACATTCATACATGCTCTCACGCACACCTACATATATCTGAGACGCATCCTCTCACGTGCAATATGGAGAAAGATGGCATCCCGATAGAAGATGCAGCACATACCTGCTTGCAGGTAGATCGGTCTACATATAACGTATGTGCATCAGGGAAGGGATATATATGCACAATGTATAGTAGTGTTTTTTTTTTTGTAAGTGCTTTTTTAATTTCCATGTCGGTTATTAATGTGTTATGAGTCTCTTGCATGTTTTGTATGTTGTTACAAAAAAGAGACTAATCTTGGATGTTGCTTATTATGCTGTGGAAAGATGTATTTTGAATATTGGAAAGATTTGTGCAAAAATATATAAAAAAAAAAAAGCAATATGGCCAAAATACCAGACAAAGATGTCTATTGCAAGAGCTCGGATGTCACAATGACGGGGAGCTTTCACACCACTGACCATGAAGGGACCTGATTTCATCAGCCAGGTCACAAACTAGTTCTAATGTGATTAACATTTGAGTGACAGAAACACACACACAGAGACGGACATCAGATAACACCCACACAGAGACACACCAAACCAGTTCACCCAGTATTGAGGCCAATGGCAGAGGAGGATCAGACTCACTTGTATATTAAACAACTTGTATTGAACAGTAACACACACGACGGGACGAGCTGTGTCAGGGAGATTTTGATATCCTGTGTACTGCTGTGGAAACTGCCTTGCTGCTGTTTGCCAATGAAACAAACGATCACTTTTGGACCATTGATCCGCAACCACTTGTTTCCAGCCTTTTCTCCTCCGAACGTATCCTGAACCAAGCGTGCCAAATTCAGTCACGACACTACCTTTTGGGAGTGGACATACTAATGTAAATTCTCTTTCTGTTTTTAGAAGTGCCGGAAGGTCAAGCAGATGGCCATTCTCATGAAAAACAGTGGCTGCACATGGATCCTTCTTTGCAATGTGGTGGAAACCAGATGCTGTTCAGAGCCATGGGACCAGGAGCCTCGTACTTCCAGCTGGACAGGGGTAAGGCCGCTTTACCTGGTGCTATAAATGCTCGACATGTGGCTGCCATCATGTTTATGCTGCAACAATGTCTTTCTCCACTAATAAGCTTTTCATTCTTAACAGGACATGCACCTCCACTGCCTCTGATCCAGGTGCCTCCAACCTGTGGCTACTCTATGTACAGGAACACAATGGGCCTGGTTTTATTGGCTCCGTACAATGGCTGCAATATGATGCAAGAGGTAACTTGTGGGCATGTTTCTTTTGTTATTTTTTTTTTTTTTATATATATAAACTGTCTGGAATTTGTTACTTTACCTGTGAAATGATTTTCTAACAGTAATTTGTTCTTTCAGAATGGATGTCATGTTTTGCCAATGCGTTGGCAGGGGATTCCAGTAACTCTCTCTTGCCCCACATTGAGGTCTACTCCATCTCCCCAAGACTCTACTGAACCTACACCTGAAACTACTTCAGAGCTGTATAGTGATCATTCCTCTCCTGATGTACCGCCTCACTTGCATCCTCACTTCCACCCACATGGCCATGCCTGGAATCCTTATCTCTTCCCTCCCTTTAATCCTTCTCGTCCCCCTCAAGACCCAATGGCCACTACAACGGAGGCTTCTACAACAGAGGAGACGACCCCTGAAGTGAGCGCAACACAAGCCGCACCACCTCACGGTCACCCACACTTCCACCCTCATGGCCATGCCTGGAATCCTTATCTCTTCCCTCCCTTTAATCCTTCTCGTCCCCCTCAAGAACCAATGGCCACTACAACAGAGGCTTCAACAACAGAGGAGACGACCCCTGAAGTGGCTGTAACGCAACCTCCAGTACCACCTCACTTGCATCCACACTTCTACCCACATGGCCATGCCTGGAATCCTTATATTTTCCCTCACTTTAATCCCTTCAATCCCTTTCGTCCCCCTCAAGAGCCAATGACCACCACAATGGAACCATCGACGATGGAGACGACCCCTGAAGTGACTGCAATGCAAGCCGCACCACCTCATGGTCACCCACACTTCCACCCTCATGGCCATGCCTGGAATCCTTATCTATTCCCTCCCTTTAATCCTTCTCGTCCCCCTCAAGAACCAATGGCCACTACAACAGAAGCTTCAACAACAGAGGAGACGACTCCTGAAGTGGCTGTAATGCAACCTCCAGTACCACCTCACTTGCACCCACACTTCTACCCACATGGCCATGCCTGGAATCCTTATATTTTCCCTCACTTTAATCCCTTCAATCCCTTTCGTCCCCCTCAAGAGCCAATGACCACCACAATGGAACCATCGACGATGGAGACGACCCCTGAAGTGACTGCAACGCAAGCCGCACCACCTCACGGTCACCCACACTTCCATCCTCATGGCCATGCCTGGAATCCTTATCTATTCCCTCCCTTTAATCCTTCTCGTCCCCCTCAAGAACCAATGGCCACTACAACAGAAGCTTCAACAACAGAGGAGACGACCCCTGAAGTGGCTGTAATGCAACCTCCAGTACCACCTCACTTGCATCCACACTTCTACCCACATGGCCATGCCTGGAATCCTTATATTTTCCCTCACTTTAATCCCTTTCGTCCCCCTCAAGAGCCAATGACCACCACAATGGAACCATCGACAATGGAGACGACCCCTGAAGTGACTGCAACGCAAGCCGCACCACCTCACGGTCACCCACACTTCCACCCTCATGGCCATGCCTGGAATCCTTATCTATTCCCTCCCTTTAATCCTTCTCATCCCCCTCAGGAACCAATGGCCACTACAACAGAGGAGACGACTCCTGAAGTGGCTGTAATGCAACCTCCTGTACCACCTCACGGTCACCCACACTTTCACCCACATGGCCATGCCTGGAATCCTTATCTCTTCCCTCACTTCAATCCCTTTCATCCCCCTCAAGAACCAATAACTATGGAGCCTTCTACAACTGAGATGACCCCTGAAGTGAGCGCCGCGCCACCTCACGGTCACCCGCACTTCCACCCTCATGGCCATGCCTGGAATCCTTATCTTTTCAATCTCTTTCGTCCCGCTCGAGAGCCAATTGCCACCACGGAGTCTTGACGACCCCAAAGAGGGTGCACGGCAACTTCCAGTACAGTCTAGCTTTCACCCACATAGCCATGTCCACCCAACCACCACTGTCTAGTTTAAAAATGGTTGATTCTGCCACCTGCTTCTGTGTTGTCTCTTTACTGGAAAAAATAAAGAGGAAAAAGCTAAATCATGTCTTGTGATAATTATCTGCTCAACTAATGGAGAAACGATTAATGTACACTTGCTGCATAGTATGTGTATAGCCTACTGATAAATGATGTAAATCAGAGTACAGTACTTGATTTTATTAGGGATCCCCATTAGACTAGTCTTCCTGGGGTCCACATACAAAAACAATCACTATTGCAAAAAACTAAATTATTAAAAGTCAGTACACACAATGCATAATGAACCTACTGTAACAATTAAGATAGCTAAAATTACTTTAGAGTGTTAAAAACTATTTAAGATTCTTTTTAAAAGTGAATCTACTGTAAATGCAACAGAGGTTCCGAGGCAGGCCATTCCACAGAGTTAATGCTCTAAAAATAAAATATCTCCCCAAAGCGCTGGTTCTAGGACCTGGCAATTCAAGCTGCCCACTGCTGGAACCTCTAGTGTAATGCTTGTGCACAGTATTACTAATAATCTGATGTATAAAAACAGGAGTTTTACTGCTCATGACCAACTTGAACAGCACAAGTATATTAAAAGAATCTATTTTCAACGTTAAGCCAAGAGAGGCGGGCATGCATTCGGCTCACATTAGACCTTAGTGAGCAGCCCAGTACCAACCGTGCTGCCCTGTTCTGGACCACCCTGAGGTCACCACTGGCAGCAGATGACCACATTGCAGAGCAATAGTCAAGATGACATAAAAGGGGACGGGCAACAAAAGAAGCAAATTTCCTGGAAATGCCAATTGCTCTTCCCATTTTTAAAACAATATAATTAATATGCTGAGACCAAGACGGAGTGCAATCCAGCATCACTCCAAGGAGTTTAGTACTTTCAACTTGTTGAACTGCTGAATTACGCATGTTTAAATGAAGCTTTGGATTTGTAGATAACCTGTGCCTTGTTCCCAGCACAATACATTAGTCTTGGAGATATTAAGGACAAGTCTATTGCATACTACCCAGTCATGCACAACTTTAAGTTCTCTACTCAACTTCATTAAGTACATTGCATGATGGTGCAGCGTAATACAATGTTGAATCATCTGCATAAAGAACTGTTGTAGCACATTTGGTAGCCCAAGATGGGTCATTAGTAAATACAGAGAAGAGCAAAGGTCCTAGGCAACTTCCTTGCGGTATGCCACACTCAGTCTAGACCTCTGCTACTGGACAGGCTGCCATTTAGATACACCTGTGATCTAGAGCAGTGGTTCTCAACTGGTCTAGCCTCGGGACCCAACATTTTCCTTAGTCATTAAGTCGTGACCCAAAATTTCGAACCACTATGATTTATGTAAAATAAAAAAATTGCAGTAATACGCAATCTTTCAAAACATGAAATAAACACAAAAAAGTAACAAAAGTGCAACTATTGCTAAAAACCCAATGAAATAAAATAATAATAAATATGCTTTTTAGCAGATTTCTTAGCTTAACATAACAGACCTAAGTTTGGGGGAACTAATGGGATAACTGGGGTTGCAACAAAAGTGCAACTAAGGGCTAAAAACACAATGAAATAAAATAATAATAATAATAATAATAATAATAAATAATATATCCTTCTTAGCAGACTTCTTAGCTTAACATCCCAGGGAACTAATGGGATAACTGGGGATGTTGTTTCCTCCTGACAAGAGTCTCAAAGTCTGGGGTGATGGTAGACAAAGCAACTCTGAGGTCATGCTCAATGTCCAATCTGTTCCTCTGCTTTGTCTTCAGCTGGACCAGAACTGAGAAGCCACTTTCACAAAGACGGGTAATGAAAAAAGAAAATGTAAAAAAAAAAAAAAAAAAAAAAATCTTTTTTTAAACTTTTATTTTTTTCACACACATCCGCGACCCACTCAAAATGGCCCCGCGACCCACTAGTTGAGAAACACTGATCTAGAAGACCACAGGGTCCTATATCAGGATCTAGAAGACCACAGGGTCCTGTGTCAGGATCTAGAAGACCACAGGGTCCTATATAAGGATCTAGAAGACCACAGGATCCTATATCAGGATCTAGAAGACCACAGGGTCCTGTGTCAGGATCTAGAAGACCACAGGGTCCTGTGTCAGGATCTAGAAGACCACATGGTCCTGTGTCAGGATCTAGAAGACCACATGGTCCTGTGTCAGGATCTAGAAGACCACATGGTCCTGTATTGGGATCTAGAAGACCACAGGGTCCTGTGTCAGGATCTAGAAGACCACAGGGTCCTGTATCAGGATCTACAAGGCCAAGGATCCTGTATCAGGGCTAATTGAATGAATCTTACCTGCATAATCTGCTTGGTGATCAGCTTCACTTCCTACTTAACTTAATGAATTTACCTAAATAAAGGGCCGCCCTCTTTTCTTCATCCAAGGGAGGCAACAGTTGTGATTGGAGAATAAAGAAAAGAGGGCAGGGCTTTGGACTGATGACACTGTCCAGTCCTCACTACCATCTTTTCATCCATACCTTCTGTCCATGTTGTCCTTCTGACATTGTATATGCGACACTATTGGCAACACAGAAGTAGGAAATGAGCTGCAGAAAGGTAGCATAGGTTACTGACTATGCCAAGACACAGAAGGCAAATACGACCAAAGAAACACTTAAAGGGGCACTTCACCGAAAAACAATGCTGAATTACTTAGCACATAATCTCACACACATCCCAAAACTGTTTTGCACACATTAATTTAGTTTGACAGTTATTGAGACTAATTCATTTGAATATAGCCACCAGTGATGTCATCGGGGACATTGAATCCTTGTGTTGTGTTAATTGCAGCTCAATGAAATGATAAGGTAGCAGTCCCTATATGACAAGGTATTGTTATTTTGTTATCTACATCATTTCATAGTGCTGTAATTAACACAGCACAAGGATTCAATGTCCCTGATGATCACTGGTGGCCATATTCAAACTCATTTACTGTCATATAACTGCCAAACTAAATGCATGTATGCAATGTGTGGATGTGTGTGAGGTTATGTACAAAATAAAGGCATTGTTTATTGGTGAAGTGGCCCTTTAGTTTGCTTAATTCTGTTGTGCATTTCCAACCAGCTTGCATCCAGGTAGCGTGAATACTTTCGGCAAGCAACAAGCCCTTCCGCGTTGCTCTGATTGGCCGAGCGCGCGCATGCGCATGAGCCGCGACACGCTCCTCAGCCAGGCAGGAATACTAAACTCCGCATTAAAAAATATATACCGTTAACTGGAATATGTTGTGCCTTTACACATATGTTGGATTATGTAATTGGTTTGTCATGACAAACCAATAAAATATCGCGAATTAACCGGTGGCTACAACAACACACAGTAACTATGCATCATTGTTTACAATGAACGGTGGGGCTAATCGAAAGGACTGGACACGGACAAGTTAAACTAACCTAAAGTTAGTTGTTCACCAACAATCTACAGACACAAACAAACACAGAACCGGACTGTTATATTAAATTAATTGATTGCTGTTTAACGCGTCCGTGTCCAGTCCTTTCTATTAGCCCCACCGTTCATTGTAAACAATGATGCATGTAGTTACTGTGTGTTGTTGTAGCCACCGGTTAATTCGCAATTTTTTATTGGTTTGTCATGACAAACCAATTACATAATCCAACATATGTGTAAAGAAACAACATATTCCAGTTAACGGTATATTTTTTTAATGATTCGTTACGGCGAAATCAATACTTCCATGGGTATAAATTGCGTTAAACGGAGCTTAGTATTCCTGCCTGGCTGAGGAGCCTGTCGCGGCTCATGTGCATGCACGCGCTCGGCCAATCGGAGCAACGCGGAAGGGCTTGTTGCTTGCCGAAAGTATTCACGCATATCACGGTAGGCTAGGCCATCCCCAAGGTTACTGACAACAGCAGTGCTTGGGTGAGCCACCAACACTGAGGTGAGTATGCAGGATAGATTTAGCTTTTTACGTATTTCAATTGTACATATAATTATATTAGGGCTGTCAGTTTATCGCGTTAATTAGATTAATTAATTACACAGCAAATTATCGCGTTATGAAAATTAACTAAAAAAACGTAATAAAAAAAAAATATTTTTTTTTTATTTAAATATTTTTTTATCTCATTCATTCCATAAGAACGTAGAATACACATTTACAGACTTTTTTTTAATATGGTCCATTTGCATGTTTTTGGTATCTGATTCTAGGGACATCTATGGATCTCAGGGAATGTATTCCCAGTGTCAGAAATACTGTGTCTGTTACTAGGCTTGAGTAAATTGTAATGAACCAAATGAGAATATCAATTAAAAATCTTTACTTTTTGACTGTGAATAACACCATGCTAAAATTGACCAGACCTGAAAAATCTAAGCAAATGAATAAATGGAAGATGATTAAACAGAATGTTTTGTAGATACAGTACTGAATTCTGCCATCCGGACACATGCCATTTGAAATATGATTATAGAATATAGAATATCAGGCATAAAATGGTTATGCGATTAAAATGCGATTAATTAGATTAATTAATTACAAATCCTGTAATTAATTAGATTTTTTTTTTTAAATCGCCTGACAGCACTAAATTATATATATTTTCTCTCTCTCTTCTCTCTCTCTCTCTCTGGGATTTATTTAACCATTTAAACTTGGGATTATTCACATCTTGAAGTTTGAGTTGTAAAAGGAAACTTTTTTTTAACAAAATACAGGTCCTTGTCAAAATGTGAGTCATTCCAGGAAATAAAAGTGAATTGAGTCGTCTTGTTTTTGGAGATTTGTTTTTTGTTGATAATCAGTCAGTATGGTATGGTATTTATTTTAGACAACAAAACATATACAGATCATTATTCACATACATGCTTTTGTCAAGGATAGGAACGAAAAAGGCGCAATGACTTATTTACATCGTTGTCCTTGGATGTCAAGGATGCTTGAGAAACAACACATACAACTCATTACAGTAAATCATTCACAATTATCACCTTTGCATAGTAATAATCCCTAAATTAAGTACAAACATGCACATTTGTTGATAAATATTTCTTCTAGCCTTGAGTATGAGTCTCTAAAGCACCCCGGGGGAGGGGGTTGGGGGGAGGGAGGGAGGGCGGTAAGAGATTCCGGTTTTGACTGATTACATTTGCCATCAGTATGGTCGTATACATCATATCATATACAAGCCATAAGGAATTTTCTTCTACTCCTACAGTAGATGAAACCACTTGATTTGATTTGATTTATGGATTAAAAACACACAACAAGGATCCAAAGGATAACATGAGAAAGTGTAAGACTCTTATTTCCGTCATGGTCCCAGGGCTGTTAGGCCACAACAAAAACACGACAATGACACAAAACACATACATTTAAAACATTAGAAGTCTAACCTATAGCTAACATTTTATATCACACAATAACTAAAAACTGATTGGAAACCCATTCAAAGTATAGGGGGCTATTCCTCTATTCTGTCCATGAGCCACTTCCTGACGCTTCTCTTGAAGCTGTGGAGGCTCGAGCTCTGCTTGATGGGGATAGGCAGCTTGTTCCAATCCTGGGCTCCTAAGAAAGTAAGGGAGCACTGGCCCAGTTTGGAACGGAAAGAAGCAGGCTTCAGGTTTGCTATGCTTGCTCTAATTCTGTGGTTGTGGGATTCGCTGACCGGGGTGAAGTAATTCAGGAGGTATCTAGGGGACCTTTGGTTTATAATATTGTGCACTACTAGGTTGCGTCTGAGCTGAGTAGCTTTGGCCTCCACAGGAAGCCGGTTTAGTTCCTGGAAGTGACTCCTCCCTACGTGGGTGCGGGGGCCAAGACCCATTACCACCCTTACCAACTTATTTTGGGAAGCCTAAAGCTTCTTTTTTATGGTCTCTGTCAGGCCCTCGAACCAAGACACGCTACCATAGTCAAAGTGGCAAGAGTACTAGGCTATTTGCTAGTAGCCTGAGACTATCTCTGCCAAGGAGGTGGGCTTTCCTAGCTAGGTACCTGGTGCGGGCGTTGACTTTGCCCAGTACTTGGGAGGCCATAGCCTCCCCATCAAGGCTCCCGTCTATCATACAGCCTAGATGCTTTTTTTGTTGTTGCTGTTTTAGGGTTACAGCTCCTAACTGGATATTAAACTTTCCTGAGCTTGGGCTTGGAGCCCAATAGTACTGCCTCTGTCTTACCTAGGTGAAGAGAAAGCCTGTTGTCCGAAAGCCAACTGCTGACCACTGCAAGTTCTTCTCCTAGCTTCTGTTCTAGTGTGTTCTGATCCTTGTGTGAGACTAGCAGTTCTGAGTTGTCTGCAAATAAAAACAAGTTACATGAGCATGCTGCTGACATGTTGTTTATGTACAGTAAAAAAGAGAGCAGCCCTAGCACGCTTCCTTGTGGGACCCCACATTCTATGGGCTTGGCCTCTGACTTAGTGCCACTGACCTCAACCCGCTGGACCCTATCAGAAAGGTAGGAAGAGAACCATCTGACCACTGTCTCTCGGATTGGAGATCGTACAGCAGGTCCTGGCTGCTTACATATTCCTGGACTTGTTCTTGGACTATCTTCTCTAGGTCTTTCTGATCCTGTGATTTGCTAGTCCTTCATTGTTATTTACATTTGTTTGTTTGATTATTGTGTTTTATAAGAGGGTCCAAGAGGATTGTGAAGGTGTTCTACCTACTCACTGTTTTGGCCGTTGCTCTGATTGGCCGCTGACCTACGCTAGTTTTTTGCCCCCACGCCGGTATGAGCGTAGCGTGTATATAATAATAATAATCCTCGCACACACGCAACAGATTTTTTACACATTGGTTCAAACATGATCACGGAAGGTGACAACCCTAACATGTCATGTTGTGTCACAACAGAATAAGTAGGTGAGTGTTAGGCCTACAGAAAGTGTAATCTATTGATTGACTTGTGCAACCTAGTCAATTCGGTAGAAGAGTCTGATTTGCGAGATTATGCATGACCAGCCTGTGATCTAAAAACTCCTGCCTGTCGCTGAATAATGAAGCCCAAAGTCGCGTCACGCGCAAGAGCATATTACCTACTTATGCTGTGCTCAATATTAAAACTCACTGCTCGTCCACCCATAACCCAGAGATAAGCAATAATGTGCAGAGATAAGCAATAATGAAGTTGTGTTTCGAACATTTATGTTGTGTTGATGGAATCACGTTAATATAGAGAGATGAAAACAATACAATACGTTATTTCAATTGAAAAAAATTAACTAAGAATGATTTGAACTTGTGACCATAGGCTCCACAGCCAGCTGACGAACAAGTTGAGCTACACGGACCAATGTTAAAACTGAGTGACTAATCCATGATTTACACTTGTGCCAATTGCATGCGTTTGTCCCTAATCTTTAGTATTGGCATTAATAAATCAGATCATGCTAATATGTCATGTTCTACGATACCCATTTCAGCGTGCGTGTGTGCGAGGCTCGCTCTCACATTATTATTATTTCTACGAGGCTCGCTCTCGCATTATTATTATTTCTACGCTGCTCATTATTATTATTACGCTCATCAAAACTAGCGTAGGCAGGGGCGGTCAGTGGCCAATCAAAGCAACGCGGAACAACAACTTGCTTGTGGAAAGTATAGACGCGGACAGAATGGGTTGGAGAGTGATAGGCAACCTTCGGAACGAAGAAGCCACCTGATGATGATGATGATGACTGTGGAGACAGGGCACAGCCTTTGCTGGACCAAGCGTGGTTAGAGGGACGTGAGGTGTGGCTGATATATTTGACATCATTGCGAGATTCTTAAAATACAGCATTTTATTTATTTTTATTTTTTATATTGAACTTTCTCTCTCCCCCTCTCTCTCTCTCCCCCACCCTCTCTCTCTCACTCTCTCTTTCTCTCTCTCTCTGTTTCAGACACTGACACAGTTGTTCTGCTGTGTCCACCGTCAGCAGCTGTGTGACATGGTGGTCCATGAGAAACATTTGGCCCGCGGGAATCTGACCAGGGGACTAGTGCCCCGCCCCTACTGGACAGTCGGCCAACCACAGAGCAGGAGAGGCTGCTTTTCGAAGTCCAGGAGGTGAAGCAGCGCAGGTTTGTAGAGTGAAAAGCATGATATTATTAAATACTATATACCGTACAATATCATGTCATACAATACCTTTATTGCCCTGAAGGAGATTCAGTTTGCAAAAGCCAGCATTGAAACATTGATTTTATACATCATACACAACAGAGGGCAACACATAGAATAACATTCACAATTCAGTCAATATATGGGTGCATGAGGGAAATGTATGGTAGTGTACAACAACAACAACAACAACAGTGCATGTAAAATGTATTGTGAAATGTAAATGTCTTTGGACACACATTTACACAGGTATTGTGGGCCCACTCAGTCCCCTGTGCCCTGGCTGGACGAGCCTCAGTCCGACCCAGACTGTTGCCTGTGTTGTTGAGGAAAGACCCTCCATTTTTAAGTATTTGTTTTTATATAAGTGAATGTGAGAGTGAGAGTGAGAGTGAGAGTGAGAGTGAGAGTGAGAGTGAGAGTGAGAGTGAGTGAGTGAGTGAGTGAGTGAGTGAGTGAGTGAGTGAGTGAGTGAGTGAGTGAGTGAGTGAGTGAGTGAGTGAGTGAGTGAGTGAGTGAGTGAGTGAGTGAGTGAGTGAGTGAGTGAGTGAGTGAGTGAGTGAGTGAGTGAGTGAGTGAGTGAGTGAGAGAGAGAGAGAGAGAGAGAGAGAGAGAGAGAGAGAGAGAGAGAGAGAGAGAGAGAGAGAGAGAGAGAGAGAGAGAGAGAGAGAGAGAGAGAGAGAGAGAGAGAGACTTTTCAGTTGCCTCTCCACTGTCCAGTTCGCCTGTAGCTGTTCCGCAACCGTTCCTACTTCCGGGGTAGGCCTGATTGGCCCCGACAGGCACGTGACCCGCCGCGGCCACGCCCCGCGGCAGCCCCAGGAGCAAGCGCGCTACTGCTGGAGTTCGCTTCGCCTTTCACATCGCTGCCGTTGGCGAAAGCAGACAAATGAATGACTAATTCGGTCAGAAATAACGTAACTAATAACGTTAGTAAGCACTGCTTATATGCTTATTATGTCTGCGGGGTTGACACACGCACTCCTTGTGCGTGTGTCAACTTTCCTCATGATGTCATCTGTTGGGGGTGTGTTGTGTTCCTTTAAGTCAATAACTCTTCCAATTACAGGGTCTGCTCTTTGTTCCTTTACTAGTTCATCATGACTAATGGTCTGTAGAGGTTCCATGTGTGGTTCACCTTGTGAGGCTACGTTGAGGGTGACCACCCAGGCAACTTCTCCCTGAAACTTAGGTTGCTTTAAACACTGTAGTGCTCGATGTCCTACTTCCCCACAGGCAAAGCAGTGATTACATTCCGGTAGATTCTGTTCTGTACATCTCGGGCAAATTGCGGTTCTTCGGTTTACTTGGAGGGGTGGTTGATCTAACATGGGTTGAGGTAATTGGTTGGGAGGTGGCTGAGGGGGAGGGCGCGACATGAGGGGAGGTACTCGGGCTGGCTGTGGGTGTGACATCTGGGGATCGCTACTTGCTGCTTGATGAAAGTGGCCATCATGTGTATCAGGGTTTCCACCTGGATACTGAGCTGCTGTATGGTCTGGAAGTTTCGGTGGTCGGCGGCGGTGCTTCTTTGCTGGTCATCACATTGACATTCTCTGGTGTCCACCTTAGCGTTGTGTGCTTGGGTTGTCTTTGGGCGGGGGAGTTGACCGAGTCTGAGCTGGTGTTCGTTCTCGTCGCTTATTATCTTCATTACTTGGCTGAGAATTTCCTCATCAGTGACGTGGTTGTTTACGGTGAGGGGTCTCAATCTCTGTCGGAGATCAGCATGTTTCACTCCAAGGCCCTGATAGATAGTGTGGAGGAAGACCTCTTGGATGGTTCTGGGATCATAAGAAATGTCTGTGTTGGTCTGTCTTGACTGATAAAGGAGTTTCTGTTTCAATCCAATCATGCGATATAGAAACTGTTGGGGTGGTTCTTGTTCAAGCGGTCTGGCGCACATTAACTCTTGAAACATATCGGTAGTTGCTTTCTCACCAAGGTGTGATCGGGGGAAGCCCTTGAGTTCAGGGATGTTCATTTCATCTTTGTTTATGAGCATCTCTTTAACACATTGTGTGCCGGCCGGATATGACGAATTATCGCTTGTATGCCAGCACTTTAATCAATGGGAGGACGAGCACATTTGCGAGCGATTAAACTATATCTTAAATTATGGCTATGGGTCTAATACACCTGTCGCTTATCAATGACTTGCTTGCAGTCAACATGTACGAAACGGATTGTTTTTTCATCAGTACATTTCCGTTTTATACCGTTTTGAATACGAGTATAGTTTTGGAGATTTCTAGAAAGAAAAAAAGATTCCACAGTAATAGCCATTTACTGGAATACACAAAACACGTTGTCATTTTCCGGCTGATTTATGAATCGTTTTCAAATAAACCCTAGATTATCTGTGTATTATTTGTGTTCTGATGCACGATACAAAAGCGGGCTGAAAAATCATTTATTCGTGCCACGCTCAGCGCCTAACGCCACACACACACACACACGTTGTGAACGCTGTGAAAAACTGGTAACATACAGTCCTTACCTCAGATCAGATGTTCTGCAAAAAGATGAATCCAATTCCTGATCGCCATTCCAAATATCGATCGCGTTTATTGATCCAACGTTATACTCCGAAACACATAATCCACACTGCTTCCAGTCCCCTCAATGAATGCAATAGTATCAGGTTGCATGCCCCAGAAGTAAAATGTCGACCGGAGTTTTTTTTCTGATGCAAGTCCCATCGACTCCAATCCAATGATGTGCAATACCATCCGGGAGACAATAGGGGGCGGTATTTGCCCTTTTCGAGCTCAGAGCCATTCCCAATGATAACGTCAGGCTGGATGGATGAAAAATGTATGGATATCGCTAATAAAAGAAATAACGATTAAATAACGCTAAAACTCGTTATTGGCACACAACGCATGGCGAGTTAGGACGAGAAATCTCGTTGTTGGCACTCAAAGTGTTAAAGGTACCTGGTTTAATGATCCTCAATACGCCACGGACTACTTCGGCTTCGGCGAAACCCTCTCTGCCTCCCTTGTCGATTTGTTTACTGAGGTTGTTGTAACTCATGTCGGCGCTCTGGTCTCCAATTAGGCCGCCATGCACCTTAAACTCTCGGCGCTGGAGGTAGGGAAGATCAGCTAAAGGAACCATTCTCTCTGGCATTATCGGTGGGTGTGAAAGTGACTCACCTTGGTGGTCGTTCATTGTCTCTGGTGGTGCCACGGTAACTTCATACCGTCGTAGTCCCTCCCCCAACTCCTCGTACACTCTCCTCAGTTCTTCTACTGAAGGTGGCGTGGGGTTGTCGGGCGAGGTGGGCTGAAAACGTGGGTGTCTACTCATACTATTGGGATTTGGGTTGGGCCTAGGGGTACGGTGTGGTGTCAAAGTGGATGAGCTGGGCATAACTTGGGTCACATTATCATTAGATACATCATCAAGGTGTGTTTCAACAGTTACATAGGAATGCATTCGTTTACATATTACGTCATTTAACATCAATAATTGGCTCATACCTTCGTCTTCGAGGTTTAGTAAGACTTCAGACTGGATGTAAGAAACCACAAAGTCCATGCAATTCTCTTCTTCACTCGGACTCAGTTTATCTACGTCTTCCTGGTCGATGTTAAGGTCCTGTGCCACCTTGGAGAGGTTGGCGCACGATAGTTTGTACAAGTTCTTCTTAATGTTCCACAACAGTTCTCCTCGTGCAGTGGACATCGTGTGTGTGTGTGTGTGTGTAATCGATAGTGGTGTAATGCGGCTTGAAGATCGGTCGTGGCCCTCGGCACCAACGGCGATTCTGTTCAGCAGTGCGGCTCCGACGACGTGAAGCTCCTCCTTGGCCTCACTCGATGGACACCTCTTCAACTGGCACCTGGTTGTAGCTACGTCTCGTCTCCTTGGTCTCGTGACCCTGGTACGTCGGTCTTGCGGTTCTGGTATCACTGGACCTGTTCCTCTGACGATGGTGTAGAGGACAGATCCCGGACTCGAGCCCCCAAAGTTTGTTACCGGTCCCAATGGGCTACTGGGTACCGGAACAAATCATGTTCGCAGCCGGTCTCCATTCACTCCCTGAAAGCACAGAATATGATCAAGAGGAATGAAGACACGTGTTGCTCAGTTAACTCCAAGACTCCTCTGGCGTGAGAGGGCGGAAACCGTCACCTAGGGGGACCTGGCGCATCACCTGAACTACATGGTTCCGCTCTTAACTTCCTGTCTAATCAATTCTCTAATTAACTTGGTTAATTATATTAACGTATTGCTGGTAATATAAAGTTTACCATAATTCTTCTAATCATGTAAATTAGATTACACAAGATTATGCACATATTCTTGAGGATACTAGTACACACACATTCATTTAGTTTGACACCAGTGATGCCATCGGGTTCATTGTATCCTTGTGTTGTGTTAATTACAGCACCATGAAATGATGTAGATAGCATGTAGAAAAATAGCAATACCTTGTCTTATAGGGACTGTTGCCTTATCGTTACATTGAGCTTTAATTAACAGTACGGGATCCAATGTCCCCGATGACATCACTGGTGGTCATATTGAAACTCATTAACTCTCAATAACTGTCAAACTAAAGTAATGTGTGTAAAACAGTTTAGAGCCTTGGGATAATCCTCCTATAATGTGTGAGACTATGTGCAAAATAAATCTGCGTTGTTTTTCGACAAAGTGCCCCTTTAAAAGGAATAGTTCACTGTTTCCTCCATATCATTTCTTAGGTATCTGATTGACAAGCTAAAAGCAATTGGTTTTGATAGCTTATCAGTGAGCTGGATGCAATCCTACCTGGAGGGGAGAGAACAGATGGTAGAGGTAAACGGTACTCTATCCCCCCCCCCCCTCACAGTGAGCTGTGGTGTTCCACAAGGAAGCATACTAGGACCGCTACTCTTCCTAATTTATGCAAATGACATGTCGTCAGCCTGTGACTGCAACTTGTTCCTGTTTGTGGACGACTCAGCCCTGCTGGTCTCTGACAAGAACAAGTTGCAGGTTGAAAAAACCCTCAGCTCGGAACTAGGCAAAATCTGCATATGGCTCGCTGATAACAAACTATCATTACACATGGGCAAAACAGAGTCCATTCTCTTCGGTTCAAATAACAAACTCAGCAAGACCGACGGCTTCTCAGTTGCAGTGGGTGACAATATTGTCACAAGGAAAGACGAAATTACCTACCTGGGTTCCATCCTAGAGGCAAATCTTTCCTGTGACAAAATGGCATCCAATGTAATAAAAAAAGTCAACCAACGAACTAGATTCTTGTACCGGATCTCCTCTCTGGTAAACAAGAATACCCTGAAGACTCTGGCAGGAGCACTCATTCAAGGGTACTACGACTATGCGTGCACCTCATGGTACCAAAGCACCTCAAAGGCGCTTAAAACAAAATTACAAACATCACAAAACAAACTGGTCAGACTACTACTTGACCTTACCCCCAGAACCCACCTCACCCCTGCCCACTTTGACAACCTAGGATGGCTTAGAGTAGACGACAGAGTACAGCAACTTGCAATGGGCCTGGTCTACAAGATACACTATACGACTAAGGTACCCATGTACATGTCAAAATACTTCCCAAAGGTCAGTGAATACCACAACCACTACACCAGAGGAAGCTCAACAAATCATGTTAAACCCAGATTGGGCTCAAACAAGGGACTAAATACGTTTCGCAATTATGCCACATCAATGTGGAACGCCCTACCCAAAGCTGTAAAAGAATGTGAATCCCTACCCACATTCAAAACCGCTCTTAAAGAGCACCTACGGGAGGCTGCAATTCGAAACTGGCCACCGTAAATGCCCAAAACCCCCACCACCTCCTAATAGACAGTCTCCTCCCCACCGCATGTATATATTCCCTCCCCGCCGTATGTATATTTCTCTCCCACCCACCCACCCACCCCCTCCTAATGTACAGTCCCCTCCCCATCATATGTATATACTCTGTCAGGATCTAGGGGTAACAGTACTGTATATTTGAATACCGTTTGTCACAAATGTATCAGTACTAAATACCTATATGTCCCTATGCCATAAATGTCATGTATGTTGTGTATGTCATAAATGTCTATATGAATTGAAAATGGGGGACCCTGATGGAAACAAGACAAACGTCTTTCTCAGGTCTGCATCCCCTTAACAATTGTGTGTATTGAGCCGTACTGTATTGTACCCATTCTGCAATCTGTTAAATAAAGTTTTCATTCATTCATTCATTCATTCATTCATTCATTCATTCATTCATCCCACCGCCATGTCCTCAGTTACCGGCTCTCTACCTGTCCTCCTGGTAGAGGAGGCTGGACAGTGAGTCCTGGTGCTCTCTACCTGTCCTCCTGGTATAGGAGGCTGGACAGTGACTCCTGGTGCTCTCTACCTATCCTCCTGGTAGAGGAGGCTGGACAGTGACTCCTGGTGCTCTCTACCGGTCCTCCTGGTATAGGAGGCTGGACAGTGACTCCTGGTGCTCTCTACCTGTCCTCCTGGTATAGGAGGCTGGACAGTGACTCCTGGTGCTCTCTACCTATCCTCCTGGTAGAGGAGGCTGGACAGTGACTCCTGGTGCTCTCTACCTGTCCTCCTGGTAGAGGAGGCTGGACAGTGACTCCTGGTGCTCTCTACCTGTCCTCCTGGTAGAGGAGGCTGGACAGTGACTCCTGGTGCTCTCTACCTGCCCTCCTGGTAGAGGAGGCTGGACAGTGAGTCCTGGTGCTCTCTACCTGTCCTCCTGGTAGAGGAGGCTGGACAGTGACTCCTGGTGCTCTCTACCTGTCCTCCTGGTAGAGGGGGCTGGACAGTGAGTCCTGGTGCTCTCTACCTGTCCTCCTGGTAGAGGAGGCTGGACAGTGACTCCTGGTGCTCTCTACCTGTCCTCCTGGTAGAGGAGGCTGGACAGTGACTCCTGGTGCCAAGACAGATGAGGATCTGGACTCTGAACAGGAGGAGGAGGAGGTGATGCCTTTTCATGACCATGAGCCATTTCACTTTGGCATTTCCAGACATCAAGTAGCAACGATTTTCAGAACCCTTATAAACTATTCATTATGTCCTTATACCTTTCCCCCCCCCCCCTTCTTTTACATTGATTACCACTAATAGTGGTTGTTGCACTTATTGACCAAAACTCACGCTTTACAATGAAATGACATGCATGGCCCCAGTGGGAATCAAACCCCTAACCCTGGCAGTAATAGTGTCAAGGGCGCCAAGGCAAACACTCTACCCATTGAGCTACACAGAACCACAATGACATATTTTTTCCTGTTGAAGATTAATTCTGTAACATTAACCCTTTGTAGTGTGGTAGTGAACGGGTTAACATTCTGTAGTGTGGTAGTGTATGTGTTAACCCTTTGTAGTGTGGTAGTGAAAGGGTTAACCTACCAAATTACTGAAACTGAACAGCAAAAAGACAGAGCTCATGGTTGTGGCCCCCAAGGCACTGTTCGGGAAGGTTGGAGATCTCCTCCTCCACGTTGACGGCTGTTCCATCTCCCTCCGTCTCTCGAAGTCCGTAACCTGGGCGTCACCCTTGACTCCACACTTTCATTTCACTCCCACATCAAATCTGTCACCAAGTCTGCCTTCTACCACCTCAAAAACATCTCCCGTCTCCGACCCTCACTCTCAGACTCTGTGGCTGAGACCCTGATCCACTCATTCATCACCTCCCGGTTGGACTACTGTAACGGAGTCCTGTTCGGGGTACCCAGCAAAGCCCTGGACCGACTCCAGTATGTTCAGAACTCAGCTGCCAGGGTTCTCACTCACACCAAGCCCTGGCAGCACATCACCCCCACCCTCATCCACCTCCACTGGCACCCAGTCAAGTTCCGCATCACCTTCAAACTCCTGCTCCTCAGCTACAAGTCATGCCCTCGCCCCTCGATACCTGTCTGATCTCCTCCACCAGCACACTCCATCACGGAACCTACGATCCTCTGATCTAGGTCTCCTCTCCATCGCTCGCACCAGGTTACGGACTTTCGGGGACAGAACCTTCAGCGTGGCGTCCCCTACCCTCTGGAACTCTCTCCCCCCTGAAATCCGCAACGCCCCAACCCTGGACACCTTCAAAACTGCTCTAAAAACACACCTCTTCACCAAGGCTTTTCCCCATCAGTTAGTTTAGATTAGATTAGGTCCATTATCCATTATCCCTTACCTTCCCTCATCCCCTTTTTCCCCCCTATTTCCCTAGCCTTTTTTTGTCCTGATTGTGAAGCGACCTTGGGTTCTATGAAAGGCGCTATATAAATTTGATCTATTATTATTATTATTATTAGTGTGGTAGTGTATGCGTTAACCCTTTGTAGTGTGGTAGTGAAAGGGTTAACCTTCTGTAGTGTTGTAGTGTAAGCGTTAACCCTTTGTAGTGTGGTAGTGAAAGGGTTAACCTTCTGTAGTGTGGTAGTGTAAGTGTTAACCCTTTGTAGTGTGGTAGTGAAAGGGTTAACTTCAGTCATCTATCTGACAAGAAAATAACAAAAAAATCAGCCTATAACAAAATAATAGCTCTTTTCAAGTCTTACTAAATATGAATTAATGTTCTAAATAATACCTCTTCTGTATTTGAAAATGCAGCTTTAAAAATATATAGGTTTGTATCTTTTCAATGAAATGTAAATTATAAAACAGTAACCTCACAAAGATATGAATTAATAAAATAACTAATAATAAAGTGCACTACATTATGCAGTTTCGTATTTGTTTACATATGCATAACTTGCAATTAGTGTACAAAACTCATGTATTATTACACACGTAATCCTTAGAATGATTGTATCATAAGCGTCTTATATCATCATAAATCAAAACAAAACATCATTTTGAGGCATCAAAATTGTTTTAAATAATTTTCTTTCTCTCTCTGTATAGCTGCATTGTCCTCTGACAAACAATGAAACCCGGACATTTTCATGAATTTTAAAAACCGCCCCGGACAGGGCATAAAAAGAGGACATGTCCGGGCAAAAGAGGACATTTGGTCACCCGACATAATATATTTGTCTTGAAACATATTGGATCTACAGAATAGAATTATGCAGTACATACTATTAAATTCACAAACGCACAAACACAAGAATATAGTGCCATCGTGTGGTTAATATACTTGTGCTGTTCAAGTTGGTCATGAGCAGTAAAACTCCTGTTTTTATACATAATCAGATTGTTTTTAGTAATACTGTGCACGAGCATTACACTAGAGGTTCCAGTAGTGGGCAGCTTGAATTGCCAGGTCCTAGAACCAGCGCTTTGGGGAGATCTTTTATTTTTAGAGCATTAACTCTGTGGAATGGCCTGCCTCGGAACCTCTGCTGCATTTACAGTAGATTAACTTTTAAAAAGAATCTTAAATTGTTTTTAAATTGTTTTTAACACTGTAAAGTAATTTTTTGTTTTTGTTTTACACTAATGTAATTTTAGCTATATTAATTGTTACAGTAGGTTCATTATGCATTGTGTGTACTGACTTTTAATAATTTTGTTTTTTGCAATAGTGATTGTTTTTGTATGTTTTTTTGTGTGTGGACCCCAGGAAGACTAGCTGGTTGCTATCGCACCAGCTAATGGGGATCCCTAATCAAATCAAATCAAATTCCTTTACAGCTTTGGGTAGGGCGTTCCACATTGATGTGGCATAATTGTGAAACGTGTTTAGTCCCTTGTTTGAGCCGAATCTGGGTTTAACATGATTTGTGGAGCTCCCTCTGGTGTTGTGGTCGTGGTATTCACTGACCTTTTTTGAAGTATTTTGACATGTACATGGGTACCTTAGTCGTGTAGTGTATCTTGTAGACCAGGCCCATTGCAAGTTGCTGTACTCTGTCGTCTACTCTAAGCCATCCTAGGTAGTCAAAGTGGGCAGGGGTGAGGTGGGTTCTAGGAGTAAGGTCAAGTAGTAGTCTGACCAGTTTGTTTTGTGATGTTTGTAATCTTGTTTTTAGCGCCTTTGAGGTGCTTTGGTACCATGAGGTGCAAGCATAGTCGTAATACCCTTGAATGAGTGCTCCTGCCAGAGTCTTCAGGGTATTCTTGTTTACCAGAGAGGAGATCCGGTACAAGAATCTAGTTCGTTGGTTGGCTTTTTTTATTACCGTACTTTTCGGACTATAAGCCACGGCTTTTCCCCCCATTTTTCGACCCTGCGGCTTATATAACGGTGCGGCTTATATGTGACTCGACGTGACCAAACCCGAAAATGTAAAAATCAAAATATAGTTTTTTTGACTGCATTGAAATGTTATTTATCTGTTCCCTTATTTGCTAAACTTAATACAACTTGTAAATGAGTTAATTCTTGTTATTTGTCCGACAGTATTGTGTCCCAATGCTAATTACATATGGTAATTAAACATTAAAACACCTGCGGCTTATAGTCCAGTGAGGCTTATATATGTACACATCATTCAATTTAGCTGCTGCGGCTTATAGTCCGGTGCGGCTTATAGTGCGAAAAGTACGGTACATTGGATGCCATTTTGTCACAGGAAAGATTTGCCTCTAGGATGGAACCTAGGTATGTAATTTCATCTTTCCTTGTGACAATATTGTCACCCACTGTAACTGAGAAGCCGTCGGTCTTGCTCAGTTTGTTATTTGATCCGAAGAGAATGGACTCTGTTTTACCCAGGTGTAATGATAGTTTGTTATCAGCGAGCCAGGTGGCGATTCTGCCGAGTTCTGAGCTGAGGGATTTTTCAACCTGTAACTTGTTCTTGTCAGAGACCAGCAGGGCTGAGTCGTCCACGAACAAGAACAAGTTGCAGTCACAAGCTGACGACATGTCATTTGCATAAATTAGGAACAGTAGCGGTCCTAGTATGCTTCCTTGTGGAACACCACAGCTCACTGTGAGGGGGGGGGGGGGGGGGGGGGGGGGGGGATAGGGTACCGTTTACCTCCACCATCTGTTCTTTCCCTCCTATGCGTACGGCCTGGGCAGCCAGCATCTAACTGTTCTAACAGCAATATATAATCCATTTCAGAAGCAGAACGCACGCAATAAGTTATAATAATAATTATTATTGAAAAGTTCTGGGTTTATAAAGTCGTATTTGGGGGTACTGTATTTGGGGGCAATTGACCAATGGTTTGCTTTCAACCCATAAACTCCTTCCTCTCTCACCATTTTATATATTTTTATTTTATCTACTAAAACTGTATTGTATTATATTGTTTGTTTTGTAAAGTGTCTTTGAGAATTAGGAAAAGCACTATATAAATCATATGTATTATTATTATTATTATTATTATTATTATTATGAATGGTAGGCTTTTTTAAATGTGTATCATCTGGGTAAGAGTTTCTTATCTGGGTAAGAGTGCTCTCGACCACTCTTAGAATTTGGTCTTGCCTGAGAGAAAAGCAACAATAAGAAAACATTGCTGAATCCCAGGTAAGAACAAAATAAGAACGCTGCTGCGTTCAACTCATTCAGAACGCATCGGCCCGCCTGATCTCAAACCTACCGAAGTCGGCCCATGTCACCCCACTTCTTAGGGACCTGCACTGGCTTCCCATTGCTGCACGAATCCGCTTCAAGGCCCTCGACCTAGCATACCATGCGGCAAAGGGAACCGCTCCCGCCTACCTCCGGTCAATGGTCTCTAACTACACACCCTCAAGACCCCTACGCTCTGCATCTTCTGGCCGCCTCAGACCTACTCCTATCCAAGCTCCGGGAGGGTCAACAAAGAGAAGTCGCCTATTCTCAGTCCTTGCCCCACAATGGTGGAATGAACTACCCACCCCAGTTAGGACAGCCGAAACACGTCCAATCTTTCGCCGTCGACTAAAGACGCACTTCTTCAACCATTATCTGAATAAAAATTTAAAAAAAATCTAACCCTAACTAACCGTACTGTCATGCACTTGTCCTAATAAACTAACCTACACTGTAGCACTCAACACTTTGATGAACATTGTTGCTCAGCTGATAGAGTTGTGCCCTTCCTGATGGCTTGTCGTACAGAACTTGTAAGTCGCTTTGGATAAAAGCGTCAGCTAAATTACTAAATGTAAATGTAAATGTAAACTTATAACTACGTTGAAAGGATATGCTCAGTCACTTCAAATGAGGATGTTAATCTCTGTGAATAAATCTAAACAGTTTGGGAGATCTTCTCTCAGGTCTGTCAACTGCTTCCATGTTTACAGGAGGGAAGTGGATTCTGAAAGAAGTATTTTTCTAACGGGAAGAAGTTTCTCTCTGCGTTCCCTGATGGCTCTGCTCAGGTCTTGTATGATTAACCTGTTAAGCTGTAGCCCTATTTTCAGAAATGTTGCCTAAAAGTACATGCCTTAGTAAATGGAAGATTGCTCCACTTCTACAAGGTCAATTTGCATGTTCTTGGTATCTAGGAACATTTAGGGACCTGGGGGTATGTATTCCCAGTGTCAGACATATTGTGTCTGTTACTAGGCTTGAGTAAATTGTAATAAAAAAAAAAGGAGAATATAGATTATGATTTTATTTAGCATCTGTGCCGGTGAATAACACCATGAAAACATTGAGGTTCTTCTGATCTCACCTTCAGCACCTTCTTGAGATCAAGTGTACAAAAAATCTAAGCAAATGAATAAAGGGAAGATGATTAAACAGAAGGATTTGTAGATACAGTAATAAATTATAATCCATTTTAATTATAAATTTATATTTGACCTTGAACTTGACCTTGACCTTATTATGGCCAAATCATACATCTCTTGATAGGGAAAAGGCTCCTCTTTCCAATGGCAGTGTTAAATCTGGATTTAGTAATTTCCTCTCGGTTTTACGATAAAATAGATAATTAGCATATTTTCGATAAATTCTTATTTTCGGTTAATCTTATAAAACATCGGTACAAATGAAAATATACACTTTGACTGCTGTTTTGATAGGGTTAAGGTATTTACTCTTGGATACATTTGGAAAAAAACACAACATTAACCACATCTTGAGGACGATTCACGACGCGCCACTTTGCTGACCTCTAGCGGCTCGGATGTACATTTCCTTTAATACAATATATATAGAATTAAAGCCATATTTGTTGCCTGTCGATTGCCCTTTCAGGTGACAAAATCTGTTTAGCGGTTCTCGAGTTACATGCCGATATGTGAGGCGTGCGCCAAAGTACACATTACCACCCCCGACTCCTGGGGCTCTAGCTCCGTCAATCATTTGGCGATCTCGGAAAATGTTGGACAGGGTTGTAGCCAATGAGTGTGGCTTCCCATTGCTACCACACATGGGGATCTAATACGGTCTCTATTGATCGATTTATGATAAAGAAAAGCAAGGGGACCTTACAGCTTAAAGGTCCCCTGTCTTATAAATAGCCTTTTCCAGTGTTTAGCATTGTTTTCTAGCAATGGGGGTTTGTATCAATGGGGTCTGTGTCTCTAATTCTGATTTTGGCGGATTGCTCCAATTCAGTTGAGACAATATCCTCCCCCAGTGAACTAAGCCATTCTGATTTGACTCACTATCCGTAGCAAGGAGCTGATCTGCATAACTAACGTCAACAACAGAGCGAGTGGAAATACTGACACTTCCTCAAACGGGTTGACGTGCGTGGGTGCCGACAGAGAGAATCAACAATTCGCTCAACAATGGAGCAGTGGGAATAATGCGGAAGCGGTCTCCCTGTCCCTGACTCTCCCTCTCTCTCTCCACGATCCACCTGCAGCATTTTACACACAATCGCAGTCGAGCCGCTTACACAGATATAATATATAATAATGCGCGCACGGAGTGATGTATCCTCTCTCTCTCTCCCTCTCTCTCGTATACATGTATCACGCTGTGTGGGTGACTGTCACTCAAAGCGCTTATGGGCGGAGCCCAGCCCAAAACAGCTTGAAATCTTGAAGTGGAAAAATGCTGCTTTAGAGTACTTGATTAGAAATAAAAAACAATGAATTCTTTTGAAAAAAACTTTACAGATGTGTTCCATAGACTCACAGAAATTGTGTAAAGTTGCCCAAATAGTGAAAGGAATAGCAAGACACGGGACCTTTAACACTGTGTAGGTATATTAGAGGAAGACAAAAGGTGAGTGATGTCTACGAAAGTCAAATATCCCTTTAAGGTCATGTGTGCATTCTGGAATGGATGGTCCCTTCCTTATCGTCATGGCAACAGCTATCCCTCTGGCCTTCTGGCCATGGTCATCGTGGTGGTAAAAGGAAAGGGCAGGGTCTGCATTGTGTATGATGATGATGACAACCATGGCCCCAAGCTGCCAATCAGGGCTTTGTTTCAGTCTAACGGCAGGGGAACGTGTTACCACAGCAACGGTAACATCTGGTAAGACGGATAAATCATGGAAATTAAAGTAATCTGTGTTTCTTCATTATTTGCTTTTACCATGATCAGAAGGTGTAGAAATCTGTTGACTAATGGTACAGTGAGGCTTGTACTACAATCGTTGGTCTTATCCCACCTGGACTACTGTCCTATGGTCTAACGCCTCTAGGCTTGACCTGAACAAACTCCAGCTCACTCAGAACAGGGCGGCACACCTCGCTCTGCGCTGCTCTGTGAGGAGTAGTGTTGGAGTGATGCATGCCGCACTGACCTGGATGACAGTGGAACAGAGGATGGCATGTAGCCTGGTCACTTCTTTGTTTAATATCTGGAATACTGGGAAACCGGAGGGTTTGCACTCACAACTGTACCCAACTAATATGAGACATGGATATACCACAAGGCAAGCATTAGATTCATGCTTTACTTTACCTCTACCAAAAACAAATGCTCTGAAAAAGACGGTAATGTATAGAGCAGTTGCTTATATGGAATAGTATACGGATAAATATAACTATGGTAAGGAACAAATTTATGTTTAAAAAAAAGTTACAAATTGCGCTCAGGAATAACGAGATACATTTTGGTCATTGACTTATTATGGAAATTAGTATGGAAATATAAAGGTGATCGGTGACTTGAGACAAGTTATGCTATATTATGAGTTCAAATCATGTAAACGATTTTATGTTTTGTTCTTATGGGCTTATTATGGAATATGTATTCTATGGTTGGAGAATTGTGATATTTGACTTATATTTGAGTGAGCTTTGATTCACTTGTTTTGTTTGTTGTGATGTTTTCTTGTGAGTACTTTAATGTTTGTGGTTTTATATTTTTATTTGACATTTTGTTGTCACGACAAGTCAGCAATCTATCTAATTTTGTAGAAATCAATACCATAGGTTATGGTACAGTAAGTGAGAATTGGTCTTCCAAGTACAGCAAAAAAGCTGGCAACCCTCTATATCACATTCTAGTCCTGTGAATGTGGCATACATAGCATGTTTATATCTTGTATGGAGTGGAAAGAACAGATTCTAGCTTACTTCTGGGCGCCTGCTGTGTGCAGGTGCATTGACAAACAAACACGCACACATACTGTACATACATGCATATATAAACACTAGGGCTGTCAAAATTAATGCTTTAACTTGAGATTAATTAAAATTATTTAAAGAATTAAAATAAATTGATCTAGATTAATCTATGGAGTGAAAATTCTTCAATTTTAGCACCGCGGATATAAAAAAAGAGGTCTAGCTGAGTCAATGTTGATGGTTTTGTTGAACATTTGTATTTCACAGGAGAGAAACTGTATTCAAAGAAAGCTATTAAAATAGTCTTTGAATCTAAATATACTTTCTTTTCTTTGATTTTACATTAATTCCATGATTTTACTCAAGTAAATATATGTTACAAGCTTCGGTCTTAAGTAGAAAAATGCTATTTTTAATCTAGATTAATTACAGAAAATTGTGAGATTAATTAGTTAATTTTTTTTAATCTATTGACAGCACTAATAAACACATACACACATTATGTAAATGCCACTCATTTCTGTAGATACTTGGCCCTGAATTTAATAAATGAGATTCATCATAATCAATTGGTATAGATACAAGATGATAGAACAATAGGATCTAGTTTGGCAGTAAATGGAAATATCCTTTATCTTCAGGTGGAACACAAAGGAGACAGGCCTGTTCCAGGTCCATCCATAACTAAAGAGGAGCTGTTTCCGTTAGGTGGGCGGTGTGGATTGGGGTCCATCTAGCCATTAGGGCGTCTTCACCAATGCCTGCAGACGCCCTACAAGCTGAGGCCTTCAAGAGCCAGACTTACCCCTCACTGCCTGTCTGTTGTCAGAAGGCTACTGGTAAACAGTGACATAGTTCGGATGAGGGATAGAGAGAGGGCCTTCATCCATATATACCTTCCGGATTGTCTGTAATGTAATCATGTACAGTAAGTGTTGCAAGTTCATTCATTGGAAGTAATGTAGTCAATAGCAGCTCGGCCATAAATAGGACGTCACAAAGCAATGTCATGTGTGAAAATTCTGTGTAAAACATGATTAATATTGTATCAGTGTTGTTATTCCATCTGGATTAAACACATAGAGGATACTGTAATGTTAGACTGTTGGTTTTTGTGACCGATTTTAAACGGAGGAGTTTTTCATAAATATCAAACAATTGGCAATGATACATGTAAATGCCTACACAGCAACATCAGGCCAAATATATTGAAATATTTGAAATCCAACCCAGTCCTGTTTTTGAGCATAATGAAGTGTTTCTCAGTATTGGCTTTACTGTTGTTACATCACAAGTCAACACAAAATAAAGAAAAACTAACTTTTCACAATCACATGTTTATTAAGCCATTAGTATATTAGTTAATGACAAGTTGTGCATTTATTACATATTTAGTTGACTTGCAACATTAAGGCTATAACTATTGGTCCCATTACCCCACAGTTGAGTAGCCTAGTAAGGATGCTGCAATTGCACTGCAATGCCATACTAAGGCAAAACTTCCACTCAAAAGAACCTCAGATTTTAAATAAAGGAGGTTCTTTTCTATGAAAAGATCAAATCATTTTTGTAACCATAACAAATCATAATCATAGTAATGACATTTTGTTTAGGCCAGTCCAAGTATACCTACAGTAACTCGATTGTATTTGCAGCGTCGTACTTAGTACCATGCAGTACCATGCAGTTAATGCTATTGTCTTTTCTAAACAGATTAGTTGCTTCCAGCCCTCCTGGATCTCATGGCTCTTCCTTCATCCACCAAAAAGACAGCGTCAGTGTCACACTCGCCTATCTCTTATGTGGGATCTCTAGAGCATGGTCCAATATCCATAATGCACATACAATTTTTATTGACCATATTCACACAAATCCCAACCAGAGCATAACATAAGAGCAATATGGCCATTGAATATAGTCAATTCCCATTCAAATCTGCATTCTTAAAATATAATTTGGCTGGTAAAGGCTTAATGTCATCATGGAAATCACTTTTTGGTCTGGTGCGAGACTCTGAAAGCTTGTGTTAAAGGGGCAGTTTGCCCAAAATATATATACCAGTACATTATATATATATATGTATTTTTTTATTATTATTATTTCCCCCTTCCCTGGAGTGCCATCTATCCAGATATTGTTGGTGTAATTTGCAACTATTGAAGCGATCCACTGTCACTAATACAGTGCCTAAAAATACATTCGACATAGTTATTATATTAATTATAATAGGTTATATTATATATATAGCTATATAGTACGATAACCTATTATTCTGTGAATTCTTCCTGAGGTTTGACCAGCAATAGCAACCCATCCCCTATCCCCACTCAACTCCAACCCACATAATTTTGTGTTGCACATCGCTGCGGGCATGACCCCCCGCATTTCACTGTATGCTTGTATGCCGTGACAAATAAAACTCTTGATTATCAGACCAAACAAAAACATTAATTAAAGCATTACATCACTCGCAGGAGTGGGTTATGATAATTAGACCATGCCTAGGGGTGTTTTTTTTTTTTTTTTTTTACCTACTTTCTATAGAAACAGCTCGGAGGTGCGCTGTTTTAAGTGAGCGTGTGTTATTGGATTGATTGAAAATTTTATTAATGTCCGCCTTGTTTCGAACTGGTTATGCTTAGGCCCTCTTTCGAAGTCGGTTATGCTTAGAGTTTATCTTTAGAGCAGGGCGATAGACCACCAGATTCATACAACATCATGAGTAAACTTCATCTAGGCAGACAATGCTGAGAAACAAAAGCAATACAACCTCACTGTCATACATACTATAGTTTTTATTAATCTTCTTAGCTTTTCTTCAGCTATTGCAAATATAAAAATTATAGTTCAGAAATCAACAACAGAACTTTTCAACATTAAATTTGATGGCCATAATTTACCGCATTTTCTACATGAGGCTAAACGAAATTAAGAGCAAAAATAGGTTAAACTATACAAAATGGCTCAATGGTAAAAATGACCTGATTTTGCTCACATGGATCAATTCTATGTGATAGGTTGAAGACTATCAATCAGAATCTGTTAAAAGAATGTGACCAGTGACATCCATAGGATTGCTTCCCTGCAAGACTAAACCGAATGTTTATTGCACCATGTTATCTGCAGTAGTGGTAGTAGTAGTAGTAGTAGTAGTACAATAAAACGGCCGCCACAGTTGCCATGGATCCCACTCTGGCGTTGGGGGCGGGGCGTCTCTAAGGGGCGTGGTGAGGAGCGATGGGGGACATCCAGTCTGTGCCAGCAGTCTTCCTGCCTTCAGCGCAGACCTTCATAAACATCACTTCACAGCCCAGTGAGAAACCCACCTCAAACCTAAAGAGCAAATCATAAGCATCATTTTAGAAGAAATACTGGACACCTTTTGCTTTCGAAGCCCATCTTACGACTGGAAAATTCATAACTAACTGGGCAAAACGCCTGTGTAATATTATTCTTCATTCATTAGTCTATTAGGGATGTCCCGATTGGATTCTAAGCCGATCACGGCCTATTGATCGGTATATTAAGCCTGATCGGACTGAGATTTATTTCACATCATAAATAGATCAATACAGTCCGTATTAATTAATGTTGCGTTTCTTTTTCAAATGTAGGCAAGAGTAAAGACCCTAACCCTATCGAAACAGCAGTCAAAGTGTATATTTTCTGCACTAGAAGTGGAGCAATCTTCCATTTACTTATGTATTTTTAGGCAAATTTTCTGAAAATATGGCTAGGGCTCAAGGTTAATACTGTAAAACCTCTGTGACATGGTGCTGAGAGGACCGCCTTACTTACAGTTACATCTACTCTTTATTAATACTACTGTAAAACCTTAGAGACATGGTGCTGAGAGGACCGCCTTACTCACATGGAGGGGTCTTTGGCTCCAGCTGGGGGCAGGATGGGGTTAGGAGCGGTGGTGGGGCATTGTGTCCATGTGAACGTTCATCTTCATCTCATTCTCCAGGATCTGCACCAGCTGCTGCATGGAGGGCAAGTGACCCGACTCCAGTTTGGACCAAACTGGAACATCTACAGACAAGACATCGATGCACGTCAATTATATATACATTACAACAGGTATACATTTTAGGGGTGGGGGGAAATATATATAAACTTAAATTTTTTATATATACTGTACTTTTCGGACTATAAGCCGCGGCTTTTCCCCCCATTTTTCGACCCTGCGGCTTATATAACGGTGCGGCTTATATGTGGACCAAACCCGAATTTTTTTTAATCGAAATATTGCTTTTTTTAGTATACTATTGCACTAAATGGTAACACTTGTTATGCAAATATGCAACTTGTTTGTTGAAATGTTAATAAATGGGAGCTTCCTCAAACAGCCATCTCTTTCCCGACAATCCCCTCTGTGCACGAACCCTTACATATGGTAATTAAACATTAAAACACCTGCGGCTTATAGTCCAGTGCGGCTTATATATGTACACATCATTCAATTTAGCTGCTGCGGCTTATAGTCAGGTGCGGCTTATAGTGCGAAAAGTACGGTAATCTCATTTTGCTGTAATAAATGTGATTGAGTGGGGTGAACGGCCTGAAAACCTTATCTTATTTAGATACAAATTGATTATTTCAGATGTGGACAAAGTTTTCCATTGGGGACATAATTTGCAGTTGAAAAAAGGTAATAAATCGCAATACTATCGTACCGTGATTAAGTATCATGGTAATATTGTATCGTGGGGCCTTTTACTTAATGACTGTATATCCATAAAACTATATCAGAGGCAACATTTTTATTTAAATAAATGCGATTTTCTTTTTGCACTGTAGCTTTTTTGCACCAGACTGTATAAATCCTTGTATATCTTCCTGTACATTTTACTGTATATTTTAGAATGTATATAATAAATATTTTAGAATGTATATCTTTGACTGTGTATTCTTATTTTTGACTACCACAATCTGTGGTGCTGAATTTACCTCTGGATTAATAAAGTACTTCTATTCTATAGTGATTCCCACCTCTAATAAATGTAGCTTCGGTTCGTTGCCAACCTTAGATAGCACTAGTCTAAACTGTCATGGTGATCTATGTACACACCTCCCTTCTCAGTTTTTTTCTTCTTTGCATCCATTGCGTTTGCAGAAGTCAGTATCTCCATAATGTACAACTTGCACATACTGTACACACTTCTAGCTTGAAGGTGTAATCCAGCCACATCAAGTCAAGAGTCAAGAGTCACTTTATTGTCCCATCAGCTGGGAAATTTGTCTTGGGCTTACACCCACAGACACATACAGACATGACACAACTGACTCCAACCAGAGGAGATACACAATATAAAATATACAGTAAAGTACCTGCACAGCAGGATGTCTGGCAACACCAAATTAAAATAGTATACCCAATATAATAGCATACCCCAAAAACCCAAATATCGGTTATTGAATATCGATAATATAACAACCAAATATCAGTTATTCGATAGTTGCCCTTTATCTGGCACTATTTTTTTTATTTTTATTTTTATTGATCTTTTCCCCCCTCCTTTTTCCTCCGATTTTCTCCCATCCCAATGTTAGTCGTTATGCCAATTCCCAATCCCCTTCCTGGTCGCTGCGCACTTACCCCCCACAGTCGGTCTGGGAGAGTGGAGGCTACCACATGCTTCCTCAGACACACGTCCAGCCAATCAACCGCTTCTTTTCACCTGGCAGCGCGGATTCTCACTGAGAGGGCGTAGCGTGTGGAAGGATCACACTATCCCACTTAGATCCTATCCGCGCTTAGCAGGCGCCCCGACCGAACTGTAGGAGTCGCTGTTTACAACGACCCGGACCCACCCCGCCAGCTTCTCCCACCCTCTAATACTGCCAATTGTATTAGTGTGAACGGCCAGCCAAGCTGGTGACAACCCCGGAGCTGTGAGCTGGATTCGAACAGGTGAATCCAGCCGCTCCGGGGTTGGTGACGAACGCAATCTCCGTTACGCCACCTGACCGCCCCTATCTGGCACTATTTTAAAAGTTTAACTGAGATCGGAATAAAGGAGTTTTTAAACCCATTTAGTCTAGAGCGTGGAACTCTAAACCTCCTCCCAGAGGGCAGTAGGTCATACTCGGCATGTAAGACATGGGAGGGGTCCGAGACTATTCTATTGGCTTGCCTTAGAGTAGCCTGTTCAAAAATAGACTGCAGGGATGGGTGACCTTTCACCCCTATGATCTTCCATGCAGTCTGCATCAGACGGAAAGAAATATTTCGTCTGATTCGTCATCATTTCGTGTTCATTAACACTTTGAGCGCCACTCACGGCTAATCTCGGGTTTACGATCGTGACGTTGAAAGCCACGTCACGGCTTTTCTCGGATTTTTTTTATTAGCGATCTGAAATCATATTGCATTCTGGAGCCTCTGAGCCGCGGCGATCATGGGTTATACTGTACACACGTTGGATCAATATACGTATAGATTTTTTCGAATGGTGATCAGGAATTGGAATATACCATTTGGATACCATCTGATGTCAGGTAAGGAATCTATGTTAACAGTGTTAGGATAATCAGACTCGTTTTCATGGAGATATAAGCGTTTCCACTATATGTGATATGGCTGTTTCACTGTAAAAGCCATGAGGAAATAATAGCAGCGATTATCAGCGCACACATATACTATCGACCATCTAGCGTTTATTTGAAAACGATATCATAAATAGACCGACAAATGATAACGTTCTGGAATATTCCAGTAAAAGGCGATTATCATGGAATGTGTTGTTTTTTCTTCGAAACAGAGTGGTTTTCAAAATGCTATAAAAAGGAAATGAAGCGATAAAAACACAATCTGCTTTGCCAATGTTGACTGGAAAATGATTCTTTGATAGGCGATGGGCAGATTAGACACGTAGCATGATTTAAAACATAGATTAGGCGATATTAACGTTACATGGGCCGTGGCATCAACGGGGTAAAAAGGAAAACACGGCCCGGCACTGAAAGTGTTAACACATCCTTTTACTCGTTATTGCCCGCCAATCTAATAACGCCAACAACAAGTTTACTCGTTTTTATGATCGTTATTTCCTTTATTCGCTATTGGCATTCATAATTCATCCAGGAAGGCTCCGGGGAGCCAGCTGGACTGTCTGATATTTCAACACCTCAATACCGCCGCCTGGTGGATTTCGGGCGAGTTGCACTCCACGCTAAATCGGATGTGGCGCTCTGTAGAGCTGCCGCGATAACCGCATTACCGCGGTATCGCTGTTGCATCACGCTCACCGCAGAGTTAGGCTGAATACCGCGTCACCGCTGTTTTTTATCATAATAATAAAGTTGGCTTGCGGCTTGCGGCTCTGCAGATATACCCTACTCGGTTCCAAGCGACCCTATTGGTCCAGCCTGGCTCTGCGGCTCTGCAGATACCCCCTACTCGACGCCTCTGAACGAAAACAGAACGCCGCCATCTTTACTGCCTCGCTAAGGATGCATTTCATTCAGGATTTGTTTGCGACAGAACCAAGTGCAATAAACAAAAAAGAATGGATTCACTGTGTATTCTGCCTTATTTATTGATGAAACAAAACCGACATCAACCCAATTTACCACCGAGCGGAGAGTTTAGTGTCACAACAAGATCACTGATGTGTTAAGTTTGTTGTCGTTATCCGATATACACGAGAGGTAACGTTAAACCCGGGTTTGCTTGGTAGAATACACAATGAGAGGTAACGTTAGCTTTGGCAGAATAGACGCAACGAGAGTCTGGTTAATGTTGTTATTGATTGATTGATTGAAACTGTGTTAAACTCTGGCTTGCTGCAAGCCCTCGGACATCTATGCCCACGGAGCTTTCAGTGTACACAAGCGAGCGGCGGCGGCCCCGCCTGCATCCCCATTCCCCAAACGGAGTAGTACCTGGCTGCAGTGGAAAAGGAACGAAGTACCAGGTGCCTAAAGCGGGTCGAGTCGAGTAGGTAATATGCAGTGGAAAAGCGCCATTAGACTAGAGGCAGGCTATAAGAGTAGACTACTAAAAAAAAAAAATTGCATTCAAACTTTTTTTTTTTTTTTTTTTGCGCACTGTGCGGTAATTATCGCTGTGCATCGGGGAAAATCCTCCGGCAGAGCTATCTTGTTATGTTGATCAAGACAAACACTTGAGTGCATTGGATCGCTTTCGAGACGCAAGAATCAATATGCTTTCGCCGTTTATTGCGTCATACAAACGGAAAATGGATCTAGCAGATCGAAATCAAATAATTAGAATTTTTTTCTCCAGACTCATCGGCCACAGGTAAGAGGAATCTAACGTTAATTCCAGCTCGATTGTCCATTTATTTCATTGCAATCTATCCGATCAACGTATGATGTCGTACTAAGGAAAGCCGTTACTGACAATCAAGGAATCATAAATGACCCCCCACCTTTCCTTCACGCATGATGGAGCATAATCTATACAGAGCATATGCATTTGAGTTTTTTAACACTTTGGGTGCCAGGAGCCGTGCTAAAGCGTCATTCCCGGCCATGCTCAAGTTGCCTCAATATTTCAAAAATCTGCGATCGGATTCATATTTCCCCGCCGCTGGCCTGAGATCCACCAGGAGGACCCACTGAGCTCTCTGGCGGTTCAGGAGCGCCATCTGGTGGCCGATCGGCGCAATCGCTTAACAGGAAGTGCTATGGAGGTTGTGCTGATCGGCCGTATTACTTCCGGGCACTCGCTATAGGTTCCGGGACTCGATCTCGACACACTACATAGCGATCGATTGCCAATAACTCGATAAACAACATGATTTGGACGTATATACAATTATACAAGCTAGAAATGGACCGGGTAAATCTACATCCCATAATGATAAAATTTCTACTCTACGATGATCGCCCAACGCTATGATCAACATTTGACCCACATTAGATGATTGGTATAACGCTGCCCACGGAATTATAAACGCCCCCTAGCCCATCCGGTCAACATCAGATGATGTGTAGTAACTTCTAGAAGTACGTCTAGTTGGAATTTTTTATATCGCGCTGATTGCCATAAAACTGTATTGCATCATCAATATAATGCATTTGGGGCTATAGATCACGTTCTGGAGAAAGCTGCAGAAAGAGATGAAAACATACTTATACATTAGACCATACTTTACTATGAATATGTGAATGAAAAAGTTTAACGTTGCTACACAATGAACAATACATATAGGACTTTGAATGGGCCCTAATAATGGCAATGTAGCAATAGAATTTAAAAAGTTATAGCCATGCAAAGAAGGGGTACTTCTCCATAGACAAATAGAGCCGGCAACCTATGGTATATCATGAATTTAACCCATGGCAACCAAAGTGTTAATATAGCGTGTATAGGAACGAAACGCCAATCGATTATGTATAATATGGGCCTATAACTCGCGTTCTAGGAATTACTGCTCTACACTCTAAAAACATACTTATATTCACAACGGTACTAACACAACAATGTATGAATGGGAAAATATAACGTTCCCACATCCGGATCGATAGATACCCGATGTTGAATGGGCCATAGTAATGTTGATATAGCTATAATATTTCAAAAGTTATAGCCCTGCAAAGAAGGTGAGCAACTCCATAGGCTTACAGCACTGGCTGAGAGTGGTATATGATGGGCAAACTGCGTGGCACAGAATGTGTTAAGGGGAACTATTTAGCTATTTCTTTCACTATTTGGGCAATTTTACACAATTCCTGTGAGTCTATGGAACACATCTGTATGTTTTTTTCCAATAAAATTCATTGTTTTGTATTTTTAATCAAGTACTTTGGTGCACCACTTTCTCCCCTTACAAAATCCAAGCTGTTTTTGGCTGGGCTCCGCCCATACTCGCAATGCGCTTTGAGTGACAGTCACCCACCTGCACTGGGGGGGGGGGGGGGGGGGGGGGGGGGGAGAGAAGAGAGAGAGAAAGACAACGAGATTTCTCGTCCTAACTCGCCATGCGTTGTGTGCCAATAACGAGTTTTAGCGTTATTTAATCGTTATTTCTTTTATTAGCGATATCCATACATTTTTCATCCATCCAGCCTGACGTTATCATTGGGAATGGCTCTGAGCTCGGAAACACGATCGATATTTGGAATGGCGATCAGGAATTGGATTCATCTTTTTGCAGAACATCTGACCTGAGGTAAAGACTGTATGTTACCAGTTTTGGGTTAATAAAAAATAGTCACATTTTATTTATTACCTTTTTTCAACTGCAAAGTAAAACTTTGTCAACATGTTTTATCTAATCAAATAAAGTTCAGTCTGTTCATCTCACTTCAATAATTTTTATTGCAGAACATGGTATTTTCTCAAGCAGACAGATGTAGACACTGTAATCTGTGTTGCATGTACCTGACAAACTGAACTGTTTGTATTACAGTCATATTCCAACTTAACTGAATGCACATGTGTGTGCGTGTAGACTACTGTACTATTATTACAGGTATTGAAATGAACAATGCAACTTCCTTATACATTTTTTTTTTATTCATGAATAATTAAATATCGATACTTGGCGTCCCTGTATCGATACAGTATCGCCACGCAAAGTATCGCGATACTACTACATATCGATTTTTTTCCCCACCCCTAGCGCTGAGCACGGCACGAATAAATGATTTTTCAGTCCGCTTTTGTAGCGTGCATAAGAACACAAATACTCTTGATAATCTAGCGTTTATTTGAAAACGATTCATGAATCAGCCGGAAAATGACGTGTTTTGTGTATTCCAGTAAATGGCCATTACTGCGGAAACTTTTTTTCTTTCTAGAAATCTCCAAAACTATACTCATATTCAAAATGATATAAAACGGAAATGTACTGATGAAGAAACTATCCGTTTTGTACATGTTGACTGCAAGCAAGCGATTGATAAGCGATTGGTGTATTAGACCCATAGTCATAATTTAAGATATAGTTTAATCGCTCACAAATGTGCTCGTCCTCCCATTGATTAAAGTGCTGGCATACAAGCGACATATCTGGCCGGCACACAATGTGTTAAAAAATAAACTGAAATTAACTCATCAGTCAGGAACTGTGCTGTCTGAAAGTGATTGCAGTGGAACTTTTGGAAAGTTTGTTAAGGAATGTTAGCGTGACGTGAGTTGATGTCCTTTAGGGCAGAGTCAAGAAGACTTCACAACTCAGCGCAGACTTGCCACACTAGAATGACATGCACCAGGGGCTGCTGGGTATCGTAGTTATCTTGCTCTGGTCAACGGGAAAATTTGCATCTTCTGGTTGTTTTCCGGGACCGGCCGCCTATTGCTTAATGACAGCCCTGCAGTGCTGCTTTTGCTTTCGCGTTTTCCCTGATTGGCTGCGCCATGCCCCGCGGCAGGCGCGGCAACCGCAGAGCGGAGCGGCAGAGCGAGCGGAGCGGCAGAGCGAGTGGAGCGGCAGAGCGCGAGCGGAATTATGCAACCGCCCTAGTAATCCGCCATGATTTTCATTCGGCGCTTCAGCTCACCTGGCAGAGCAGCGGTCCTGCGGTCCGTTGTTGACGAGTTCGAATCCCATCAAATTTTTTTTTTAACGTGATTTTTTTTTAACGTGTATTCTTTCGCCGGTTAAGGTTAGGCATGGTTAAGGTTAAGGTTAAGGTTAGGCATTGTTTCGGAGTTGGTTAAGGTTAGAACGGTTAAGTTTAGGCGCTGTTAAGGAGCTGGTTAAGGTTAGAGTTTGTCTTAGAGAATGGCAATATTCTTTCTATGGTTAAGGTTAGGCATGGTTAAGGTTAAGGTTAAGGTTAGGCATTGTTTCGGAGTTGGTTAAGGTTAGAACGGTTAAGTTTAGGCGCTGTTAAGGAGCTGGTTAAGGTTAGAGTTTGTCTTAGAGACAGCCTATTTCCGCACTGCCGCTCTCCCGCGTTGCCGCGGTCACATGGTCAAATTGTCACATTCTTGCACTGCAGGGCTGTTATTAAGCAACACGCGGACCGGCCAGGGAAAAGGGGTGGAGTCGACTGCTAAGCTCTATTGTGAAAAAGTGAAGCCTCACCGTTTAACGTGATTTCAAAAGCTCCTGTTGACATCATCTGGTTTTCAATCATGTTGCTGAAGAAGAACACCATCATGCAGGCATATATCTGACAGACAGGATAACAAATGAGAAAACATGGATGTTTTTAATTAATTTCAGTTCATAATGGTGTGTCAATGTGCTCAGTGGGGTATATTAGATTCAAAACTCGAAAACACCTTGTTACAGTCTAACAAGAGAGTGAGAGACAGCGAGAAAAGTAGGAAAATATTATCGCAATAAGGAATCTCGGGTGAGGAATGTGGTGCTGTGGTGTTAGGTTGGCTTAAACACACAGAGCAGGCACACAAGAAGACCATCAGTCTGACTATGTATGTACAGGCCAGTACGTTTAGTTATGCAGACTAGCAGATGCATTTACTAAATAGAAATATACAACACCGAATGCCTATATCATGTTATAATGTGGTTTCCCATCCCATCAAAATGCCCTCTCCGCTGTCCTCAGCCTGCTCTACTGTCCAGATATGAACAACATAGCTAAGCCGTGTGTTTGCCATTGTTGACAGAAAATGGCTAATCTTTGTGGTAACTAAGCAACGTGCCCTTGACCCTCGGTGCCCCAAGGCTTTTACACAAATACCTGTAACCTTGAAGATAAGAGCTGTGAGCCAAACACAAGCAATACCCACAGATAAACAACACATTCACCTTAAACCCAGTCATCAGAATGGTTAAGTATATATATATATGTGCAGTTAGAAAGGCAAAAGCTACTCTCATCTTACCATAATGGAAGAAAATCAACTCTACTCATCAATTCTGTACCGATAAGAGCATTCATGTTTGACATAAAGAGTTTGTGTTTGACATGAACTAAGGTTAACTAATGAATTTAGGTTTATACTATTCTAACTAACTAATGTTAAACTACTACCACTGGGATCACATGCCAAGTAGGGATGGGTACCTTTCACATTTGAACCGATACCGGTACCTGTGAATCGATAACGGTACCTTCTTTCGGTAATTTAGTCTCAAGAAATTTTATTTACCTACCTCAGTCGTAAAAGAAAATCCAAACTTCAAATAACTACAATTTCGACAGTTTTCGGCTCGTCATTGCTCCGACTGCTTTGTTGTTGAATCAAGTCAAATCCTAGGTAAGCATATATTGTGCGTGTAAACGTTGACGTAAAAAAAATAATAATAATATAAAAAAAAAAAAAAACGGTTTCTCACTTGATTCGATACTCTGTAGTACCGACGTGTTTCGGTTCGTTGCCTCAAAAGTACCGAATTCGGTACCCATCCCTAATGCCAAGCAGGTGCTAGATCAGACAAAATTCCTAAAAAAAATTTACCCGCACCCATCACCACTCTGGGTATGTAACTCAGTAAGTAATGTTGCCATCATGTGCAGTCATTCCTAGAAACTATGCTACATCTTAGGTGTATGATCAAAACAATGTTGTTGACCCATCTCGAGCCCTTCCCTCTTTTATCGATCCTCCGATCACAACTGCTGCTTTGCTCGGACAAAGTGTGAGGGCGGGGATTGAGAGAGGTCCATTGGTCCTCCAAGCAATGCCCTCACCTTGTTTTCCTGGCCCCAGACCCAGACGCCGGGGGCCTGCATACCGAAGGGGGCAAAAGGGTACTTGCCGATGATGATAAGCCCAATCAGCACCAGCTTGAACATAGACAGGAAGGAAGAGATGTTTCTGCAGGCATAAAGAAAAAAAGACAGTCACTTAAAAATACCATATCTGGACTCCATAACACAAAACGGCAACATGCGACAATTGAGGCTTATTTTTTTTAAAGGTGGAGACTAAGGCCAGTTTCAGACCAAGAGCTGTGAGCAGTGTGTAGTCCAGTGAGCAGTGCAGTGTGTAGTCCAGTGAGCAGTGCAGTGTGTAGTCCAGTGAGCAGTGTGTAGTCCAGTGTGTAGAGCAGTGTAGTGTGTAGTCCAGTGAGCAGTGCAGTGAGCAGTCCAGTGTGTAGTCCAGTGTGTAGTCCAGTGAGCAGTCAAGTGAGCAGTCCAGTGTGTAGTCCAGTGTGTAGTACAGTGAGCAGTGTGTAATCCAGTGTGTAGTCCAGTGAGCAGTCCTGTGTGTAGTGCAGTGATCAGTAGGGATGCCCCCCGAAACCCGGTTCTAAATTAGAAACATTTGAGTATTGATTAGAGTAATTAGAGTATTGATAAGCTCCGACGTTAGCGGTTCTGCTATCGGTACTCGAGAGATTGTGTTTTTTTCAAGGAACAAAAAGAAGAAGTGGACATGACCGGTTAGCCTTCGGGAGAGGCTTGTCTCTTCTTGTCTCTCTCTGGAGAAGACAGTACACTCATTTCCCAAAATGTTGGCATGTTCCTTTAAGGGAAAAGGCTGGAGAACAGGGAGCAAAAGGTACAATAATACAGTCTCCATCATGCAATAATAGTCCCCGGTGTGTTTATTAAGAGTGGACCTGATGAGGACCCGGGGGTCACACAATGACACTTTTAACTGCAACCCATGGGAATGCAATACAATGTCAAACACAACTCAAATTCACCCTTCAAGCAACATTCAAGATTCTAAATACGTATGTATTTGTCATATGCACAGTTAAACAGACATGTTACAATGGAAATCTTACTTTGCAAGTGCCCCCTTCACACAGCATCACTAAATATAGACTTAAACTAGAATAAAAAATATTAAGAAAAGGTTTAATGCTAAAATAAAGAATCTTTAAAAAAAGATAAGAACATAAGCACACAGCATAACCTAGGCTGTGAGAATCAAATGCCAACACTGGGAAGCGCTGCCATGCGGAAGCAAGGTTTGCTTTAAGCTCAGTTCAAGCCATAGAAAATACTTTGCATTCCTCTTGATTTAAAAGAGGATTTATTTTTATTGTGAATGCAACCTATAATCTGACTTGGCATAGCAATTCATCCAGGAAACCACTTGGCCTACAGTCTAGTCTGCCTCTTCCACCAGCATATCCTAGACGCCTGCTTCTTCTTAGGCCTGGTCCACACGCAGTGTTTTTTTATTTTTAAACCATAGGTTTTTCAATGCGTTTTTGGCCTTTCGTCCACATGCGAACTGCACTCTCTCACTGAAACAAGAATTTTGAAAACTCCTACCAGGGTGAAGATTTATTTATTATTAACACTTTAACTGCCGAAAAAACACCGGAACTAGTCATTCCCCGCCATGCTCAAGTTGCCGAGGATGCCGTAACTCGTCTTTGATATCAATATTTCAAAAATCTGTGATCGAAATCATATTTCCGTTCCGGAGCCTTGACACACAGTGCTGATCTCCTCTCTAGTGGTTCAAGAGCGCCATCTGGTGGCCGATCGGCAGATCGAAACCGGATATCAACCTTTGAACCGGCAGGACTCACACCATATGGGGTCCGGGCACTCGCTAATGTTAGAGAGACTCTGTCTTCACACAGTGAACATCGATCGGTGGAAATAACTCGAAAAAACAACATGATTTGGACGTATATACTATTATACAACCTGGAATAGATCGGGCATTTCAACATCCCATAATCGAAAACTGTCTACTCCATGCTGATCGCCCAACGGCCCGAGGAGACTGGGGTGAGTTTTAGCGTGTAGTATTACCGTGTTCGATATAAACTGCTATGATAAACATATGACCCACATTAGATGAATGGTATAACGTTGCCCACGGAATTATAAACGCCCCCTCGCCCATCCGGTCAACATCAGATGACGTGTAGTAAATTCTAGAAGTACGTCCAGTTGAAATTTTTGATCTCGCACAGATTCCTACCAAACTGTATTTGATCATCAATATAATGCATTTGGGGCTATAAATCACGTTCTGGAGAAAGCTGCAGAAAGAGATGAAAACATACTTATACTAAGTTTAGACCATATTTTAGTATGAATATGTGAATGAAAAAGTTTAACGTTGCTACACCATGAACAATACATATAGGACATTGAATGGGCCCTAATAATGGCAATCTAGCAATAGAATTTAAAAAGTTATAGCCCTGCAAAGAAGGGGAACTTCTCCATGTTAAATAGAGCTGGCAAGGGATGGTATATCACGAATTTAACCTTGGGCAATCAAAGTGTTAATATATATATAAAAAAAATTACTGTTTTTCTAAATAAACGGTATATTCGTGTGGATGGGTGCTTATGTAAAATGCAGACATCATGACTAACCCGTCCACACGAATATGGATATTTTTGAAAGCAAGAGTATTCTCTCTGCAATCAGGACCATGAGAGCTCCCTGCAGCCTCATATGCTGTGAGAGAGCGTTTTGCTTTGTGCAGACTTTCTAAAACACCTTTAACCTCTTTAGCCCAAGCGGTCTGTCGGCGGACCGCAGATGACATCACGTCATAAATCCATGTCTACAGACTGTATGGATTAATGTTGCGTTTTTTTTTTTTTTTTTATGTAGCCAAGAGTAAAGAATCCTGTCAAAACAGCAGTCATAGTGTATATTTTCAACAATACGTTTGTTTACCAATAGGTAAAAGTGTTAATGAAATATCAGTTTAGGAATTGTATTCATATGCAAGCAAATTTCAACCGGAAATCAATTCGAGTGGCCATTTTGCTCTAGTAATTATGATTAAGGAAAGACAGGGCTTTCAATGAGCGTCGGAATTTCAAAAAAACGACCCTACCCAGCTCAAGCCAGCTACTGTACAGCAAATGACTTGTGGAATAACTTTTTATTTCTCTTATTTTTCAGAATTATCTACCACAAAACTGAACATTATTGGCATAGATTGGAGAGCAGTTAGTTTGTCTACCTTCTGTGAACGTTTAGCAACAATCATGGTGTTATTCAAAGAAAAATCATAATTTATATTCTCCTTTGTTTCATCACAATTTACTTAAGCCTAGTAACAGACACAATATTTCCGACACTGGGAATACATTCCCTGAGATCCATCTTCCATTTACTTAGGTATGTATTTTTAGGCGGATTTTCAGAAAATAGGGTTAGGGCTTAACACTTTGGTTGCCTAAGGTTAAATTAATGATATACCATAGATTGCCAGCGCTATTTGTCTATGGAGAAAGTCCCCTTCTTTGCAGGGCTATAACTTTTTAAATTCTATTGCTACATTGCCATTATTAGGGCCCATTCAAAGTCCTATATGTATTGTTCATTGTGTAGCAACGTTAAACTTTTTCATTCACATATTCATAGTAAAGTATGGTCTAATGTATAAGTATGTTTTCATCTCTTTCTGCAGCTTTCTCCAGAACGTGATATATAGCCCCAAATGCATTATATTGATGATGAAATACAGTTTGATGGCAATCAGCGCGATATAAAGAATTCCAACTAGACGTACTTCTAGAAGTTACTACACGTCATCTGATGTTGACCGGATGGGCGAGGGGGCGTTTATAATTCCGTGGGCAGCGTTATACCAATCATCTAATGTGGGTCAAATGTTGATAATATCAGTTATTATCGAAGACGGTAACGTTACACGCTGAAACTCACCCCAGTCTCCGCGCGCCGTTGGGCGATCATCGTCGAGTAGAAATTTTATCATTATGGGATATATTATTACCCGGTCCATCTCCAGCTTGTATAATGGTATATACGTCCAAATCATGTTGTTTATCGAGTTATTGGCAATCGATCGCTATGTAGTGTGACGAGCTAGAGTCACGGGACATGTACCGAGTGGCCGGAAGCAATACCGACGTCTAGCAAAACCTCTACTGCGCTTCCTGTTAAGCGGTTGCGCCGATCGGCCACCAGATGGCGCTCCTGAACCGCCAGAGAGCTCAGTGGGTCCTGCTGGTGGATCTCAGGCCAGCGGAGGGACATTATGAATCCGATCGCAGATTTTTGAAATATTGATATAAGGACGCTGTACAGCGTCCCCCGGCAACTTTAGCATGGCCAGCAAAGACGTGAGAAGACGTGTCCCGGCACCCAAAGTGTTAACAGGTTGAGGATTTTTTTTTTAATATAAACAAAGGGTGGAAAGACCCAGGTTCAAAGACATCCGTGTACTAGGCCTTAAAGGGGAACTCCAACATTTTGGGAAATTAGCTTATTTAACATCTTCCCTGGAGTTAGACAAGAAGATACATACCTTTTTTGTCTCTGTGCGTGCATTTAGCTTTGGGAACAGACGCTCCGTTAGCATAGCTTAGCTTCATCACTGGAAGTGAGGCAGATCCGGAGCCTTACAGTGCCTTACAGTGTATAGTTTGATTGATTGATTGAAAAGTTTATTAACAGATTGCAGAATACACTCCAAATACAACTCCAAAACGTTCATGTAAACATGTTGTGACCTGTGTATTCACCACGTGGAGAAATAAAAAATAATTGAATTAGACAATTACGTTTTATAAGCAAATATACTCTGAACTATTTTTTTGACCAACCACTACTCTATGAGCGCAGCCAGTGATTTCAACGTGACGCCGTGTGTGTTTACATTCTCATTCATTCAAAAGATCCAAACCGATTGAAGTTTATGGATACCATGACTTGAAATCCTCTTACGTTGACGATTAAAAGCCTCGCCAATTTAGAAAACAGTAATCCAATGGCTGGTATTGTTATATACCGGACGCTCTGAGCTAACCGGAGCTAACACAGACCAGGATCGCAAAGCATATGTAATGACTTCCTTTCTGGGGTTGTCAAAATAAAAGTGCGACGTTTATAGCAGCGGAAAACATTTATTTTGTACATTATCTAACGTTAACACAAACCTAAACTAACTTTAGGTTAGTTGTAACGTTAGTTTAGGTTCGTGTTAACACTTTGATTGCCTAAGGCTAAATTCATGATATACCATAGGTTGCCAGCTCTATTTGTCTATGTAGAAGTTCCCCTTCTTTGCAGGGCAATAACTTTTTAAATTCTATTGCTAAATTGCCATTATTAGGGCCCATTCAATGTCCTATATGTATTGTTCAGGGTGTATGAACGTTAAACTTTTACATTCACATATTCATACTAAAATATGATCTAAAGTATAAGTATGTTTTCATCTCTTTCTGCAGCTTTCTCCAGAACGTGATTTATAGCCCCAAATGCATTATATTGATGATCAAATACAGTTTGATAGCAATCGGCGCGATATAAAAAAATCCAACTGGACGGACTTCTGGAAGTTACTACACGTAATCTGATGTTGACCGGATGGCAGAGGGGGCGTTTATAATTCCGTGGGCAGCGTTATAACATTCATCTAATGTGGGTCAAATGTTCATCATAGCAGTTAGTATTAGAGTTGTTCCGATACCGATACCAGTATTGGAAATGTCGCCGATACTGCCTAAAATGCTGGTATCGGTATCGGCGAGTACCCTCTAATGTTGCGCTCCAATACCATATGACGTAATTTATCAACAACACTGCGGACGTTGGGCTCTGTAGATATACCCTACTCGCTGAGTGAGCATTATAAAACAAACGTGTGCTTAATCGACCGTGAATTAAAGTGTCAATTGCCATTTGTCATTTTAACAGCAGAGCAGATACTTTCTTAAAATGCCATCGTCCCGACAGCGCTGTTGACGGGGAGCTCTGATGAGTTCGCTTGGTGGCTGGTGTTATTAGCATTGAACAGCTAACCGAAAGCTAGCTTTGATGTTACCTTGGCTAAAGTTGGGGCTATTCATAATCCAGCAATAATGGCTGCAGATCTGCAAGCAAAGTACAGCAAGTTGGCAAAGGAGTATTCCAAGTTAAATCACAATGTCACCGGCAGTAACGTTACAGTCTTTCCATATACCGGTAGCTGATGCTAGCTAACCTAGCTCACGGTAACGTTGTCATTGCACAATTGCACGTCGCGTACACAATTAATGACATGTTGCGGACAGCCATATCGGCGACAATGTTTAGCTTTTAGAGCCAAATGATAAGAGTCTGAGGCGGAGTCTTAAAAGAGAATGTTGAATATTTATTGTGCAAAAATCACAACAACAGAGCCTCTGGTACTAAACGGAGCCTTCTTGTGGAAGCAAGTGCAGCAACGAATAATGTCCGTGTGGAACTAATGTGCCAACAACCTTTCCGTGGGTGAACTCATTGAGATAGTTTTCAATTACTGATACTAATACTAATCTATACAATCACCGGTTGTTGAATAAATACCATTACTTTATAGTTATTACTAAAAAACAGTATATATAAAACAGTAGCTGTATTAAAAAAAAAAAAACGTTTTATAATTTATATAATATTTTTTTTATTTTTTTATTTTTTTAATGTATGCACTGGTATCGGATAAGTATCGGTATCGGCCGATACCCAAAGCTTAGGTATCGGAATCGGATCGGAAAGGAAAAAATGGTATCGGAACATCTCTAGTTAGTATCGTACACATTGAAAAATAACGCTGAATCTTACCGTATCTTCCTCGCGCCGTTGGGCGATGAGCGTGGAACAGACATTTTCCTATTATGGGATATAGAAATATCCGGTCCATTTCCAGATTGTATAATAATTAAGGCTGTCAAATATATCGCGTTAATATCGCGTTAACTCCCGATTCTATTAATGTCACTAATTTTTTTAACTCAAGATTAACTAAATTTTTTTTTTTTTTTTTTTTTTTTTTTTTAACTAGACTTCACTCAGGTGTATTATTGATGCTCTCATTGATACTATGTTTGTTTCTGAAGTGTGTGTGTGTGTGTGTGTGTGTGTGTGTGTGTGTGTGTGTGTGTGTGTGTGTGTGAGATATATAGAGAGAGGGGGGTGAGAGAGATGAGGAAGGGGCAAAAGAGAAAAAGATCTGGGAGAGTGTGTGTGTGAGGGAGAGAGGGGGGTGTGTGATTAATCAGCCCTTGTGTGTGTGAATGTAACAAGTTCCTAACGTTTTCTTTCCCCTATTATTTCATGCACACTTTATTCATTGTTTTAAATTATTATTTTCTTTTAAGTTATTTTGTGCATCACTCTGTTTTGAATTTGATGCAAATTTGCAATGCATGAGGGTCATCCTTTTGTGTTAAATGGCTGCACAAAGCAAGCATTTGTTGACTCGCATGTTGATAAGAGTATTAAAACTTGGAACTTGAAAAAGATCTGTTTAAGGTAAAAAAGCGATTAATTTGTGATTAATCGCGAGTTAACTATGGACAATCATGCGATTAATCGAGTTAAATATTTTAATCGTTTGACAGCACTAATAATAATATATACGTCCAAATCATGTTGTTTTTTCGAGTTATTTGCAGCGATCGATGTTCACTGTGTGAAGACTGAGTCTCTCTAACACTAGCGAGTGCCCGGACCCTAGGGCTGGGCGATATAACCAAAAACGTTATCGCGATAAAATTATAAAATTATTTTCATATAATTCGATATCGATAATTATCGTCGATATAATGTATGTCAAGTTTAATTAACTTATTATGCTGCTGCGAATGTCTCGAGTCGAGTTGATGTCGTCATCAGTCCGCGCACGTTAGAAGTTAGCCGACAAGCGGAATATCTCATGGCAATGTAATAAATATGACACTAAAATACTCTCTTCCGCCACAATATATTGAAACGACGTCCACTGTATACCACACACTACTATGAACGTGGCCTCAGAATTCACGCCGCACACACTCTGCACGTAAATATATAAAACATCGCCGTGCAAGCTAGTTAGCCTAGCCAGCCTGTTGTCTTATTATGCTGCTGCGAATGTCTCGAGTCGAGTTGATGTCGTCATCAGTCCGCGCACGTTAGAAGTTAGCCGACAAGCGGAATATCTCATGGCAATGTAATAAATATGACACTAAAATACTCTCTTCCGCCACAATATATTGAAACGACGTCCACTGTATACCACACTACTATGAACGTGGCCTCAGAATTCACGCCGCACACATACTCTGCACGTAAATATATAAAACATCGCCGTGCAAGCTAGTTAGCCTAGCCAGCCTGTTGTTCCCAAGCGGTGTATTCCATGACAATGTGCTCAATATGATACTAAAATACTCTCTTCCGCCACAATATATTGAAACGACGTCCACTGTATACCACACACTACTATGAACGTGGCCTCAGAATTCACGCCGCACACATACTCGGCACGTAAATATATAAAACATCGCCGTGCAAGCTAGTTAGCCTAGTAAGCCTTGTTGTTGAGTGAGTGCTACCTCTGGGTCTCCTTCCTGGTCTCCTTCGCTCTCGGCCATCTCCTTCACCGATTGGTTGTTAGTGCGTGCTCATATCCAAGCTTGGAAAATCGATGTATCGAAACTTTGCGACCACGTTTCATGTTTATTTCGAGGAAATAATTTATCGCAATAGTTATCGTTATCGTTTTATCGCCCAGCCCTACCGGACCCCATATGGAGTGAGTCCTACCGGGTTAAAGGTAACATCCGTTTTTTCGATCTGCCGATCGGCCAGCAGATGGCGGTCTTGAACCGCTAGAGGATTGAGAGGAGATCACACTTGTGTGTCAGGGCCCCGGAAAGGAAATATGATTCCAATCACAGATTTTTGAAATATTGATATCAAAGACGAGTTACGGCGTCTTCGGCAACTTGAGCATGGCGGGGAAGGACGCCTAAAAGCGTCTTCCGGCAGTTAAAGTGTTAACGTTAGATAATGTACAAAATAAACGTTTTCCGCTGCTATAAACGTCACACTTTTATTTTGACAACCCCAGAAAGGAAGTCATTATATATGCTTTGCGATCCTGGTCTGTGTTAGCTCCGGTTAGGTCAGAGCGTCCGGTATATAACAATACCAGCCATTGGATTACTGTTTTCTAAATTGGGGAGGCTTTTAATCGTCAAGGTAAGAGGATTTCAAGTCATGGTATCCATAAACTTCAATCGGTTTGGATCTTTTGAATGAATGAGAATGTAAACACACACGGCGTCACGTTGAAATCACTGGCTGCCCTCATAGAGTAGTGGTTGGTCAAAAAAATTGTTCAGAGTATATTTGCTTATAAAACGTAATTGTCTAAATCAATTATTTTTTATTTCTCCACGTGGTGAATACATTCAATACACAGGTCACAACATGTTTACATGAACGTTTTGGAGTTGTATTTGGTGACTGCAGGCCTGTACGCTGCGATGATATGATCGCGAATTGCCCCTTTAATTGGCCGTTGCGATTGGTAAATATTATCTGGGGGCGGGCTTGCGAGTAGTGCTTTCAAGCCTTGCATTCGCATTTCACTCCTAAATTATCCAAGGCGTGTGATGACGCCACTCACGCGAGCTCGTGGTGCTATGAAAGAATCTGTCGGCAATGAATGAACTTACTGCGATCACAGATAGCCTGAGTGAAAAAAAAGATTTGCGCGGAGTGAATCTGGGTCACGCTATATACTTGGAACTTGTAGTCTATCGTGCGATTAAAGACCATGTCCCTATCTGCGTAGTCTATACATCCAACACCAAATCCCATAATTCCTAGCGAAACGAAACTGAATGTAGCCGCTTCCTTTAAATAATAATATGGCTCTTGCTCCGCAAGAACAACGGAGTGGATAATGGATATCAGTCAATTTTATGACAACCACGTCCGATGTGGAGAGATGATAAGATGATGATTGACGTGATGATGTGATGATTGATTGACGGGGACACGGAAACTTCTAACGTTCAGGATCAGCCATGCATTACGTGAGTACCCCACTATTAGGACGTGAAATACTGTCTACTTAAATTGACACCGCGGATCAATAAAGTATCAACCTATCTATCTAATAATGAGACGATATGCAAATAATATAATACTAATAATTGTCGGTTCCCCGTATATGAAATGAAATGACTGCTGGTAAAATCACTGTTTATTTCTCGTTTTGCATAGTATTACATTCCACTTCTATAAACAATCAAAGTCTTACCGTAAGAGCCTCATACGGGTCAATTAAACCTTTTTTATTAGTCTTTCCTTCGAGCTAAGTTGGACTGAACATTTCACTGTCAAAAGCGCAAATGTAAATAAGGTTGCGTTGCAACAGTTATCAAAATAAAGGTCATATATACAAATACCTCTCAATTCTTATAAAAAAAAAAGTCCCGGATATACATAAACATTAATTGGCATAGATCTCTATAAACGGCCCAACACATTGATCACTTTAGGCACACACTGAAACCAGTAACATCACAAATATGAAGCAGGTAATTACCCATACAAATAATAAACCTTTCATGAGGTTATTTACAATAATAATAATTCATTTGATTTCTAAAGCACTTTTCATTGTGAAACAAATGTATGCAGAGTTTCTTCTCCTCCTGATTAATGGTGTGTGTGTGTTGTGATGATCTCATTCAAGGAGCACTACACAAGCGAGCGCACACACACACACAGTTTGTTGTTTTTGTTCTATTAGTGATTTACACACTCAGTTGGTTCATTATAAAAGATACAAACCTGAAAACAAACGCACTTAAATGTTAAATAAAAGGACCACAGTAATGAGGCAGGAGGAACATATTTTTTTTAATAATGGTAAAATTGTTATTAAAAAATTTGCCCCTAAAAAATATTTTTTGCCCCTAAATTTCTCATTTAGGGGCAAGTGTGCCCCTAGTGAAAAAGCTTAGCGTACAGCCCTGGACTGTAGGGCACGTCAGGCTCTAAAACCCCCCCCACTTCCAGTGATGAAGCTAAGCTACGCTAACAGAGCGACTGTTCCCTAAGCTAAATGCACGCACAGAGACAAAAAAAGGTATGTATCTTCTTGTCTAACTCCAGGGAAGATGTTAAATAAGCGAATTAAGCGCTCGTCACCAACGCGAGAGACACTGGTTTCGAATCCGGCTGTCAGCGTTGCCTCCGCCTTGGCCGGCCATCATACTGACTCGATTGGCAGAGTCAGCGGGAGGGAAGCCGGTGAGTGGGTCCGGGTCGTTGTAAACAGCGACTCCTACAGTTCGGTCGGGGCGCCTGCACAGCGAGGGAAGGATCTGGAGGGAGGTAGTGTGACCTTCCACACGTTACACTCTCCCAGTGAGAGTCCGTGCTGCCAGGTGAAAAGAAGTGGTGGGCTGGGTACACATGTGTCGGAGGAAGCATGCGATAGTCTCCGCCAACCCAGACCGACGGTAGGGGGTAGAGTGCGCAACGACCAGGAAGGGGATTGGGAATTGGCATAACGACTAAAAAACAAAAAAATATATAGCTTATGACCCTCACAGTGAGCTGTGGTGTTCCACAAGGAAGCATACTAGGACCGCTACTCTTCCTAATTTATGCAAATGACATGTCGTCAGCCTGTGACTGCAACTTGTTCCTGTTTGCGGACGACTCAGCCCTGCTGGTCTCTGACAAGAACAAATTGCAGGTTGAAAAAACCCTCAGCACGGAACTAGGCAAAATCTGCATATGGCTCGCTGATAACAAACTATCATTACACATGGGCAAAACAGAGTCCATTCTCTTCGGTTCAAATAACAAACTCAGCAAGACCGACGGCTTCTCAGTTACAGTGGGTGACAATATTGTCACAAGGAAAGACGAAATTACCTACCTGGGTTCCATCCTAGAGGCAAATCTTTCCTGTGACAAAATGGCATCCAATGTAATAAAAAAAGTCAACCAACGAACTAGATTCTTGTACCGGATCTCCTCTCTGGTAAACAAGAATACCCTGAGGACTCTGGCAGGAGCACTCATTCAAGGGTACTATGACTATGCGTGCACCTCATGGTACCAAAGCACCTCAAAGGCGCTTAAAACAAAATTACAAACATCACAAAACAAACTGGTCAGACTACTACTTGACCTGAACCCCAGAACCCACCTCACCCCTGCCCACTTTGCCAACCTAGGATGGCTTAGAGTAGACGACAGAGTACAGCAACTTGCAATGGGCCTGGTCTACAAGATACACTATACGACCGGGGTGCCCATGTACATGTCAAAATACTTCCCAAAGGTCAGTGAATACCACAACCACTACACCAGAGGAAGCTCAACAAATCATGTTAAACCCAGATTCGGCTCAAACAAGGGACTAAACACGTTTCGCAATTATGCCACAACAATGTGGAACGCCCTACCCAAAGCTGTAAAGGAATGTGAATCCCTGCCCACATTCAAAACCGCCCTTAAAGAGCACCTACGGGAGGCTGCAATTCGAAACTGGCCACCGTAAATGCCCAAAACCCCCACCACCTCCTAATAGACAGTCTCCTCCCCACCGCATGTATATATTCCCTCCCCGCCGTATGTATATTCCCCTCCCACCCACCCACCCCCTCCTAATGTACAGTCCCCTCCCCATCAGATGTATATACTCTGTCAGGATCTAGGGGTAACAGTACTGTATATTTGAATACCGCCTATGTCACAAATGTATCAGTACTAAATACCTATATGTCCCTATGCCATAAATGTCATGTATGTTATGTATGTCATAAATGTCTATATGAATTGAAAATGGGGGACCCTGATGGAAACAAGACAAACGTCTTTCTCAGGTCTGCATCCCCTTAACAATTGTATGTATTGAGCCGTACTGTATTGTACCCATTCTGCAATCTGTTAAATAAAGTTTTCATTCATTCATTCATAGTGTACAGAAATTACGTTAAAAAGGACAGAGAAAAGATTATATAGTTGGAACAATCAGTGGACTCATAGAAAGCAAGTAGCAACAACATTTAGCCTACATGAAGCTTGTAACAACATTACATGAAAGGAGGTGATTTATTGTTGATGAAAGTATCTTAATAAACACCTTAACTGGACTACATAACTGTGTACTTCTCTACGGGACCCAACTGGTTGTCCCTTCGAATAATCTGTTCAAAGAACCTTAGGTGAACCCCCGATTACAATACCTCCCTCCAATGTGCTCTCGTGACAAACACCAATAGTTTTAATGATTATCTAAAACACAAATAGTTAATCCAATGTAACGTTCAAAGTGCTTCAGCTGGGTTGGTTTATGGTTATAATGAAGCTGCAGTGAACATGTGAATGTAGTCGGTCTCTTTCTTACTCACCGGTAGAGGGGTAGAGGGAGGTAGTTATCCCCCTCAATGCGGATGTCGGGGTACCGCTGGTACAAGGCCTGCGTGTACTCCTCAAACACCCGCTTGTACCCTCATGAAATACTGGGCGGTGAGACAAGAGGGGCAGAGAGACAGAAGACACAGTCAGGGAGCAGAACAACAGACACAAAAACACAACCATCTGTTGTGTGATGATGTTGGACAGCCTTGTGGTTACAAACTAGCACAAACACTGGTCTGGCACACAGTTGTTTTTTGATCTTCCGTTGTGACTTCCCCTCCTACTGAAAGTGGCACTCTACTTTTTAGCACACAAAGTTTAGATAATGACATTGAGTTCCTCCCACTCGGAAATGATTGTCTTACCACGATGAATGGGGGACCATGAGCCGTACTGTATTGTACCCATTCTGCAAAGTTTTCAATCAATCAATCAATCAATACCACGTGCTTAACTGATCTGATGCTGGATACTGACTGACTACTGTGGGCATGTTAGGCCGGGTTACGCCTGGTGGTGAGACGGACTCGACAGGTCTCGAAAAAAGAAAATAAGGCATATTATCATTTGTATTCAAACATTAACCTGTAGAGTCTGTGTGGAAACAGCTTGACCGCAAGAGTCTCGAGTGGCAGCTAAAATAAATCTCCATTCTTCACAATTTAGTTGAGTCTGTAATCATCCAACCGGTGTCATACTCACGTGAGACGTGAATGAATGAATGAATGAAAACTTTATTTAACAGATTGCAGAATGGGTACAATACAGTACGGCTCAATACATACAATTGTTAAGGGGATGCAGACCTGAGAAAGACGTTTGTCTTGTTTCCATCAGGGTCCCCCATTTTCAATTCATATAGACATATATGACATACATGACATACAGATAGTCAGTACTGCTACATCTATACATTTATGACATACCAGATTTGCAAATACAGTACTGTTTGTGATACAGAAGGAGTCAAGAAAAGGGAGTATATACATTTGACGTAGAAACTGTACATTGGAGGTTGGGTGGGGGGGGTTGGGTACATTGGGATATTGACAACCATACTGGGTAATTTACATTGGAGGTGGTTGGGGGGGGGGGGGGGGGGCGGGGGGCATACTGTATAAACAAGTAACACTGTACATTGAGGGGGGGGGGGAGGAGACACTGTACAAACAAACACAATTGTACATTGAACTATTGACAAAACCATACTAGGTAAATGACTGTACATTGGAGGGGGTTGGAATGATTGGGTTAGGATATTTACAGGGGCCAGTGTTGAATTGCAGTCTCCCGTAGGTGTCCCTTGAGAGAGGTTTTGAAAGTGGGTAGTGATCCACATTCCTTTACAGCTTTGGGTAGGGCGTTCCACATTGATGTGGCATAATTGCGAAACGTGTTTAGTCCCTTATTTGAGCCGAATCTGGGTTTGACATGATTTGTGGAGCTCCCTCTGGTGTTGTGATCGTGGTATTCACTGACCTTTGGGAAGTATTTTGACATGTACATGTACATTTTACGTAACGTAAAACATTGGATTTAGCTGTTCTCACAGCATGTACTCTCACCTAGTGTTATAGAAATGTGCGCTAACGTTAGCCTTAAATTATATTAAAACATATTGTAAGTTTACAGCGTAACGTTAAGAATTGGGGGTGATTCGTGTGGCAGATCAATGCAAAGTAAACGTGTGTCGGTTTGACTTATAAGACACCGGAAATGTTCGGCCTAGTGATTGAGCCTCTACACGGGTTATGGTGGAACACAGGCAACTGGCTAGTTAGCTCACGTTAGCTAAACCAAAGCTAGACACGAGCGCTCGTTGTAGAATCATGTGAAATCTTGCTTTTTAACTTTACCAGATTTGGAATTTGAGAAGGGGTCCCGTGGCAAACTGCATCTTCATTTTCTTCACACCGCTGTTGTCAGCCGACGCGGCGGAGTATAACGAGAAAACTCCAAGGAAAAGGAGCGAAAGGGGCAACCACTTCGCCATTCTGTGCTCCGGTTACTTTCCTCCTTCACTGTCACTGGCTGCTGGCAGCAGAGCGGTGAGGAGGAGGAGCGTGAAGCCACAACAAGGACGCACACTTCCTGTAGAATGTCAAGCCGAAACGTCAAAATAAAGGTTCAAAAGGATTTATTGATTGATTGGTTTTATTTAGACAATAAACATATATACAGATCACATGAGTTAGTCCAGGACTTATTTCCATCGTTGTCCCTGGAGTGGATGACGGGGATTGTATTGTAATATATGTATTGTGTGCCGTAAATGCTGAAACGGCGACTTTAGTGAACAAATGTTTCTTAGAATAATAAAAATAATAATTAAAAAAGGTGACAGATATGTATTGGTATTCATAGTAGTATCCCATTGCCGACAACTACAGTAGGTTAGACTATTATTGTACTCAGCTCAGTCCGCTGTCTTTCCACTTGTCGAAGATGACAGAAAGGCAACCTTGAAAAGAAAGGTCAAACAAAATCTCAGTCGTCATCATATAATGTTCTCAAATCATTAGTAATCGTGTTTAATAATTTCAATATCAATCAAAATCATCATGATTATGATATTTGCCATAATCGAGCAGCCCTACATCAATAGACCATCTTTCTTTATAATGGAATCATTTACTCAGAATGTCCTCAATATCATATATCATAATCTATTTTGAAATGAATGATACATGGTTCATATTTAAAAAAAAAAAAAAAATTATTTCACTTTGCAGGCACATTAAAAGTTTCCCAATGAAATGTGATTCTAGTGAGTGTGTTCAGGCATGTTTACAAGTCTATTCCAAACTGGAAGAGTCTCACATTTGTGTCTGATATTTAGAGGGACATCCCAGTTTATGAACTCCCAGAAACAATCTAATGGCTCTGTATGAAATTATATTGAAATTAGCATGTCCATGAAAACCCTGACACCGATAATCTGAAACATGGAATCCTAGTTCGTCATAGGCTTTAATAATAATACTAATAATAATAGTATATAAAAAACTGAAATTAAAAGTAAATAAACTTCACACAAAAATAGTTATGTTCCGTCCTGATTTACCACAAGTCTACATTCCCAGCATCCATTCAATAACAATTTTCAACATATTCTGCAGATCCTTTTCATATTCAGCTAATCAAATAATCCACATATAATAATATTCAAATAATCATATCAGCTAATCCCCAATGTGTAGAGAATTAGATTTGAAGAGTGAAATAATTTACATAAATGGAGAACAATGAACTGAATAAGACACTTGCTGCGTTCCACGCAGATGACCAACGACTGCCCCCAGTCACTCTGGACGGAGTTGTTCAAATTCTACTCAAAACCGAATTTAAATCGACGGGGCATTTTACTCAGAAGGCATTCTTCTCTTTCTGAGAGTGCATTCTAGCCAAAACAAATTCCGAAGAGGCGACTCACCAAGGACTTAGTTCTTTCTGCATGTATCAACAAATGTGCATGTTGGTGTGAATTTATGTGTGCCATTATTACTACCAACTGTAATAATTGTGGAATATTACTATAATGAGCTGTATGTGTATGAACCAAGCATCACACTGTAATGTACTTGTACTATATACGTGACAATAAACTACTACTACAATGTTGGCGATAAAACGTCTCCTTGCTTCACAACAAACATGTGTTGGAAAGCGTCCTTTGCTAAAGTCATTACAGTGCTGAATACAGTATACTGCATATTTATACTTATATATTTATATATGTAACGGTTGTGACAACGTCACCTTAAACTTCGATGCCCCAAGTGGGAGTCAAACCCCGGTCTCCCACACCGCAGGCAGCAACACAGACCGCTATACCAAGAGGTGAATCCACTTCTAAGTAATGGGTTTATGCGTTTCTTGAGGATGTGAGAGTGAGTTTAACGCACCGCTACTCACCCCAGCCCTTCTTGACTGCGCTTCACGATACCATCCGTTACATATATACCCATATTTGTCTGAATATATCTTCATGTAACCCCTCATATACTTGCTCATACACATGCACATAACCCTTAGCTCTGTATGATGCATGTACTATAATGCTGTATATTGTCACGCTTCCTCCGGTCTTGGTCCTGTGGGACCAGGACCCAGACATTCACAACTCCCCATCAATAACCCTCATAACATAACATTGCCAACCGGTGGGCTGATGCAGATCTGGCATCAGCTCACACACCAACTTATTATTATTTACTGCCAGTTATGTTTATTATGTTTATTGTCTGTATTGTCGTTGTTGTCTCCACTTTGTTAGTCTCTTGTTCCCCTGTCTGTGGTTTGTAAATATGTTTTAGTCTGGTTGTTTATTTGTTATTGTTTTCCCAGTGTGCTCTGTGTTCTGTTGTTTCTGTCTACCACACCTGTGTCCTGTTTGTAATTACCCTCTGTGTCTATCAGTGTCTTGTCAATTAGTCTGTGTATATTAGTGTTGTCTGTCCTGCCCTCCTGTGCGGGATCATTGTTACCACGTCGACTTCTGTCTCATCCATCATCGGTGCTTACTCTGCCACCTGGGTTCATCACCATGCTGAAGAAGCATAATCGTAACAGAATGATCCCGCCGCCTAACCTGAACCCGGCAGAGAGGAGAGACGGAGCGAGCTTCGTGCTCGGGATCCTGGGCGCTTCTGTCCTGCGTGCCGACCAGGCGACCGCTCGGGATCTGGCACCATGGGACGCAGTGGCTGGGCCAGCGGCGCCGATGACATCGGGTGCTTGCGCCGCGGCCACTCCTGTGCCGGATCCCTGGGTGGGGAGTCGCCTGGTCCGCAGGGGAGCGTCGGGGAAGGGGCGCGGATCCCGACGCCACAGCCCCAGGGGAGGGGGTTCCCAGGACTGCAGATCTTCCTCGCCGGCTTGGTCGAGGTCTCCTCAGCCCTGGGAGGTTCCAGAGGACGAGCCACCACCATGGCAGACCTGGAGGACGACGCCGGATTCCGCTGCCGGAGGGAGCCCGGTTGGGGGTCCTGCACCGCGTCCTGCCACCAGGGAGCCTCCGGTTCGGGGTTCGGCGGTGGGTCTCGACTCCGTGGAGACCCCAGCCCCAGGTCCTACTCCGGAGGCGTTACCCCTACCCTCCATCCTTCCCTGTTCCAGTCTTCCTCGTCAGCCCCCTCCTCCCAATCCAGTTCCCGCAAGCCCCGTCCCTCGAACCCCCCTCCTCCCCCCTCACCTTTTCGCTGATGCGGCTTCCGTCCCCAGACGGGACCCAGACATTCACAACTCCCCATCAATAACCCTCATAACATAACATTGCCAACCGGTGGGCTGATGCAGATCTGGCATCAGCTCACACACCAACTTATTATTATTTACTGCCAGTTATGTTTATTATGTTTATTGTCTGTATTGTTGTTGTTGTCTCCACTTTGTTAGTCTCGTGTTCCCCTGTCTGTGGTTTGTAAATATGTTTTAGTCTGGTTGTTTATTTGTTATTGTTTTCCCAGTGTGCTCTGTGTTCTGTTGTTTCTGTCTACCACACCTGTGTCCTGTTTGTAATTACCCTCTGTGTCTATCAGTGTCTTGTCAATTAGTCTGTGTATATTAGTGTCGTCTGTCCTGCCCTCCTGTGCGGGATCATTGTTCAATGTTACCTATGTTTGTCAGTTCTGTATTGTTCCTGTCTTGTTAAGTAAACTGTTTTCATCACCACGTCGACTTCTGTCTCATCCATCATCGTTGCTTACTCTGCCACCTGGGTTCATCACCATGCCGAAGAAGCATAATCGTAACAGTATATATTATATATATATATTTATTCTCACCGCATATATACCTATCCTCTATCTGTACGTATACCTGCACATAGTCCCTTACTATATATCTGTACATATCGTATACTTACTAGTAGTTACGCTGCTGGCCAGTAGTAGTCATACCGTCTCTATTTATATAATACAACTCTGTATCTGATTAGCACTATACTCAGTACTAATTTGTATACTTTGTACCCAGTTTAACAACCTGTACATTGTATATTGCTGTTGCACTTTACTGCTGCATTTACACTCTGGTTGGATGCCAAACTTCTTATCGTTGTATTGTACTGTATAATGACAAAACATTTGAATCTAATCTAATCTAATTATCCTGACCACAATGAACATACTGTACAATGACAGAGGGTGTGACGTGAATGTGTCACTACAAAATGTTTCATATAAGTCTATTGGAAGAGAGAAATCAGACAATGTTGACCACAATTGTTTGTCACTGTATATGTGCACAGGTCCCAGATATAGGCTACTCGAAGTGGATTCAGATGTACCAAAAAAAAAGAAAAAAAAATTTATTCAGATAGTATGGGTGAAAGACTACAGGATTTACCATCAAAGGCATAATCTGCAATCCAAATATAAACAGTGGTGGAAGAAGTACACAGTTATTTACTTAAGTAAAAGTAGAAAAACCCATATAAAATAGTACCCTGGTAAAGGTCCTCCATTAAAAATTCTACTTAAATAAATGTAGAGAAGTATTTGATACTGCATGTTTTCTTATGCTGTAAAAAGGTTAGTTTACATTGGACATGTTTGTAAACATTGGAGTAAAACAGACCAGTGCTTTAAGCCATGATCTGTGGAGAAAGATACTGAATTAATTTCCATGACACTTTTTTTCCCAGTGGCATCACAGAGGGACTTTTATCTTGAAAGAAAAATGTTAATGTGCGACAAATTCGGAAATGCAACTGTGGCTGATTGATTGATTGATTGATTGAAAACTTTATTAACAGATTGCAGAATGGGTACAATACAGTACAGCTCAATACACACAATTGTTAAGGGGATGCAGACCAGAGAAAGACTTTCGTCTTGTTTACATCAGGGTCCCCCATTTTCAATTCATCAGGACATACATGACATACAGATAGTCAGTACTGCTACATCTATACATTTATGACATACCAGATTTGCAAATACAGTACTGTTTGTGATACAGAAGGAGTCAGGAAAAGGGAGTATATACATTTGACGTAGAAACTGTACATTGGAGGAGGTTGGGTGGGGGGGGGTTGGGTACACTGGGATATTGACAACCATACTGGGTAATCTACATTGGAGGTGGTTGGGGGGGGGCACACTGTATAAACAAGCAAAACTGTACATTGAGGGGGGGGGGGGGGGGACACTGTACAAACAAACAAAATTGTACATTGGACTATTGACAAAACCATACTAGGTAAATGACTGTACATTGGAGGGGGTTGGGTTAGGATATTTACAGGGGCCAGTGTTGAATTGCAGTCTCCCGTAGGTGTCCCTTGAGAGAGGTTTTGAAAGTGGGTAGTGATCCACATTCCTTTACAGCTTTGGGTAGGGCATTCCACATTGATGTGGCATAATTGCGAAACGTGTTTAGTCCCTTATTTGAGCCGAATCTGGGTTTAACATGATTTGTGGAGCTCCCTCTGGTGTTGTGATCGTGGTATTCACTGACCTTTGGGAAGTATTTTGACATGTACATGGGTACCTTGGTCGTGTAGTGTATCTTGTAGACCAGGCCCATTGCAAGTTGCTGTACTCTGTCGTCTACTCTAACCCATCCTAGGTTGTCAAAGTGGGCAGGGGTGAGGTGGGTTCTAGGAGTAAGGTCAAGCAGTAGTCTGACCAGTTTGTTTTGAGATGTTTGTAATTTTGTTTTTAGCGCCTTTGAGGTGCTTTGGTACCATGAGGTGCAAGCATAGTCGTAGTACCCCTGAATGAGTGCTCCTGCCAGAGTCTTCAGGGTATTCTTGTTTACCAGAGAGGAGATCCGGTACAAGAATCGAGTTCGTTGGTTGACTTTTTTTTATTACATTGGATGCCATTTTGTCACAGGAGAGATTAGCCTCTAGGATGGAACCCAGGTAGGTAATTTCATCTTTCCTTGTGACAATATTGTCACCCACTGTAACTGAGAAGCCGTCGGTCTTGCTGAGTTTGTTATTTGAACCGAAGAGAATGGACTCTGTTTTGCCCATGTGTAATGATAGTTTGTTATCAGCGAGCCATATGCAGATTCTGCCTAGTTCCGAGCTGAGGGTTTTTTCAACCTGTAACTTAAATTCACGGTAGTTCCGTTATATTTCATACTGGCTTCGCGTCTTGCTTCGCCTTGGACTTCACCTCGCCCTAGTGCGCCCACTGAATGATTTTCTCATGCACCTTTACACCTATCTAGCCACGCCCATATATAGCCCAGGTGGCATGGCCATGCTCGACCTTCCTCATTTTTCTTTTTTTTTTATATTTTTTTTATTATTGCAAAACAAAAATTATTAAAAGTCAGTACTCAACACACAATGCATAATGAAACTTTCAGTAAAGGTGGTTAAAATATATGCAAGTACAGAAACAAGATAAAACAAAATTAGTCTATAATAACATTTTAACCGTATACAGTGTATATCCAGCGAAATTACAATTATATAAATGTTAGTATATAATATACCCCTAATACCTATTTTCTAAAACCCTACACACATATGGTCCAGCTCGAACCCTCCCCTCCCGGACCCCCTCTTGGATAGTACCTCCATTATCCCTCACTCCTAACCAGACACTACCATTATAAGCTAGCTTTTATTCTCTCCACCACTTCTAACCACATTGACATTTTGGATTCATTGAGACCCAGAATTCTTGCTGTAGATATTTCTTGATATATCACATCGAGATATGTAAGAAACCACACTTTTCGGCACATTTTTTCCGGTTGAAACCAACGTGATGCGATCAGTTTTTTAGCTACTGTGATACCCGATAAAACCAATCTCTTTAGTTGTGGATTCACTGCAAACTCAAAAACATCATTCAATAGTAATACCGAGGGGTGTACAGGTATATTCCAAGATACGAGTATTGATAATTGTTGGGACACATCTTTCCAGAATGCCTTAACTGGTGGGCAGTCCCAATACATGTGCATAAATGTTCCTTCGTCCCCATTTGTACATTGGGAGCATTTGGAGTCTTGTTTAAGCCCCATTTTGCACAGCCTTATAGGAGTCAAGTATGTCCTGTGAATATAGTTCAGATTGATTTGTTGATAATCCGGGTTCGTTGATGTAAGTCGGACATTTGCCCAGGCTCCTTGCCAATCAAAGTCATTTTCCAGGTCTGGTATATCCCTCCTCCAGACAGTGTCTAGTTGAAGGGTTTCATACGAGGACGTTAGTAATTGATAATAAAAACCTGATACAAAACCTCCCAATGTTTCTCTTTCATAGAAAAATTTGTGGTATCTGTGGTGTTCAATTGGTATGAGTAATGGAACACCGTGAGACCTCAGACAAAGTCGTAACTGTATGTAAAAAAGCCATGTGGACTCGGTGAGGTTAAACTTTGTGCATATTTCGACATAACTACAGAGGCCCTTGTTATTAAAAATATCCCCTAATGAGTGTATGCCTTGCTCTTCCCATATAGGGAATCTTATAGGGCGTTTTCGCATTAAGAGTGCATTGTTATTGAATATGGGAGTGTGATTATGCCATTCTTGAGGGTTAGGATATTTCTTTTGTGTTTCCCGCCATGTTCTGATTGCATGGGTAATTATTGGGCCAAATTCTCGCTCACAATGCTTGATTGAAAGTTTAGTGTGTGCTATGTCTTTTAGTCTCTGTGGGGCTACTATGTTTTCTTCTAATTCTCTCCAAGATACCAAAGCCTGGGGGTCAAACCATATCTTCAGTGGTCTTAATGTGAAGGCCTTAAAATATTGTAAAAAATCTGGAACTGCCATGCCACCGTCTGCTTTATTTCTCTGTGCGGTGGATCTTTTTATGCGAGGTGGTTTGTTATTCCAAATAAATTTGTATGTGGAGGTTTGTAATCTTTTCCAGTAGCCCTCTGGAGGAGGTAACGGAAGCATTGAGCTGAAGAAATTGATTCTTAGTAATACATCCATCTTAACTATTGATACCCTTGCCTGTACTGAGTTTTTAAGTTTTGCCCACCTGTCCAGGTCGTCTTTGATTTTGTTCTGTATTTTTGTGTAATTGTGCTTCACCGTTTGTCTTATGGTGTGAAATATTTCCACTCCCAAGCATCTAAAATGTTTGACTGACCTTCCTCATTTTTCAAACGAAAAGTTTCGCTCACAGGCACACCATACCGTAGTAATGATGACAAAGAAATACCATTAGCGGGGTCCCAGTTTTAAATTACACTGGTACATGTCGAGCTGCTTAAGCTACGGTCTCCAGCATATGCTGTTAAACAAAAGTAGATCTAGCTTTTTTGGGAAAACAAACGTCGTCCCCTCTCAAAGAGGTGGTCATACAATGGGTGTTTTCCCAGGTTCTGTATCAAAAACCCATGTCAAGGTCCCCTACGGGAGACCAGGGTCTCTCCTATCCATATAGGGGAGAAACGAGGGTTGGGGCTTATTTTACCAAATACGCTCAAACATCGTTCACAGGTTTACGAACCTGGCTCTGCTATATCAGATGCCGCAGCTGCGACAACCCTGGCCAGACAAAATCGATTAAATCGAATCTTTGTTGGCGAAACAGGTCAGTTACAGTCCCAGTGGTGGGACGTAATGAGAGGGGTCTGCCCCCGTGTTCTGTTACCCAGAGAAAAACGGGGGGGGGGGGGGGGGGGGGGGGCTAGACCCATACTGTGCATATCTCCCAATCAGTCGATTGCAAAGAGAGACATTGTCAGGTTACCATCCTCACAGGTGCATGCTGACAAACAGCCCGCCTGCTAAGAAGGAGGATGACGTCTGCCCACTCTGTGGCCCTGCTTGTCCTCCGCGCTTATGAGGGAAAAGAACAGTGGAATGTTTTTTCCCAGCATGGGAATGGTTATGGACGATGAGCGGAGACTTAGGGTGCTTTCTCACTCACCATTCGGGTCCGTACCGTCCTCATTCCGGGTTAGGGTGCGAACTTCCCCCCTCCCTCTCCCCCCTCTGTGTACACACTTCAGTCTTGGTTCGCTCCGGGTTCTGTTTACGGTTTGCGTTTTGAGCGTGTATGCTTGCCGTAGGCGATGATGTCACGCTCGAAAATGTAAACAGGAAGAGTGTTAACACGGCGGCGGAGACTGGATGCTGATATAAAATAAACAAATAACCAATAAATATGAAGTTATATTTGAACCTCTGTTGTCAAGCCTTGTCAATATAACCCACCCCCTTTTCTCACGAATGGATGGTGTTGTAGAGTCCGCTTTTGAGCGTTTCCCAGGGCTAACGCTAAGCTAACGGCTAACGCTAGTTCTATGTTGTTAATGGCTTGCTCAGCACCTGTTCTGCACTGTACTTCACTTCGTGCACGAGCACTGAATAAAAAATTCCACCATGTACCTTTACATCCCAACATCCGTCTGACCACACCCCCTTCCGCTTACCTTCATAAGCAGGTGTGTGGCCACCTACTCGCCTCCTTCTTCACTTTCACCACAAGGAAGTGCCTTTGGTAGATCCCCACTTGACGAGGTTGTTAGCTGAAGAAAGTTGAGACGTGTTTACATTGTGCTTATTTTTTTCTTCTCTCATAAATATTCGATAGAAAAATCTAAGTCATAATGTCTACTTCGGAGAGTCGCAGAGCCACTCTCCACCAGCGGTTCTCCATTTACGCCTCCGTCGTGCGTTCTGGTGCGGGGCTGTTGCCTCTCTCGTGGTTGACAGCCACGCCCGGTAGGCGTCCGATGGGTAGTTTGCCTCTCCAAGAAGCTGGTGCACCGGTGCCGTCGCCTCTGCGATGGCCTGGTCATGGCTCTGGTTCCTCTGCTTCCGGGGAATCGTCCGCTGTTGAGCGGCCGGTTCCTTTGGTTCCGGAGGATTTGAGATGCAAACTTTTTGCGTCTGCTCGCTCCCGTCGCAAGATGGTGGCTTGCAGACGCGAACGGCCTGGGTTTGGTGAATTGCTGGAGCCCAGTGAGGATTCGTCGGGCTCTACCTGCCCGATGGAAACAGAGGATTACATGGTAGAGGCAGACGGGTTCTTATTTGAAGGCCCGGTGGAGACATGTATCCCGCCCGTCCAGGTAACACTGGAGGGGGGTGAAATGTCTCCTTGGGGCGCCTTGTTTGAAGACGTCGGGGAAGACCCTCTGACTCGTCAGCAGGATGCCCTACTATCAGCCACATCGGAATGTGGCTCCTTGACCAGTCGTAGCCTGCTGCATGTGAGGGATGCGGGCTCGGTGGAGGAAAGTCTGCAGGGGGAACTGCGGGCTTTGTTTCCCGAGCTTATGGCGGTGGCGGCCGTTGCAAACGGCGTGCCGCTGCCGCAGCCACTCCCTGTTCCTGTCCCTGATGATCTAATAGGTCATCTCTGGCAGCGTCGCCCGGTGAGAGGGGTGGACGTTGTCTACCCATTTTTCCCCTCAATGGGGGCCTATGTTCGTCGGGCCAGGTGGTGTCCCACATCATGGGCCTCACCCCCGCCTACGTACAAGTTACGCGGGTGGCGGGTTTGGTCGAAGGTATGAGAGAGGGCGTGCCATGGCTTGATAGGCCGATGGCCGCTCTCCTCTGTCCGGAGGTGGTGTGGGAGCCGTTACGCAAGCCGGTTCCTCAAGGGAAATCGGCGAGGCGGTTGGCTTATTGGAGCGACCAGTCATTCATCTCTGGAACACAATCTCTGGCTGCCGCGTCTAATGTCGCGCAGCTGGCAAGATTCATATCCGGGATATTGACGGGCGGCATGGAGCTGAGTGATGTCCAACATGACCAGCTCACCCAGGCGGCAGGAGCTGTCCTGCATCTGACTCAGCTGCAGGCCATAGCCGCTGGGAAAGTGCGAGCCCTGGCGACTCTAACCCAGCGCCACCTTTGGCTGGAGCAGGCCCGTGTGCCGGAGAAGAAGAGAGGTCCTCTTCTAACGGCAACCCTCTTCGATGCTGGACTGTTCGGGAAGGCCCTGCACTTGATGACCTCGACGTGCAGAGAAATGCAGGAGGAGCGCTCCGTGCTTCAACCTCATTTTCCCCCTCCCGACATCGCTGGTGGAGTCAGACGGCTGCCACGTCGTCGAGCTTCCTCCGCCGTGACTGCTGCTGCTACCACCGCCACTGCTGGCCCTTCGAAGAAGGCCAGGAGGAGAGAGGGCGCCACCGCTGCAGCCGGCCCATCTGCGCCTGGAGGAGACGGTAGGGATCGCCGTGACCAGCCGCCGATTGTCTACCGTCCCTCCGGGGCTTCCCGGGGTGGCAAATCCCGAGTGGCTCGAGGCGGCAGGCGCCGCTAGGCCCAGTGACTTTTTCCCTCTGTTAATCCCCTCCCCGGCCTCTCATATAATTTTGTTCGACAATAAAAAGTCCCCTCTAAAGGGGGACTGTATTTTTTGTTAACAAACTGTGTGTTTCTTCACCAAAACATATGATGAGGTTGCAAAGTGTGAATCTTCACTAGTATACATTGATAGAAGGGTTGCGTTCGTGTTATGAGCTTAAGCAAGGTCTGTAGCCTACACTCGGTTATAGAATGGTTTCTACCTCGGCCTGACACTCCACATGCAGGTAGAGGCTAGTTGTATGGTCTGTTGCTTACACAAGTAATGTTGAGCTACAACACTGTTGTGTTAGTTTCAGTAATGCTCGTATACACGCGTTCCACGGCCCAGCCGTTTCGCTCTCTCTATCGGTGTTTTTTTCTATGTACAACATAGGATGCAGGTGTAGGATTCACACACACACGCGACTTGGTTTTGTTGTAAACCCTGTTCACAGTTATCTGTGGGTAGCGTGCATTGTATTAGCTTGCGCTATTTCATTAGCATTTTACGAAAGGTATCATATACTACAGTTGTTATTGTGTGCAGGGGGAAGGGTTTGTGAGGGGGTGCCGAATAAACCCCTCCTTCCCTCTTCTGATTGGTCAGGGGGGTTTACTCATCTCCTGTTAGGCCAGTCAGGGCCAAACCGTTAGGCGACTTGGCAGGGAGGGGGGGGGGGGGGGGGGGGGGCGTTGAGTGTTGGGTTTCCCCCCGTCATGGCATACGTCACTACGCACGTTGCTATGACGATGGCTTCCGTGAGTTGGATCTTTACGTACAATCTGTTGTGTCAAAGTGTCGGGATAGAGCGTAGGACTTACAGGTCCACTACGCTCGATTTTATGTGTAACTTGAGTCAGTTGGTCACATGACTCGTAGTTACCATGGCTTTTTCATTCTACGACTCACGTGGGAAGGCTCTCTGGGGAATTTCAGTCTGAAGTCCTCTGTGATAGGGGTGACTGGATGTAAAAATGTAAACAGTTTTTACCCTCGGCTGTGTAAAATGGGATTCATGTCTGTTGGTGCTTCCTTCTTTTTAATAAAAAGAGTTGGAGTATAGGAAGCGCCACACCCCTCTTGTCGTTTCCCCTGGGCGCCTTGGGGATTCACTGAAAGGTCTAAATAGCCTGTTCATTGATGTGGTTGTGTCCCGACGCACGCTTAGTGCTAGCTCGGGGTGTTCTGTTAAGGATGATGCGGGTAGCTAGTACGCCTTGGTTGCTTGTGGTTAAAACAGCGTTTTTATAAAGCAACTGGGATGGAGGTTTTTTCCTCTTCCGACAACCTGTTATTGGTTCTCGACGGATTCTCGTTCATATCTGGGGGATGATAACGGAATGGATCTGAACATATGTAGAGGGGCACGCCCTTGGGGTGGGCCACCGAGCGCGGTTCACACCGGCCCGTCTGTCGGCGTGGTTAGGGCACGGGACTGGTTCTGGTCACGCTGGTCCAGGTCAGTTAACCCGTTTGTCCGCCGGGGATGCAGATCTGCTGTTCTGGTACCCTGAGGGACTTGGGCTTTTTTCCAGGGGGGAAAAAGGCCGGGTCGGCCCGGGGCGTCACAAGGTTAGGCGTTATAGAGACCCTTGTTGGGTACTTTGTACCTGGCACTATCATAAGGGGCTGGTTCTCTTTTCCGCACCTCTCTCACGCATGGCGGAGAGGGGGCTGTTGGGGTGGTCTTCTGGACCTCTTCTGGTAACCCTGTGTGCTTCCCGGGCCGCCGGGCCCGGTCTGAAGTAAAGTTTCGTTGATACCGTAGACCTGGGATAACCCTTTTTTCTTGAGGGGTTATAGGAACAACCACCGCATCTGGTAACGACAGGGTGGTTGGTTCCCTGGTGTGTTGGAGCAGAGTCAACTCCCGGGTTACCCGGTTGAGTGTGCCCCTGCACGTTCATGACGTCTGCCAATCGTGTCAGCCTTCTCTGCCTCGACCCCTCTGGGTGGTTTTTTTTTAATGGAGGCTTCGTCATGGTGGTCAACAACGCCAGCGTCCGCCCCTTCCGCCGGGAAGGCTGTTTTCCAGCTGACTCCTTTGACTCCTGTCTCGTCCGCAGTGCTCCAGGCTCGGGTTACAGCCTGTTGCCTGGTTTCCCTGGTACGCTGCCTGCTTCCGTTGGTTAACCTTTTGAGTGCTTACGGCCATGCTGACTGCCTGTTCTACAGGGTCAGTATGCCGGGCGGTGTGCTATTGGGGGGTAAGGGCCCGCTCTTGGAGGGGCCTTATCCGAATACACTGGCGATGTGGGGGGCGGTGTCACTAAGTGACCACCTGGTGGGGTCTTGATGCCTGGCGTCATTGACCTCTCCGGGCCCCCTTTTTCCAGGGGATCCAGTCCCTTCAGTGGGTCTGGGTCTTCCTTCGCGCTCCGCTGCTACGGCCTTGCCACAGGGTTGGGTTTGCTCTTGACCCCGTGATTTTGGGGGCAGTAATGTGGTTGTTCCCTCGTTCGTTCCCGGGTGGCATGCGGGTTGTGCGTGTGTGTAGTCGTGGGGTCAAGCCACGGTTTGCTCACCCTGTGCGTTGGGTTGCTTGAGTGCCTCTTCACACGGTTGGATCCGTCGCCCTCCCGTGAACCTCCAATAGGGGGGGTATCCTCCATTAGGGAGGGTCGGGGGGGCTCGGTCCTCCCCGGTCTGATGGTTGTGGGGGGCCTCAGCGGGGTACATTGGTCGGGCTATGGCTCCCGCTCAGCCCCTGTTGCAGAACAGGTGCTGAGCAAGCCATTAACGACATAGAACAAAGGGTTATGTATATAACCCAGTTCTATGAGTTAAATGGTGCGCTCAGCACCTGGACGCCGCTGCGGCCCTTGATCTCGCCTTGTGGTGAAAGTTTGGGAAGGAGGCGAGTAGGTGGCCACACACCTGCTTATGAAGGTAAGCGGAAGGGGGTGTGGTCAGACGGATGTTGGGATGTAAAGGTACATGGTGAAATTTTTTATTCAGTGCTCGTGCACGAAGTGAAGAACAGTGCAGAACAGGTGTTGAGCGCACCATTTAACTCATAGAACTGGGTTATATACATAACCCTTCGTTAGCTTAGCCTATTACTAGTCTAGTATAGCCACTGTAGCACTTATTTTTCAGCAAAGAACGTGCAATAAACAAAACGGATACATTCACTGTGTGTTCTGCCTCTCATTTGTTGATGAAACAAAACTAACATCAACACAATTGAACACCAAAAGCGGAGTTTAGTCTCATTGGCGCCGATTTTGTTAGCTTACATGCTAACGTGAATGGAATATGCCAGTATAACAGTATAGCATTGTGGCTAGCAGCTAACGTTAGCTCACGTTAGTTAGCCAGCCAGCACCAAACTGATGATATCGGGAGCTATCAGTATCTAGATAACATTAGAGACACCACTGGTCTATAGAAATATATGCATTCGAACAAGAAAGTATAGTAGACATAGCAATGGCAAACGCTAAGCTAACGGCTAACGCTAGTTAGCTTAGCCTGTTCAGCAGCTAACATTATCCCATCGCTCGTGGCAATTATAGTGCATGTCATTGATCTACTGGTCGACCACGGCCGACTGGTTGGGCACCACTGGTCTAATAGAAATAAATGCATTCAAACAAGAAACCAATGTATAGACATAGCAATGGCAAACAAAATGGCCAGGCCTAATGCGAGCCAGGGAAGTGCTGTGCTTTGTAACGTGGCTTCATGTTTTCTTCCACTGAGCTCAGCTGTGAGGCTCCACATGCTTGTTTGGTTAAGGTCTGAACTCGCAAATTGCCCATAAATATCGTTTTTGTGGGTATTGTCCAGTTGTTGCTGTGTGGTTTTATCTGCCCAAAATTCAAGCAAGTAACGACGTTGTGTGTGTCAGCAAGTTGATACAAAAGCCTCCCCCGCTCCCACTGGCGCGCACCAGGAACCACGCCCCCGGGGAGGTTCAGCGCCCCCGGGGACGCTGATTCGTCCCCGGGGACGGGGGGGAGCATTCTCACTAGGACAGACACACCCTTATCACCGATGTGGGGCCTTGGCCACTGGGCTGTGTCACATCTCACGTGACAGTCTTCTCCGACCCCCCCCCCCTAGACGGGCTGAAGTGTCGGGTCAATACAGTAGGGAGTAGTTGGCCTGTTCTGCCTCCCTACAATCAACGTATTGGAAATTGGAAGGCGGTGCATTTGGTTCCGGGTGTTACGACACTGCTGTAAGGAACCGGCACGTCCTAGTCTGTCAGACAGCATAACAGCGTTTATGTGATACAGATAGGAAGGAGGGCGTCTCCTGAAGGCCTCTGCATTTCCAGGAGGCTTTATGTGAGAGGGCTTGTCTCATCAGACGTAGCCCAGAGACTCCAACGAGGAAATAATGGGGCAGACCTGTCGTCACAGTTTCACCGTGGCGCTGCTTTCGGTGTTGCTACCAGCTTGGCTGGTTGTTCATACTAATACAATTGGAAGTATTAGGGGGTGGGAAGCTGGTGGGTGGGAATCTGGCGTTGTGGACAGCGACGCCTACAGGTCAGGTCTCGGCGCTTGCTCAGCGGGGGCAGGACTTGGTGGAGATAGTGTGCCCTCCCACGCGTTACACTTCACCAATGAGAGTCCTCGCTGCCAAGTGAAAAGACGTCACTGGCAGTCGCCGCACGTATCGGAGGAAGCGTGCGGTCGGCTTCGGGATGCCCTTGTACCGACTCATAGGAGAACATGCATACAGCAGCCAGGTAGGGGAGGGGGGGGATTGGCACGGCGACTAAAAAAACTTGAAAACGTTTGTCCCTTAAACCGGAACCTCCATTTAGCCCTGGTTAGGCTATTCGGGTGTTTTTAAACCTCTCAAGCGTAAGCTATTGGAGAAGATGTCTTTCAAAGACTGCATGTCTCCTGGCTATTACCTCCATTAGACGAGCGGGTGGGTATACGCTCGTTCAGGTCGACCAGAGTATACCTGTTTATATACAGGGGATATAAAGGTGCATGAGAACATATTTCAGTGGGTGCACTAGGCGCGAGGTGAAGTCCAATAGGCGAAGCAGGACGCTTTGCCAGTAGGGTTATAGGATAACCACCGTTCCATTAGTATGGAACGCCAAAGGGTCCTCTTTTAGGCCTCAACCCCCCCCCCCCCCCCCTCCCATCACATGTCAAAATTTACAATTAACTGTTAAATGCCGCTTTTATCCAAAGCTATTTACAAGTTCTGCACGACAAGTCAGCAGGAAGGGTACAACTCTTTCAGATGAGTAACAATGTTCATCAAACAGTGCTGAAACTTAGGTGCTGCCGTGTTGAGTGCATAGTAGTAAAGACATATTAGTATAGTAGGAAGAGTGCATGATAGTATAAGACATTGTAATTGATCCCATTTGTTAGAAGGTAAGTTAGTTAGTTAAGTGTTGCAATATCACTGGGTTTTTTACTCTCATACACTTAAAGGTGCTTTAAAGCTGCTGGTGTCTCTGGCAGTCTGTGGAAGATCTATTGTTGCGTGTGCATATAGCACAGCGATTCTCAAACTACGGGTTGTGACCCAAAAAATAATCCTAAATAAAATGGGGTTGTGGTATAAAAAAGTCTGAGAACCCCTGGCATAGCACAAGGGCACAAGGGCTTGAGAAGTGATGCAGAGCCTGCTGGACATGCAAGTTCACTCTCGTTCATTTATCTGAAATTGCCTACCTCACCTTTAATACAATAGAAAGAAAAGAGTTTCCAACAAGTTATTTATCTTGTTATTTATATGGAAATCTCTACTACTCGTATAATTGGAGTGGGACAGGCCAGCATTGAGCTGTGGGTCGCAGCAGCCGAGGAGGTCAAGACCACCATATAACGGCGGTGCAGGGTTGGGGTGTTGATCCTGGGGGGTCCGGCAGTCCTGGGTGGGGGAGCAAATGTCTAATGTCTTTTGTGGTGTTTGTGTTTTTTTTTTAATAAAAAAATAAATACAAATGATTGTTATTGCAGTTAATATTATTGAAGTTTTGTCCTGTGATATCTTGTGTTTTGTGGTATTATTGTATTGTGTTTTGTTTGTTTTGAAAAAAAGGAAAATAAAAAAGATTTGATTAAAAGTTATTTATCTCGTGAGAGGGTCTCCTCGGGGCACCTCAGTCATTCCATGTTCTCGACTTGTTAAAATCCGCCCCCAGCACACTGGTTTAACATAATGAGGTATTTAACTGAACCAGGTGTGCTGCTGTTGTAATGGAATGGCTGGGTGCTTCGAGGAGATGTTTGGGTTGATATCAATAACTTTTAGAAAACACAATCAATTCTTGTTTATTTTTATTGTATTGATGTTTATTTGTATTGACTGTTTATAGCCAAAAAAAACACTTACTGTCCAAATAAATACTGTAGCTTGAAGTTTTTTGCACAATACTGTATATTAAAATGATCTAAAATGAATAATATAACTTCTGTAATAATGAGTTTAAGGTAGATCAATGGGGGCGCCCCAGTGGCGAACCACATAGCGCGCTCAGCCGCGACACGGCCGACCCGGGTTCGACTCCCGAACCCGTCGTTATTTGCCGAATGTCTTCCCCCCACTCTGTCTCCCATTCCTCCTCTGTCTCTCTCTACTGGACTGCCCAGTAGAAATAAAGCGATAAAACGCCAAAAAAAATCTTAAAAAAAAGGTAGATCAATGGTTCAACACAACTGCCACAAAAAATTTCATTCATGCCTTTCCCATGAAAACATGAACTTTGTGGGTCTCTTGCACAAAACCGAAGTACTGTTGAAAGGAGACGAAGTTAGCATCTTAATACAGTAAGCTTTCGATTATAAATAAATTCATGGGACCAGTGTGTGATCGGTATGCTATGGGAGATTATCATTGGCTAACAGTGGCTTAAAGGGTGTAATGGTAATTGTTTTATGTTACATCATTTGTACAGCTTATTGGACATGTTTCATAGCTCTGTGTTAAAATACATATTATCTTACAGACTAGTTTAATATGGGTCAACTATAAACGCTCAAAGACACTAGGGCGACAGTCTGGCTGATGTTCTTAAAACAACCTCAAGGGCCAGGACAGTTTGACTTAGATAGACATTTCCAAGTAAATCACATCTTGTTCTTTTCTTGTTTAATCTTGACTCCAGTCTTGTGTCAGGGACGACAAACCCCTACCTAGACCCATCTTTTGTTTTTTATTTTCTCTTCTAAATTTTGTTGACCTGTCTTGTCATCTTAATGTACGTCATGTTCAGTTTTTTTTTTTTATCCACTTTTTCTCCTCCTGTTTTTCTGTATTTTCCTCCCATCCCAATTTTAGTCGTTATGCCAATTCCCCCCTCCCCTTCCTGGTCATTGCGCGCATGTGCCCCCCACTGGTCGGTCTAGGGAGCCCTGAAGTCTATCACATGCTTCCTCCGATACATATAGGAGACAGCCAGCAGCCTCTTTTCACCTGACAGCGCGGACTCTCATTGGTGAAGTGTAACGCGTGGGAGGTCACACTACCTTCACCATTTCCCTCCCTCGCTGTGCAGGCGCCCTGACCGACCTGTAGGAGTTGCTGTTTACAATTACCAGATTACCACCCACCGGCTTCCCTCCCGCTGACACTGCCAATTGTGTCAGTATGACGACCAGCCAAGCCGGAGGCACCGCTGACAGCCGGATTCGATACCAGTGTCTCTGCGGTGGTAGACAGACGCTTAGTCCGCTGTACTACCCGGCCGCCCCGTCATGTTCAGTTATGTATTTAATTGTAAGTCTGACCAAGGTTCTTTCTCATGTCCTGGTCAGACGCTTGTGTACACTTGTCTCTGATTTGTAACTGAGGACTTTTCTGTGATCACAGAAATAAATCTATGTTCATTTTTACAACTTGACTCAACTTGACTTAGAATAATTCCACAACAAGGGATATTTCACTTTAGTAGAACTTCAAGTTTCAGTAGGCTTTACTCTATGTAAGTGCATCTACAAGTAGGCTATAGCGACCACTACTGTCCCTGTTGTCCGCTGTCAACACCACCATTCCTCCCAGGTGTCAGGCTCCTCATTCAATAATAATAATAATAATAATAATGACTTGGATTTATATAGCGCTCTTCATGAGACCCAGAGCGCTTCACAGAGTCCATTATTCGTTCATACACAATCATACAGGTGGTGGTAAGCTACAATTGCAGCCAGAGCTGCCCTGAGGCAGACTCACGGAAGCGTGGCGAATAATCAACGCCTACGGCCCCTCCGACCACCACCAACATTCATTCACATGCATACACATTCATACGAGGCAAGTAGGTTAAGTGTCTTGCCCAAGGACACAACGGCAGTGGGATGGACATGGGCTTGAGCGGGATTCGAACCACCAACCCTTGGATCATTGGACAACCCGATCTACCCCTGAGCCACGCCGCCCTCACTTACATTCATTTTGGGGACCAAGTCTAAATATGATACTTCTGATGTACAAACTGTACAGCAATATTACAAGACAGTAAGACACTATACAGCAACAGATTATAATTTTACTCAACATAAAATAACATCACATTTAATTATTTTCTCATTACGAATTTCTCCATTCAAAACTCCCACAGTGCTCCATCTGCTCAATATAACAAACCCTTGTTATAAAAAGAACGTGATTGGTGCAAAGATCTGTGGGATACACACATACTGTTGTCATCTCCTTCTAATAGTGCTTCTAGCACAAAGTCAAACATTAAGCATTGTATTCTATTGACCATATTCTGTCATAATCACAGCACGGGCATACTTCACTCCCCCTCCTTTTCCCCTCACATCCTCCACACGCTCTCTTCATCCCCCTCTCCATCCACTACACACTCCTCCTCATCCTCTCCTCCATCCACCCCTCCGTTTACCCTCATACGCCCAGCTGCACTCCATCCCCCTAATTCACACGCGGTCAGGCACCTCACTCTCCACAGCTGCACTCAATCCTCCCCTGATGGGGGGACTACTTCTACTCCTCGACGCTGACCAGAAGCTGTCGTGGTATTAATTACCACTACCCAGGTACAACGTCTCTGCCTGAAGCTCTGCTGGATTCCAACCTTGTATTTGCCTACTCTAACCTGTTCTCTCCTGTGCCCCAAAGGACCACCGTCCCTTCCTGGACGTCTCCTGTCCCCGACTAGAGGAACACTTGTTCTCCCGCTGCAGCCCAGCAGCTTCCAAGACAAGCACAATGACCGCTTGCTCGCTCGCTGCCGCCACGGCAGCCACAAGACAGAACATAACCCTGTTCTATTCCCCCCAATTCCTGTGTTGCTAATTTGACAATTAAACACCCTTGAAACCGCTCCTATCTCCTCTCGTGTATTCAGCAATTGGGCTGTGCTCCAGACCCCAGTTCTCACATATTCACAACTGGGTGGAAAGAAATCCCAACCTGAGCAATGAGCATGACATAAGACATGACATAAAAATGGCCACTGTGATGGTCAGTGGCATCCATTTAAGGTGTACCAGCCAAATCACCACTCAGGACTATAGGTTTGAATAAGAATGACTTAGCAATATTTTGTGGCAATTATTCACACCAAGTCTGTCTTTTCCAAGATTTCTTCACAATTCAGCTTGGTTCTTTTTGCATTCAATTTGCCTGGTGGAAGTGTGAAGTTATGTGCTGTGTTTATTATTCCTCAGTAATGTGCATTTGTACCATAATGCAAGTGTAGCAGTATAGACATTTTATTTATTATGTATTATTATTTTTATATACATACAATAATACTAATAATAATAATACTAATAATACTATGGTTTTTGTATGTATGCATATATGTTCATAGATATTTCAGAACAAAATAATAAAGCTGTCACACAACCTCAAGATGTCATGTTGCATTTTTTAATAGGATATACATAGCATAGTTTACAAACTAGCACTTGTTAAAAATAGTATTTGAACATTACTTTCACAATCAAGTAGCCTATGAAATGATTTCTGCTATAGCTTCATGGCCAGCTTTAACAGTGTATGTCTTCCTGCACATTTCACATTTTACATTTGACAGCTTACTGTACATTTTTACTGTATATTTTTGGGTTGTATATTTTAGAATGTATATACATATTTTAGAATGTATATCTCTGACTGTGTACTCTTATTCTTCTTTTAGATTTTTTTTGACTACCTGAATCTTCATTGTGGACGATATGTGGTGCTGAATTTCCCTCGGGGTCAATAAAGTACATTCGATCTATGACTCCAGAACATACAGCAACTACCCGTCAGGGGGAGCTAGCGGCAAATCGTCTATATTTCAGCGATAGAGGTTGGAGGCACAGAAACTGATGTCCTTCCTGTTGTCGCTGACCCTATAACCAGGCAGGAGATAAACCCACCTGTCAAAGTCATTCCACAATAACCGTCTTCAGCATGGCACAGGCGGCGCAGAAATTGGTGGCCAAAGTGCCCACGTTGATTGGCGGTAAGTACAAGTTAAAAATTATTTTTTACCATAAATGAAGTATGCGTGAATAATACGGACAGATTGCAACATTGGAGGCCTAGTCCCCTGCTGCATACTGGTAATTGTTAGCGTAGCTACTACGTTAACTTGCCGAGGTTTTACTGGCTAATGAGGGCCAAATGGCAAAGTAGTCGTTAACAATACGTTAGCGTATAAATAAAATCAACAAACTGAGGATATGCCCGTTGTAATATTTTATTCCGATTGTATATATGTGTGCCACTGCCAAGCCAGTACGTTACTCTTATGAACTTGGTTCAAAGTCTGTCTATACTTTATTACAGACAGTCTGCCAACGCGCCACCTTACGTGAACCCAGCAATCAGCCAACCATGCATTATTTGTGTATGACTGCGCATATTCCATGTTTCAGCGGCTTTCTCCTACTCTAAACCCCGGCTGGCGACCTTCTGGCATTACGCTCGTGTCGAGCTTGTGCCTCCTACTCCCTCGGAGATCCCTAAGGCCATCGAAGCCGCCAAGAGCCTCGTGAAGAGCTTCCAGTCGGGACGCGTTGGACAAACTACAGTCAAGGTGAGTGTGGACATGTTTTGTCACCGTCTGGCACATTTGCATGCGATGTAAAAGTAGCATCATTATTTCGTCAGTGAGTGAATGGACAGTGTGTGTGTGTGTGTGTGTGTGTGTGTGTAACGTTAGAAAAACAGTCATGCAAAGGTCAAAATAAAACTGACCTGGAGATACAGATTGATAACTTTATTAACGGATTGCAGAATGGGTACAATACAGTACAGCTCAATACAACTGCTAAGAGGATGAAGACCAGAAAAAGACTTCCGTCTTGTTTACATAGGGGTCCTCCATTTTCAATTCATCAAAACATTTAGAGGTATACAAATATACAGTACTATGTAAAAGAGAGAACATCATAAAAATAGAAAACAAGGAGAAGAAAATGTACATTAGAGGGGGGGGGGGGGATTTTGACATTTACCAGGGCCAGTTTCTAATTGCAGCCACATTAAAGGGTATTAATATCACATTAAGATATGTCTATGGGGAATGAATGCCACCACCCATTACCATTTTAAGAATTCACTAGGGATGGGCATGGGTAATGTTTTCCCAGGTCGAGTACTCTTGATTGAGTAGAGCTCATGGAGTGGCTCCATGACCACTCCATATCAGATCTTCCGTATCAGATCTTTCGTATCAATAGTGATATGAACGCTATGCAAAATGGGTGAAATGTTGTTGGAATTCAGAAATGCACAAACTGAGCCCTCGCTTAAACCTAGGTGCCTCGCCTAAACCAAGCACAGTACTTCCATATGTGTCTGAACACATCTGACACGGAGAAATGGCAACAATACCTGCACCCGATTCTCAGCACATTGTCCTGAGTGCATGTCTGAAAAGGGCTTTAGATAACGCTAAGCGGGCTTTACCCCAACACAACAAACTTTTCACTAATGTGTGGCGTACTATCCATAGAATCCTAATTCCGCTCTCATGCTCCACAGCTTCCAGTGTTGTCTTCCTGGAACAACTCGCCTTGCAGGATTTCAGAGCACTATTTCTGTTTCAGTGGCAAAAACAATCACTTTTGCTGGATGTAATTATTGGTAACCAAAAAAAAAATGTAATCGGGTTCCCTCAAACCACTCAAGTTCAATTGAAACGTAGTCCATCCCTAGAATTCACACATACCACATTATTCCTATAGTGTGCCCCACGGCAGTTCAGTCAGTATTTGTACAATCTGCTGCTCCATAGAAAATGGGGCTATGACTTTATAGTGTTTGAGCTCTTGCACCCAAATAAGGTTAATTCTGGTTCAGTCCTTCTAGCAATGCTAGAATGTGTAAGCTCACACAAACATGGCCTCAAAGTCACAGCCCTATTCATTGTCTATGGAGCAGTCTCATATTTTACATACAAGTGATGTCACTGATTGGAGTGTTTTCTCTTAGATTTCTAGCTTTAGAATACTGACTGAACTGTTCTGGGGCACAGGAAGACCATGTGAATTCTTAAAATGCGCTGCATTCCCTTTTTTTAATGCCAACAATACTTTAAAACAGTTTTAGTTTGTGCTAAAGGTAGCAAAGGTTTCTGACCAGCAGAATTGGTTAACGGTTATTCTTTACTTCCTTACAATGTAAAAAAGCAAGACTCAAATAACTTGTATTTATTATTATTTTAATCTTTAAGGCCTAATGTGTTCAGTACAAATATTGTTTGCCCTAAGAAACATAGCTAATATGCCTAATGCCCATACGATTTGAAATGCTTAAGCTAAATTGGGAAGAATCTAATGCAGTAGAGCGGTCCCCGCTTCAGAGGAACATGTCAACCATTTAATCAATTCAAGTTAAACAATATAATATTTGGTATATTTATTTAACAACTTGGGTAAAACAAAGTGCATTGATTTCTATTAACATTTGTAGTTTGCATGAAGTAAGCTGACTAGATGAATGGTGGCTTGGTTGTCTTAGTATTTTGCGCTGGGCATGCCACTTACTTGGGATTTTGCCATATATACTGTTCTATGTATTGTAAAAATGTTCGGGATGATGGAATCATTTACTAGTGGTTGGTGTCTATCTGCTCTCTATTGTTAGTGTAGTTTCCAAAACTTGTTGATGCCATAAGCTTTGGACGCTCTCAAACTTTGAATCTCCCGTTCCACATCGACTCACAAGAAAGCCACCGACCACGACGTACTATTAACTATTTAATGTCCAATTCGGGTTACACTTTCAAGTTTCCTAGTTATATATATATATATATATATATATATATAGAGCGAGATTAACAACGGTTATCCAGAGAGAGAGAGAGAGGTCTAAAAGCTGTCTGGCTCCACTCCCTCATCACTCGGCCTGACCGCCGGTACAATCTGCGTTATTTTCTTTCTAAACTAATTCTGTCACCCTGCCGCACCTGACAGTAATCAATGACATCACGGTTATCCTGTCAAACTAAAAGTCCCTCGGCCTATCAGCCAAATATCACGTAAGAAACAAACTAACAAATAAATAATTCTTACCAATAAACATGAATTGGCTTAACATTTGTACTGTAAATAATATCTATCTATTTAAACACCATGAAATACATGTCAAATACTTTTCTATTAACTGAAATTACTCTTAATTACCAGACTAGGCATTTAGGCGACTACAGTTAGTATCACTCTTAACTTATAAAAAACATTGTTTGAATGAAAGCCCCAGCTATGAAATAAATCTAAATACTGGCTAATTCCATTTTGTTTTCACAGGATGCTCTAAAGAATGGACTGGTGGCTACAGAGGTGCTGATGTGGTTCTACATTGGAGAGTGCATCGGCAAAGGAGGAATTATTGGATACGCTGTTTAAATTTCAAACTGTTCTTTTACTATTTGCACTTCTGAGCATTGTATGCTCAACTTCCAGTATAAAACATGGGTTTCAATAAACGGATGTCAATAATTTAAAAACGACTTATTATTATTCAATCACTAGGCAGGCACTTAGTTTTTAATTTTATTTGCAGCCAAAAAGCACATCAACAAATGTACAAAACCACTGTAACCTAAATGACTTGCCAACCAGATGCACCAGTTAGGCTGCTGTTTGAAAAGTTGATGCACAATTGATAGGGAAAGAATCTATACATGTATATCTCACAAGAGATCATCCTTAAGAATAATCCTAAATATACATATGGATACTATTGACCTTTTGTTGGGTACTAAGCTAGGTTATTTTCAAACTTTCACCGCTATGTAATGATGGACATCTCTTCCCGCTCTCTACTCTCTGACAGTGTATTTGCTATGTTTGACAAGTATCTGCGGAATGCTTGCCTCACATCCTCTGGCTCCTCCTCCAGATTGGTGTGAATAAGTGGAAGTCTGCTCAAATGTGATGCTGTGTGAAAACAAGGAACATGTGTTAAGCCACAACGGTAAAGGGATAGTGTTAGTCCAAGAAGCCAGACTGACTTGTCTAAAAACTAGGGAGTTCTTTCTGTTGATCCAAAAAGCATGTGTTTTGGCTTTTTCCCCCATATGAAGCCTGGAATTTTTAGGAACACATTTCATTGACTACCGCAAGCAGTCCTTACAAAACATTCAACTGTTCTGCTTCAAACCAAAACCCAGTGCAAGTGCTTATTGGGTGGACAGAGAAAACACTTAGTTTGACAGAAAAAATATGCTTTTGAGAATTGTGGACTATTTGTTTAGGCGCAAGTCATGTACAGCAATAAGCCGTTTCTGTATCATCCTTATTAACACATACCTAAAGGCAGCTGCCCTTCATTTGCCCCACTGCCAGGCTTGTGGTGAGCCATCAGGAGACACTGGCTGTCCTGTAACCCCTGAGACGAGATGAACATGGAGTGCCACGTCTCTATTTCTTTCATTTGACTTGGAACATCTGGATTAAACACCATCACTACACCATTGGAATCCTTCATCATTGCTGGCCAGCAGGCTTCAAACCTGTGACGGAACAAGAAGATAAATTGTTGCCGATACTGTAATGATTGGCAATGAGATACACTTTACTCCACATTCAAGATGTAGGGCTTACAGTACTTTCAGTTTGGACTGACGCAGTATTGAGTAGGTTTGATCATTTGTTCTTACTTGAAATAAACGTAATAATCTTACTTGAAATCCCCCGTGCAGTCCCAGAGTTCCACCTCACAAGTTGAATATTTGTCACCACTGCCATCGTTGTGTGATTCAAACTCCAAGATCCTTGAAACCATGTATGAAAACAAACCCTAGTCAGCATTTGGTAGTTTCGTAGCTCAGGTGACCATCTGTGATCATCTGCAGATGCTCTAAAAGGCATTTGGAACTAAGATCATCTTTGTCCATTATCTTACAATTTATCAAAGATAATATTGGCAATACAAATGATTGTTTTAGGATCAGGAGTTGGATAAGGATTTTAGGGACACACAGTGACATGGGTATTTGAGTGGAGAGCTTGCAGTGGCCCACTTTAACTACTGTACCTGACCCCTTGAGTAGGACTGTATTCTCCTCCCACAGTTTCCGTTGTGTCAGAGAGGAAATTAGCAAGAACCGTTTTCCCACTCTGAAAGATACAAAGTCGCAACACTCACAATGTTAGTTGGCCAGTTTAATAATAAACAAGACACAGGCATACAGTAGTATTGAGTCTTTCACGGCTCCATTTCCAAAGTCAAGACAGCTATCAAATATCAGCACAAATTGACGATGATAAGGCACATGCTTTGGAATCAGATTTGTCTTTACCTCACTGGGTCCAATTAAAAGTATTTTCGTTTTGAACATTCTAAGTACCACCGCTAACGTCAGCAAAGTCCTCTTAATAACGCAAAACCAGTCACATTTGCTGCTTAGCTAGCTAACACAGCTAATCTGGAAAGTGAAACCACTTGCTGTCCCCTTTTAGTTGATTGGCAAATGTTGCTCACTTCAGCGACCTGCACAGAAACGTAACGTTGTTGAATATAACAATATATATAGTACTGCACTCATCAGCAGGATATTATATTGGTATAATATTTAAGAAGTGGTAAACTAGCTATGGCTAACAAGTACAGCGTATTGTAAACTTCCTCTTCGTCTCTATGGTTTCCATACCGTTCTCTGTTAATTGGTTGTTGTCAACGCCAATCGTATAAGTTGCCGCCTACTTGGCAACGTCATGGCCAATCAGATCGCGCAAACCGAACGCGGAAGTGCAACTCCGTTAGGGAAAATAATAACGCGTCCCGCGTCTGTCAAATTAACCTCGTTCCCAGTTTTATCTCCGTGAGATAAACCGTCAAATCAACGTCTATGTGTTCGTATAACTAGCCAATCACGAGAGATCGTACAACTGTCAGCTGTATATACATTTATATAATAAAAAACGTTTTGGCATCAATGTGCGTTCACGCGCTACACCGTGACGTAATGACCCTTCCTTCTGATTTCTGTCCGGAAGTAGAATACCTTATTTAAATCGGCTTGACGCGTTATTTTTAAACCTAGCCGCATTTCTGGCAGACGCTCTCTGATTGGCCACTGACGCGTTTGCCCAATCGCGTGACGAGCTGTGTCTTTCTTTGCCCATTCCCTGCAAACTACCTGGCGTTCTATCGCCAATTCTAAGACAAACTTCGAAAGAGTGCCTAAGCTTAACCAGTGTAGAAATAGGCGTCGGCCAACCAGAGAGCGTCTTGCCAGAAATGCGGCTAGGATTAGAAATAACGCCGGCTTGACACCAGTGACGGTGTCACAGGCACAGCTGAGATAAACGGTGTAGGCAAAGAACTATTTCCCGCTAAAGTCAACATTTTAAGGATGAGAACTTAGAGCTTAGCAAAAACAGGTAACGTGTAATATGTGCATTCAAAGCATTTCGCTTAGCATATTCGACTCGGTAGTCGGTATTATGCATGCCTGTTTGCCTGTTTGGTCTACTTTTGGCTGGCTTGTTTCTGTTGCCAAGGACGACCTCGTTAGCTTGGTTGGAGAGCTTACCTTGACATATGGTGTTGTTAAAATATTCCGAATTTATAATTTAACATCATTTTGACAACAATCATAGGATTGTCTTCTGCCGCAAACAACTCTCGCCATTCCCTGTCTTGTAGTAACGTGGTGAGCCATGTCACCAGAATATATCTTGGATTCCCCACTTGGATTCAGCTCTACCAGGGAGGAGGATCTCGCCAGTTATGAAGACCTGGATGGCTCCCCAGAGCCAGGGAGAAGAAGCATGGCATGTAGTCTTTACACAAAGACCCCAGATCTTTACACAAAGACCCCAGATGTTGACATCAACTGGTAAGGTCCTTTGGGACACAGCCACAACAGGGAGAATCATCCTTACACAATCCAACCAATGTTAGCAGCAGCCTCAGAATTTCCATTGAGCTAACCGATCCTTCTGAATGATCTTGCCTGTTTTATTTAACATGTAGTCACAGAGATGTCACTGCCTTGGGAAGGAGTCCCCTCTTGAAAATACTCATTGAGGCCGAAGGAGCTGCCAACTCTGCAGCCGTACAACTCATGTCATTCAAAGATGCCATGGAGGAAGAGTTTGCTGTAAGATTTGGTTCGTTTTTATTTAGCAAATACAAATGTACCATGGGTTTAAGCCTGAGCATCCCACGTCGGACATTAAGTTTGTAGTAGTTGGTCGACTCGAGGGTAAGTCGGGAGGTATTTGAGAATAGAAACCTTTAGAAAGGGTGGTTCTCGACCATTGAGGGGGTTCCTGGGGTTCCACAGAAAAATGAGGTATGAATATCAAAACATTTCAATTCACTATTTCATTCACAAGCTAGAAGTTAGCCTAGTTTCACTCTCTCCAATGCTGTTTCCTTAGTTATAGACGGTTATGGAATATCTGGACTAAATCACATCTAACCACAAAATCTATTTGGGGGTCCCAGTGTGTTTAATTAATTTACAAATCTCAACATACCTGTCTATGTTTCATTCATTTTCCAACCTCTACCTGTCTGTATCAGTATGTTTCATTCATTTTCAAACCTCAGAATCAGAATCAGAAAGGTCTTTATTGCCAAGTATACTTTTCACATACAAGGAATTTGCTTTGGACATTACTGGTGCGACATTAGCGGACAGACATTAACAGACAGATAATACAATAAAGTGGTGGAGTAACTAACATACCTGTCTGTATCACTGTGTATCACATCAGTATGTTTAATTCACATACCAACCTCAACTTCTTTCTCTCTTTGGATGAAGGATTCAAGACAATCTGCGTCTGACAAGCGTCTGATTGCAAGACAGAGAGGCCTTTTGCTGGAGAAGTTGGATGTTTTTAAACAGACAAACAGGTCTGTTAGACAGCAACTGAAGCAGCTCCAGGAAGCAGAGGTTTGTTATAACGCAATCAACCATGTCTAGTTCTTACTACAGTAATATAATAGTAAAACTCACAAACCAAATCCTGATTATATATTATATGCAGTAGATTGATACACAGACCTTAATTAACTCAAAAAGTTCTGTTGTTTTTGGAGGTTTAGTTAACTTCGCTCTCTGACCCTTTCAATTTAGGCAGGTCGACATGAAACGGACAAACAGATTGATGTCTTACTGAAGAAGCTCACACAGGCTGAAATTGAAAATGTGGTGAGTGTGGCTTTTCATTTACACAGGAAAAAGGGAGGACAACCCTTCCATTGAGTGGTAACATGCTCAGGTTGTTACCCTGGAAGGTTTCTTCTTCAACCAGGTTTAATCTGCTTACATAGACGGGTTCATATGGCTCAGTTGGTTACTTACACGAGTCCTAACTTTACCACAACCAAATTATGTAGTGTAAAAGTGTCTGTCAAAGGAATTATTGTACAGTACATGTTTAATAACTTGGTTATTATAATAGATATGACAAAATCTGTGGTTATTGTAATGCACTGGACTTAACATAAAAGAGTAACCCAGACGAAGAACCATACAAGTCAGTTTTTAAGATTTCAGAGGAACAATGGTTTCCAACTTTATTATCTAACAATGGTACGTTTAGAGTGTTGTGTTCACTAGTCAAAGACAGTCGAGGTTGAGTAGTTTCTTGTGGTATATCACATTCTCACACCAAGTGATTTAGATTAACTTCACAACTGCAAATACATGGGCTGTCCCAAAATAATAAAGGACTTATATGGTTATTCGGTGAAAGGGTTAAATTATTGATCCCCACCCCCCCTATCAACATAAAGTACTGATGTTTCTTACTTACTGCTTGTTGCTTGTTTATTTCCATTTAAGCATTTAAAAAGAGATTTGAACAACTCAGAGAAAATAGTTGCAGAACTGATGGACCACCGGAGAAAAGAGCAGGTAAGCATCGTAGTATGGATGGGCTTCTCATAGATAACTAATTCAAAAATATGTATACGCATATTTTATATTTATTGACAATCTGCTTAATCTGTTTATGTATACCAGGGTAGACTAAGACTCAGTATGAAGCATTGCACACTGTACAGAGTAGGGCTGACCTTCAAAGCTTTTTTTTCGCAATCGAAGCTTCGGGGCCGAGCTTCGATTTTAATTCGAAGCTTAAAAAAAAGAAAAAAAAAGATTTATTATAATACTTTTTTATTATTTTTTATTATTATTATTTTTTATCTTATGTTGTGGGACTTGTACAGCACTTTGGTAAACTTTGTTGTTTTTAAATGTGCTCTATAAATAAAGTGGATTGGATTAATTAATTAAGTAGCCCCTTTCGTGACTGTGACGCAGCCAACAAGGTTTCACTCGGCTGTGCTGCCTTGGTGCAGTGGGGCTGCTCTCACAGTCAACGACATGACATTACATAATTATGTTGCAACCTTCGTCTATCAAGCAAACAATTATATTATATTTAATTTATAATTTATAATTATATCAGACAATGCACCTACAAAAGCAGATGATTACAATTAAATTAGCCAACTTGGTAACACATTAGTCATAGCAGCATAGGCATAGCCTTATTAATGTTTTGTGTTGCGTCGCCGTTGTGTACAACGATACTTACGTTTTTTAGGTGATTTGACAAAGTTGTTGTAGAGTTGTGATATGCCATTTTCTTCTGGCATATCTGGCACTCGGCTTTTTGGGCATTGTCTTTGCATATTTTAAAGTGTAACCACATGTCTGACATGTCTGCTGCACATGTCCTTGTTGTTTTCAACACAGATAATCTCCACATGCTTGTTGTAGAGAGGTGGAGTCGAGGCGCTGCTTACTTTTGTTTCATTGGAATGGAGGTGCGAAGCTTGTGCCATCGAACAAAGCTTCGAAGCTTCGAAGTATTTAAGACAGCCCTAGTACAGAGTAGACTTGGGTAGCTATATATATTTGTACATGGGGTTGACTTAGGATAGAATCTGTATATGATAGATAGATAGGATACTTTATTAATCCCCTTGGGGAAATTTGGTAATTTATGATACCAGGAGGGCTGTACATAAGCGCATTGTGTTATTATTATCGATAAGGCTGACCAGACCCTTGCCTTTATTTATTTATTTTAATAAATTTTGTTCTTTATATTTTATGTTTATATTCTTTCTTCATGTATTTTTATTGCCATTTCTATTACCCCCCCCCCCCCCCCTTGGCCTTAACACTTTGAGTGCCATGGGTCCGGTGCCCCGGAACCCCATTGCGTGCCACCACCCACTTCAATGACCCACTTCAACGCATAAACTATATTTTAAATTATGGCTATGTGTCTAATATGGCCGTCGCTTATCAATGACTTGTTTGCAGTCAACATTGTCGAAACGGATTGTTTTTTAATCGGTTCATTTCCGTTTTATACCATTTTGAAAAACGCTCGTTTCTTGAAAGTTTCAGAAAATTTCAGAAGATTCTGTGATAATCGCCCTTTACTGGAATACACTGGAATACACAAAAGACGTTGTAATTTTTCTGCCTATTTATGAATAGTTTTCAAATAAACGCTAGATTATCGATAGTATATGTGTACTTACCGTAATTCCTCTAATAGTAACCGGGTCTCAAATACAAGCCGGGTCTCTATTAATGGCTGGGTGCGCTCTTGAGCTAAGCAATTATAAGCCGGCCTCCTAATACAAGCCGGGTTACTAATATACTGAGCTGCATACTGAGCTAGTTACTTGATTTCACTTTGAAAACGTTGAAATGACCAGTGACCACCTGTAATTGCACTGTTTACTATTTCATACAGTACTTGGTTTCAATAAATTAACCCAGTACATTTTACTGGGTTCAAACTGACACAAAATGTTGATTTATTCATTATGATCCGTTTGAAAATTTGAAATATAGGCCTCCCTCTTATACAGGCCTCCTCCTAATACAAGCCTGGTACCCGCTACAGTTGAAACAAATACAAGCCGGGGTTACTATTAGAGGAATTACGGTATGCACACTATAGAAGCGGGCTGAAAAATCGGTTATCTTATTTCCTGATCGCACACACACACAGACACACACATACACACATATGGCACACGCTGATATATAGGTAAAAATAGCTCTGATTATCCCAAGACTGGTAAAATAGATTCCTTACCTCAGATCAGATGTTCTCCAAAAAGATTATTCCAATTCCTGATCGCCATTCCAAATATCGATCGCGTTTATTGATCCAACGCTGGGTACTGGAAACACACATTTTCCGCTGTTCTGGTGGTGGGCGATTACTTGGATCGTCTCCGGTTACGTGTCTGACAAGTAAAATGTGGAAGCAGGATTTTTTTTCTTCATGCGTTTCATTCAATCCAATCCAAAGGGGTGCAGTACCATCCGGAGAGACGATAGGGGGCGGTATTTTCCCTGTTCGAGTTCAGACAGATCCCCACTGGTAACGTGAGGCTAGATTGATGAAAAATAACGATCAAAAACGAGATCTCTCGTCTCTCTGGCACTCAACGGTTGGCATGAACTAATGAGAAATCTCGTCGTTGGCACTCAAAGTGTTAAAGGTCCATGGAGTGCTTGCAGATTTCAAGTTGAGTGGGAGCTTGTTCCAGAGTGTCTGTGCTGCGACTGCGAAAGCCCGGTTTCCCTTAGTCACCAGTCTTGTGTGGGGGATTTTTAGGCAGATTTGGTTGTTCACACAACCAAGTCTGGGGAGGCCGTCTGTGTACACTTACAGGGACAACTACGCCATAAAGAAGCTGACAACAATCGTCTGACTGTACAGCTCAGGGTACGTATGCGTTCTTGTCCCCACGTGTCATTTATAGAACTTTTGTTGTGGAATTCTTCATATTGCAGTAATAAATCACTGAGCAGACTGTACAGTGCTCAAGACAAGCTATTGGGAAGAATGTGTAATTCTTCCCCATTTATTTTTAACTATCAATCAAAACAATTGTTAAGGGGATGCAGACCAGAGAAAGACTTTCGTCTGGTTTACATCAGGGTCCCCCATTTTCAATTAATCATAACATATATGACATACACGACATACAGATAGAGTGTTGTTATCGTGGTATTCACTGACCTTTGGGAAGTATTTTGACATGTACATGGGTACATTGGTCGTGTAGTGTATCTTGTAGACCAGGCCCATTGCAAGTTGCTGTACTCTGTCGTCTACTCTAAGCCATCCTAGGTTGTCAAAGTGGGCAGGGGTGAGGTGGGTTCTAGGAGTCAGGTCAAGCAGTAGTCTGACCAGTTTGTTTTGAGATGTTTGTAATTTTGTTTTTAGTGCCTTTGAGGTGCTTTGGTACCATGAGGTGCAAGCATAGTCGTAGTACCCTTGAATGAGTGCTCCTGCCAGAGTCTTCAGGGTATTCTTGTTTACCAGATAGGAGATCCGGTACAAGAATCAAGTTTGTTGGTTGACTTTTTTTTATTACATTGGATGCCATTTTGTCACAGGAAAGATTAGCCTCTAGGATGGACATGCTAACCTTTCAGCCTATTCGGCCTTCATCAGAGCGTGAGTAATAAGCAATGTGTAATATTATTCCTTGGGCCATCCTTGACTAAAGAAAATTCTTAGTCGACTAATAGTCATAGGTTGGTTTAGTCTGTGAAATTGTGTTTCCCACGTTATCATTCTGTACATGAATGCAGTCATGCAAAAGACTTCTTTTAAGTCTAATGCTTATTAAAGAACAAAACATATTTGTGAATATTATTGTGATGTCATAATAATGCTCCCATAATAACTCATGGAGCATGAGGGGTAAAAACAAAAAACAAAAAACTTTATCAGGTCGAGACCCTAATGACCAGTCAGTCAACCAATGGGGTAGAGAGGGAGCAGCCCTAATTATTGCAGTGTGGGTTCCCCTGTTTTGTCTTCCAGACTCTGGAGAGGACACTGACTGGGCAGAAGATGGAGATCGATGATCTCAGAGGGTCCATCTGCGCTCTGTCAGACACGGCGGTACAGGAAAAAGAAACCCTCAAGAAGGCCACGCGAGCCCAGAAGCAGCGAGCGGAGCGCGTCGAAGCAGCCGTTGATAAATGCTACACTCAGCTGAGAGAGAAGGTATGCCGTCAGGATGGCAGTGATGTCTGTGTGGGAATCTGTTTTCCTGCTGATCACATGACAGCACAGGGTTTTACTTTTGCCTTCAAGGTCCTCTGCTTTACCTACCTAGTGCTTTCACTGTCTATCACTGCCCTACACTGAAATCATCATAATCTTAACTACCCACCTCACTATAGTCTACCCATATACTTTATACCGCATATATACATTATGTATTTATATTTACAGCATATATATACATGTCCATATCTGTCTAAATTTATCTGCATATCTGTATTTATCTGTATATACCTACTTATACACCTGCAATAAATAATGCTGTATATACTGTACATTTGCACTCTGCTTGGATGCAAAACCTCTTTTAGTTGTACTGTACTTGTGCTGTATGATGGCCTGTAGGATATGGAGCTGGCTGATGCTCATGCTGAAAGGAACTCGTGGAGGAGACAGCAGGAGCAGAAGACGGAGGAGAGAGAACAGCTCGATGCTCAGATACAACTGCTGAAAAGGTAAGTCATTTATCTTAGAATCTCACAGTAGCCCCATATAGTGTTATTTGACAGTTCAATAACGTGCTATTTAGAAATGGTATCGGAGTTCATGACAATCGGTTACAGCATTGTAGGGCTGGGCGATATGGCCTAAAAATAAAATCCCAGATTTCTTTTTTTAAATCCGATTTACGATTTTTTTCTCTTAAACTAGAAACGCCAAGGAAATCATTCAAATAACCTTTGTTTTTATTTGACACAAAAAACATTATCAAACCAAGATGAATGTCCCTATTGGGATTGAAGTGCAAACCTAACTTTCACCAATCTTCACTTAAAAAAAAATATATATATATATATACATATAATATATGAAAGGTTACTCTCATTTTTTACTTCTAATTTTACTATGTTATTTTATTTCATACTTATCTTGTCTTGCACAGTCTCTGGAGCGTAACAGTAAGAAGCATTTTGTATAAAAGTATTCTGTACTTCTGTATGACAAATATTAAAGAAACTTGAAACTTGAAACTCTTGATCAAACAAAGATGAATGTCCCTATTGGGATTAATAGTGCAATAACTTGCTTTTTCACCAAACTTCACTTAAAACAAATAAAAGGTGCCTCTTGATCATCAAACAAGAATGAATTTCCCTATTGGGATTAATAAAGTGCAAATCTAACTTCCACCAAACATCACTTTTTGTAAAATAAAAGCTGACTCTAAAAAAAAAAAAAAAAAAATCTTTTTTGAAAATCGATTTTAATTTTTCAAAATCGTCCTAAATCATTCATTCGAATTAATCGATAATATCGATTAATCGCCCAGCCCTACAGCATTGCTATGATGAATGTTTAATGTCTTTCTCCAATGCAGCCAAATGGCAGACTTGACAGCACGGGTACAGCGAGAGAGGGATGAATTTGCTGCAGATAATGATGTCGTTATGCAGAGGGTGGAAAGACTCCATGCTGAAAACGGAGACCTGAACCTTCACAATGTAACACTCAAGGTATAGTTAAATAAGTAAAATATTGGTAACAAATAAATAACAATAAATGATGCCTGGAGTATATTGTCCAAAATGTTTAATAAAGCTATTTATGAGAGATTGAATAATCCATATAATTCCAAAGCCTTACTTTGGTCATGCATCTCTCTAATGTTTCCTTTATTCTCTACATTCAAACCACTACCTCGTGTCTCTTTAAATCCACCCTGTCTGAATTCTATGTGTGAATTGGATTGAAGTTGCATTGCCTTGGTGCCTTGTGTGTGATTGCAGGAAACTACTGCTGAGTTGGAGCAGCAGCTGGCTTGTTCTAAAGCTGCACTGTTGGAGGCGACGACCAAACACCAAGCTCAACATGAGTCACATGACCAAAATCAGGTTGGTTTGAGATCCCCAAATATCCATATATCCGTTTTACTCTTATAAAGACTGTTGTTTATTTTACAGTTCTTACAGTATCTCGTTCTTAGCAGCCTTGCAACTGTTGCAGGGGTGTGTATTACTGTATATCTTCCCCTACGGCGTGCAGAACTGCCGCCATGGACCAGGGGCTCAGGAGGTAGAGCGGTCGTCTGGTAATCGGAAGGTTCCCGGTTCGATTCCCGCTCCTCCCGGGCAGCGTGTCGAAGTTTCCTTGAGCAAGACACTTAACCCCTAATTGCTCCCGATGAGCAGGTTGGCACCTTGCATGGTTGCCTCTGCCGTCAGTGTGTGAATGTGTGAGTGAATGTGAGGTCAACAGAATTGATAAAAGTGCTATTTAAATGCACCATTTACTATGCATGGAAAACTATGGTCAGTCACGTACAATCTTGCAGGGCCGCTCTGTCGGACACACGCGCGGGTAGCGCCGCAGGTCTGCGTGGTTTGGCGCTTGTTGATGTTGTACTTCTTCTGTTCCATTTCTTCTAGGTGGCAGCGCTTCAAGGCGAGGTGGATGATCTTAGGATCAAATGTGAGCATCTTTTAAGGGAGACTGAGAACGAGAAACTAAGAAAAGATGCCGAGGTGGAGAAGGTAAAACCCTCCGTCTGCTTCAATCATTATAAAGACCTGGAAACCTTTCCGTTACAGTGACAATCCTTACATTATATAATCCTACTGAAATACAGAAACTGTCTTTAAGAACATGCAATATTTCTGACCATTTCCTGATATTTTGTTAGCTAATCTTGTCCCTTGTCTTTACGAAGTTTGCTTTCTGACAGCATGGTCAGTCCTGAAAGACAAACTCTGTACAGGAGCTCTGCTCCGTTGCTCCCCATCCTGAATGGCCAGTGAATGTATCACAAGGCATTCATGCTCCTTTTCTGTTGTACAACTGTGATACAACTGTTGCACAGGGACCCGCCCGCATTTTACAGCCGCGTCGGAAATCTCCCCAATCGGAAACAATCTTGGTCTCAAAAAGAAGCGCCGTTCCTGAGTAACACTTGCCATCACTCACTGTGGACCCCAGGAAGATTAGCTGGTTGCCATGGCACCAGCTAATGGGGATCCGTAATAAAATCAAAAAAAAATCACTCAACCTTGACGCGTATATCTATGCATATTTTGCCTGTGCTTCAACTTCTGCATGTTTCTGTTGACGGTCAGGGCTTTTGTAGGCGATAGGTAGAGGTGTGTCAGGGTTTTCGTAGGCATTAGTGAGAGAGGTGTGTGCAGTGCAGTCTTTTAACATTTTGTCTGCCCTCCTCTTAACCCTGCTGCCCTTCTGGAGCCCAGGTCAGGCAGGAGCTGCAGGGGCGCGTGACGGATCTGGAGCTTTACCCCGAGTTACTGAGTGCAACCGAGCAGAGTCTCGCGGACTGCCAGGAGAAACTGCAACGCTCTGAGAGGAAGTGCTCAGAAAAGTCACAGTCCCTTAGGCAACTGCAGGTTAAGGTGTGCAGCAGCAACGACAACAGATGCTCGGTAACCCTGTAAAAAAACAGGGCAAGAAATGTGGTGGTTTGGAAAATGTAAGATGTGGCCATTTGCCTGTTCTGGCCACTAGGTATCCCTTTGTACCTTGTCAAGTCTGTGCACCCTCTAAACCCACTCCTGCTTTGATTGTTTGCTGTGTGGCGTTTGTGATTGGGTGTTTTCTTGTCGGCAGTGGAAAAGGTTAGATCACGAGTCCCCTCAGTACCCATTTGTTAGTGTATTTGTGTAATGTGTTTGTAAAGCACTTGCCAGTCACTCACAAATTCTTTGTTGGATATTTCCTGTTTGCAGTGGCAATTTTGCCTTTGTGGATAATTGTGAAAAGGGGCTGTAATTCTGACCTCACGGAATTTGCATGTGACTTGATCCCTCGGTTATGCTCCATTTATTAGTGTCAGCTAGGGATGGGTACCGAATTCGGTACTTTTGAGGTACCGAACCGAAACACGTCGGTACTACAGAGTATCGATTTAAGTGAGATACAGAAAAAAAAAGTATAATTTTTTTTTTTTTTTTAACCTTTTTTCTTTTCATGTCAACGTTCACACGCACAATATATGCTTACCTAGGATTTTACTTGATTCAACAACAAAGCAGTTGGAGCAATGGCAAGCCGAAAACTGTCGAAATTGTAGTTATTTGAAGTTTGGATAATTTTTTTCACGACTGAGGTAGGTAAATTAAATTTCTTGAGACTAAAGTACCGAAAAAAGGTACCGTTGGGTACCGGTATCGATTCACAGGTACCGGTACCGGTACCGTATCGGTTCAAATGTGAAAGGTACCCATCCCTAGTGTCAGCGGCAGCACCCGGTAACACGCAAAGTCATAATAGCGGTTCTAAAAATGTGCTTTCTTAAATGCACAGGTGGACAATCAAGGAAAGAAGCTTAAATCGTCTGTGGAGATGAAGGACCTTATTCACATAGCAAACTCGCAACTACAAGAGAAAGTAGAGTATCTTCAAAAGTGAGACATCTTTTCCTCACATGCGTTAGGTGGAGGAGTAATACCTCTTTAATTCCATTCCATCGGTTCAGAGGTATACATCGGTTTATACCGCCCTTTGTGATGTTGAATCTGTATGTGTAGGAAGATGGAGGAGTTGCAGACGGAGAACCATGAGCTGGTGCAGAGGCTGGCAGGCCAGGAGGAGGTTCTCAACTACAGCAACAGACAGCTAGACCAGCGATCTACAGAGTGCCAGGCGCTCAACCGCCAGCTGGAGGCGGCATTGACAGACGTCAAGCAACAGGTAGCAGAGAGCTGTTGAATTGAAAATGGGGGACCCTGATGTAAACAAGACGAAAGTCTTTCTCTGGTCTGCATCCCCTTAACAATTGTGTGTATTGAGCTGTACTGTATTGTACCCATTCTGCAATCTGTTAATAACATTTTCAATCAATCAATCAATTCAGCTGTCTGGTGGGGTCTGAATTTACTGTCTTCATGCAAATCATGATGGTCTTCACACTTTGGCTGCCACGCTATTCGGTTATCATTACCCTTAGAATGCCAGCATTCTAGTCGTTTCCGTGGTCGTTGCACTATGTTTGCGAAGCTGTGTTTGTGTTCTGTATTATAGCTGTAGAGACACGGTGTGGCTCATTTTGACAAACATTACTTGTAGTCCAGCATGGGAATAATAGTTTGTTTCCACACGCTGTAGTTTGTAGTTTATTACACTCTAAACATCGCGCATTTCCAAGATAATAGTATTTTTTCATAGATCGCGAGATAAAACGTGTTAGGTGCAATAAGCCCAAACCGTTCTGGCTGATACCCTGAATACTCTCAAATCAAAGGTATATGATATGTATATATATATATACCATCACAAGATCATCAAGGTGGGGGGGGGGGGGGGGGGGTCGTTTTAACTCAAAACTATGATCGCGTTTGCCAAGCATGTTTTTCGTCCGGTGAAACACAGAACTGTGATTGTTAGAAAAACACGTTTCAGATTCGGTAAAATAGACATAGAATGTACCTTACCTTAGCCAGAAAGTATTCCAAGAAGAATAATTCCAAGTGATTGCATCGCCATCGCGATTACCAGTGTATATGTCTATACACGTTTCGATGGTCAAATACGCTTAGGCGACGGAATTTATAGGCGATCAATGTGAATCTATGTCCCTGCAGGAGGAGTGGCCACTGGCCAAGCAGAAATGAAGGTTAGAGTGTGATTCAACCCAAGCTATCGCAGTTCAGACACAGACGATACCGCCACCTGGTGATAGTCGATCGGCATTGCAGTTCTAATGTGTGGGGTTGGTCGAAAATGATGCAGATCGCTCTGGGCAAGTCTGTAGAGCGGGGATCAAAGTAAAAAGATCAAACGATCCAAAAAGGACTTTTTACGTTTTTGGCACTCAACCGTCGGCGCCCAATAACGACTTTTTAAGTTTTTGGCACATTCAGTGCCAATCACTGATTCACACGTTTCTGAGGCCCGACCGTTGAGTGCCAATTACGTGTTAACACGTTTCTGGGTCGTTTACATATTTTTTTCGATTTTAACTGGTTCTGCGCCAAAAACGAGTATACTCGTTATTGGCCACCAATCTAATAACGCCAACAACGAGTTTACTCGTTTTTATGATCGTTATTTCCTTTATTCGCTATTGGCATTCATAATTCATCCAGCAAGGCTGTGGGAGCCTCTGGATATTGCAACGCCTCAATACCGCCGCCTGGTGGATTTCGGGCGAATTGCACTCTACTCTAAACCGGATGTGGCGCTCTGTGCATCAGGGAAAAAGTTCCGGCAGAGCTATCTTGTTATGTGGATCCAGACAAACACTTGAGTGCATTGGATCGCTTTCGAGACGCAAGAATCAATATGCTTTCCCCGTTTATTGCGTCATACAAACGGAAAATGGATCTAGCAGATCGAAATCAAATAATTGGAATATTTTTTCTCCAGACTCATCGGCCACAGGTAAGAGGAATCTAACGTTAATTCCAGCTCGATTGTCCATTTATTTCATTGCAATCCATCTGATCAACGTATGATGTCGTACTAAAGAAAGCCGTTACTGACAATCAAGGAATCATAAACGACCCCCCCCCACTTTCCTTCACGCATGATGGAGCCTAATGTATACCGATCATACGCATTTGAATTTTTTAATATAGTGTGTATAGGAACGAAACGCCAATCGATTATGTATAATATGGGCCTATAACTCGCATTCTAGGAATTACGGCTCTACACTCTAAAAACATACTGATATTCACGACGGTACTAACACGACAATGTATGAATGGAAAAATATAACGTTCCCACATCCGGAACGATAGATACCCGATGTTGAATGGGCCATAGTAATGTCGATATAGCTATAAAAAAAGTTATAGCCCTGCAAAGAAGGTGAGCGACTCCATAGGCTTACAGCACTGGCAGAGAGTGGTATAAGATGGGCAAACTGCGTGGCAGACAATGTGTTAATACCCTATTCAATGTCAGGGAGCTGTGTGTTGCCTGTAAAATGCATACTGGGATTCCGAAGGTGCAGTACCGGCTGCATCCTACCAGGCGGCGGTATGTGCGTCGATTTATATAGGTCCGGGTGGACTTTTCTTTGTCGGGTCAAGTGGAGCGGTTGTCCCGATCGGATTGAGAAGAACCAAGTACTCCCGATCCGTGTTTTGTGATGGATTATGTTGGCGACACGATGGACATAATTACTTGGAATGGCGATCAGATAATTGGAATATTCTTTTTGGGGCACATCCTAGTCAAGGTAAGGGCTATATGATATCGATCTTGCGTTAATGATTAATTAAGTTAATCCGAGCATGCCTTCATTGTGATCCGAAAGTGTTACTACCGGTATGTTACTCCACAACGTATGCCGTTGGTGGCGATCAGAGCGACCCCCCCCCCCCCCGACCCACCCTTTCATGCATTCATGATGGAACATAATACCTATCATATGCATTTGATTTTTTAATTGTAGCGTGTGTAGGGACGAAATGCCAATGCATTTAGTATAATACACGTTGCATGCTATTACCAGCCTCCCAGGAATGACCCTAGACTTATATTCATCACGGTATAAAACGGGAATGTATGGATGGAAAAACTCAGAAACTCTGTGTCAAATGACCATAGTATTGGATCCATAGCTATAATATAGAATATAGTTATAGCTCTACAAACAAGGTGAAGGACTCCATTAGTTTAATGCTGGCACTGAATATATGGGCCCCCAGAAACAACGTGGCACCCAATGTGTTAAAGGGGCACTTCACCAAAAAACAATGCTGATTTATTTTGCACATAATCTCACACACATTAATTTTGCACACATTCATTTAGCTTGACAGTTATTGAGATGAATGACTTCGGGGTCATTGAATCCTTGTGTTGTGTTAATTACAGCTCAATGAAATTATAAGGTAGCAGTCCCTATAAGACAAGGTATTGCTATATTTTTTTTCCGTGTACATGGGCCCTGGTCTGAAAACGTAAAGCATACTACTCATACGGTTCGTCATCTGAAGGGTCGGGTGTTTGTCATTGGCCAGGTCACCAGAATGAAAGACAAGGCTGTTTCCCAGGAGGGGGCTCTTCAGGCTAAACTCCTGGAGCTGGAAGCGAAGAGGAGCAGACGGGAGACTGAGGTGAAGCTGCTCCGACAGAGCAGGCTGTCTGTGAGTATTACACTCTTCTGGCACACAGGGAGGAGCCATTTATTACCAGAATTTTACCAGGTTGTATATTATGGAAAATGTTCTGTGATAGAGAGGGGGGGTTACAATTTAAGAGGAGAGTCTTAACTTCAAGAAACAGGCTGTTTATTCAACAATGAAGAGTATGTGTATTTCAGTTTGTGGAGTGAATCTGTGGAATGGTTTGAGTTTAAAACAAAGCACAAATATAAATTACTTTAAAAAAACATAAAAGGATTATATCTCAGAGGTATATGGATGAGGAGGCGTTGTCTTAACCGCTTGAGCCCTGGCGTCCCTGTCCAGGGGCTAGTGCTCGGCGGGATTATCATTAGTATTATTACTGATATTTTCTTTTCATAATATTTTCTTTTCATAGTGTGGAAATTTGGATTGTATGAAAATTTGCTAATTTTTGTTGCATAAGATAATAGTTTGAAGGGGGTAGGAATACATACGTTTACACTACATCCTACTCCTTTTTGAACATTACTGTTTTGCTTGTTTGTTTTTTAATCTGTTTATTACTTTATTGTATTATTTCATTTGTTTTTAATTCATGTTCGAAATAAATAAACTCATTCATTCATGGACGCCATGTTATCGTAGTGAGTCACAAGCCACTGACACTAGAACTATTTTTTAAACCTTGCTGTCCAAACTCTAATAAATAGCACATAGAGAGCAAATAAAGGGCATGTTGTGAGTTTGCGGAGTGTGTGAAATAATAATAATAAATAACCTCCAGAAAAATTAAATAATAACTATATTTTCAGAACTGAATAAGCAAATAGTTTGAAGCTTGAAAGTTACCTCAAAGGTTCCTGTTTAACTATGTTTACATTTGCAAGGCACACAATTTACCTTACAATACATATATACAGTACAAATAATTATCCGGCTTACAGTTGGTTCACACGGCCTCAAACTTTGTTTTGGTTTATGATGACCGACCTATGGTTGAATAATTCTTAACATTTTCCAAATGAATTGTTCCCCATGTCATTTTACATGCCAGCTGGTGTTTGTTACTACTATGTGAATTATTGAGAAGAATGTGGTCTGTCTATCTGGATTTGCAGGCAGAAAAACAGTTTGAAGTGCGTTTGAGAGACCTGCAGCTCAGCCTGGACCAATCGGAGAGCCACAAACGGAGCATTCAGAATTACGTGGATTTCCTCAAAAACTCTTACTCCACAATGTTTGACGAAGGACCCACGCTATTGACTTTTGGATCATCCTATTTTCCAAAATGACTTTTTATGGTTGTGTTTTTGTCTGTGATATTTGCATTTTGTCATTCCAGTATACTGTCAGGGTATGTGCATTACTTGCCTCAGGATAAAGAAAACATATCGAGCAATTAGTTTATACCAGATATATATCGGACGGTATCAACATTTTTGATAGATCTGTAATTGTATCACCACCACTGAAGTTAACCGGTACTTCTGCAAACCCAATGAAATGCAAACACTATTCATTTGTATGTTTTATTGGGACACTACAGGCCATTCAATGGACATATTTTTCCTTGTCTTTGTATGGATTTTACAGTCTGAATGTTATCTAGGCACGGGGGGGGGGGGGGGGGGGGGGGAATTACATAGACGATCCTTGCCATTTTGCTAGGGTTTTAAGTCTTCAGATTAACAAGCCTAAAGAAAGCTGTTCAGAATTATTGCTCTTGATGATGTCGCAAACGGTGAATACGCTTTGATTAATCAATTAGCTGTGCTTTTTGGAGCCAAGAACACAGAATACTCCATGTAAGGTCCAGTTTGTAAATGTTTTTTTAATCTTGGGTGTGGGGTGGGTAGCCAGGCAGGGAAATATATAAATAATTTAAAATGTGGTGTGTGCTACACCAATCAAAAACTGCATGTTCAATACAAAACAGGTGCTGGGAAATACATGAAATAAGAATTTAGACTAGTTTCTTGGCAAGAAAACATAGCAAATATTTTCCACAGATTCGTATCATTAAAAGTTGTATTATTGTTGAAAGGATGCATAATGTGTCCCCTTTAACTCAAATAGAAATGGTGACAGGCTATGAGATCTCATGTTATTTTGAGCCTCAGAGGTTTCATTACCTGTTGAGGCCCATCTCTCCAGGGACAAATGTTGTGCAAGTTATGTGTATGCTAAGTTTGAGGTAATATATGGACTAGTCTATCGGTGCTAGTGTGCGTCATATTCCCATGAGTTCAAAAGTTGATCAAAGATCAAAGTTGATCTTCTCTAAATTTGTCTCCTTCCAGAGATATGTCTAATTCTGAGAACTAATAGGTACTACTACAGATACTGTGTTTTGTGTGTACTCCAGTGTACACAGTATGTGTAAATATTTAAAAAAGATTAAAAGAAAATCGGTATATTCAGTTAAATAGTGTTTTGTGCAAACATGTAAAGGATGGATTGCTCCAGCTTGCCTCCCTAAGCCTGGCAACAACCTCATAACATGACTTTCTCTACTCTTATATAAACTGGACATCTGATGATCACATGGAAACAGTCGAGCCCTGAAACGGAGAAACACCCATTGCGCGGTAATCCCACTGAAGTAACCCTTTCAGGTGCCATCACACCGGGTTCACTTAAACATTATAATGATATCACAATGGCTACTGGCCACTGAGAACTATAGAGTGGTCGAATTCTAAGATGTAATTTTTAGGTCAAGTTCTATAAAACTTGCACCTAATCTGCAAATTGATCTTTTTTAATGATCATTGGATGGATATGCATCATTTTGTAAAGTATTTGGGCTGATTCAGAGTTGGACAGAAAGGCATAATTACTAAATTCACTGTTGATTAACCATCAATTGTAAGACCTCCAGGTTGACAGATTGAAGAGTCGGCAAGAAACAACAACACTGATGTTGGGCCGGACTATATATAAAAAAAAAAAAACATCAACCTGTTTTTGTGTTTGGGTGGGAAAGTGATATTCAAGCGTAATAAACAGCAATGTACTCATCTTATCGCAACATTATGCCTTAGCAGAAAAGGATCATGCTGGAATTTTAAAAACCTTACGTTTTCAATTGTGGGGGCCATATTTAGCATTGTGCTCGGGTCCATTCCTAGTGTTGCAGTTGCTACATTCGTGCTCACATCTGTGTTGTAGTATGAAAGGTCTGTGATGTGCTATTGCATTTGCTATGGACCTGTTCCCCAGAGAAGGTCTCGCTCCTCTCAAGTTCTCAAAGACAAAGGTCTAGTGTCCTTGCAGACAGGGGATGGAATTATTTCATCTGCTGTGTGCGTCAGTGCCCCCCCATTCTTCCCTTTGCTCATGTTCTTGGTGTTTTTGCTGTTCCCTGTTTTACGTACTTCTGTTAATCTCATAGCCTGGGAATAATGTCTCTCTGTATTTGTTTTGCTGGAAAACTATGCTTATATCATCTGACTTTTAGCAAATTGTTTGATGCTACCATTCAACGACGGGTCGGACGTACCCTGACCTTATGTGCTTGTCAGTCTGTCTTGGTTGGTTAACCCATTTGTCTTTTTTACTTAATCAATTTATTTATTTATTTGGGCAACCACTACTGTGGTTGTACTATGGAACCAGGCATGCAAGTTATGGCACACTGTATTTAGAGCTTGTTGTTCATGATAGGGTTATGTTGAATATCTGAGCCTAATTAGTTCTCTGTGTAAACATAAATACACACTATCCATTCTGAAGATGTATATATATATATATGTATATTTATGTGAATATATATACAGAACTGCATATAGCATCTGTCCAGCAGAGGGAAGGTCACACTCAAGTTTACATTACATGCATCACCTGGGTTAGCCAGACCACAGATAACTGTACCTACAGATTACCCACAAATGAATCAAAATCAGCCAGAGTGGGGTTTTATTTATGTATTTAATATTTATATATAGTTAATCTTTTACAACTGTTTTGTGTTTTTGAATGTGTAAGTTCAACACAATTTTACAGTAATTATTGTGACCAAGAACACTAGCTTTGGTGGTGTTTCTTTATTTTTTCTTATATAAAATGTTATCTTAAACGTATTTATATTTCGTCAAACTTTGGCAATGCTTTCCATCTTTATTTGCAGAAGATGCATTACTTGTGCGGGGTGATATATGCCAGGGTGGAGAACAGAATGTGAAATCTAGACAATGCATCAAGTTCTATTTATAAATATTTATTAACACAGTATGAAACAAATGACGGTTCAAAAATATAATTTCTTATAAATAATGCAATGAATAAGTAAATATACAGGAAAACACTCAGTTAATTTAGTAGCTGCCAGTAGTATGTTATATCCATGTTCATGTATGAGTGTGTTGCAGAACCATAGAAAAAGCATGCATACACATGCATTTGTCTTGCTTAATGGAGAAACATACAATATACAGTATATAACTTTGAATTAAAACAATGTAACAAAATTGCTTCACAAAAGCAAACCAAGAAGCTCCAATATCTGAAGCAAATTCATAGATCGATTCTATATGTCTGCAGCTTAACAGTGCAAATCAGTCTGTATTTTCCCCTCGTCACTCGTTCCTTTTCTTATGTCTTTCGCACTCAAGCCCACATAATGGACTCCTGAGTCTCTTTTACCCTTTGACCCTTTGGAGGTCATGTAAGAGTCTGTAGAAAGGGCCAGAGTCTGGTTTGTTGTTTTCACGAGGGCAGTCGAGGTCACACTTGCAAGACTGGATCACCATCACACTCTTACTGAAGGTCACTCCTTCCTCACAGCGGAACCGGACCGGTACCGTCTGGGTCTGCTGTGGGCTGCAGCAGTGCCCTTCCACGCACGACCCGCAGTATCTCGGACGGAACCTCTTCAGGCTACGGCAGCCCATGTAGGACAACTTTACCGGGTGGCTGGCTTTCTCTATGTGGCCGCATTTCTGACCATTCTGTTGGTTAAAGGAGAACAAGAACTGTTGAGAGATGAAGAGAGACGGAACACTTGCAAGTCCAATTGACCTATCTCAAACCCTGCCCTCTTTTCCTGATAGTCCAATCACAACAGTCTGTCCGAAGGAAGCAAGATTGGAGGATCAAGAAAAGAAGGAGGAGCTTGAGTTAGGTCAACTTACCACCTGATCATATTCTACAAAGCAAGTTAAAGATACAGGCCACAACATGCAACTTTGATCAAATGTATCCTCATCGTCTACTGTAGATTTTCAACAATAATGCTATAGAATAATATGGATTATATTATACCTTCAAGCTGATGACAGCTGCCGACTGCGTGCACGGACGGACTTCACAGATGCGAGTCTCCTTCGTCGGTTTACACTGCAGGCTGTTGCTGCGGGTCGTCCTGGAGGACACCCCGGTGCCGCAGGACCTGGAGCAGGGGGACCAGTCTGTGGTACGTGCCACACACTTCATGCCTCTGGACAACATGCGGCCCGCAGGCTCACTCCTGAAAGCTGGAAAGGACAAAGAAAAATAGTTTTAGACAAAGGTAGCAGGATGAATTGCCTGGCAGTTGGTCAGATGAAAACTGGAGCAAAATTATAAATGATCACTTGCAGATGAAACAATCCTGATTAACCTCACAATTTCACATAGCTTAGCTTTACGTCCTTTTGTGTGTATGTAACACAGATTCACTTCCACCGTATAAACACAGAAGATGACTCACCAGGTAAAGACTTGAGTTGTCCTCTGCTCACAGGAATCAGCTCGTTCCTACGTGTGAGGTCATCTTCAGACTGTGCATCTTTGCTGTGCTTCTTGGCGAGGTAGATCCCTGTCTGGCTTCCCTCGGGGCAGACCAGCTCCTCACAGCAGCGACCAGGCACCTTGACCAGCCGAGGCTTGGCACAGCCCAGTTTGGGCAGCGACAGCTCATGCGGGCACAGGGAAACACATCCAACAGCACCGTCCATACAAATGCACTGGTGTTTGCAGTTAGGGTGGAAGCTCTCCCCGTTCTGGTAGATCCTGTTGTTGTACTCGCAGGGTCTTCCATCTGATTTTGCTGTTCGGAAAAAGAGGAGGAAAATTAGACCTAAAAGGTGGAGAAGTGTATACAGTGCTAAACTAATTTCACAGATAAATTGTAATTAACTCAATTATATATCCACTGCACAACAATTAATTTAAAGTTAAACGTTAAACCTTCCACTACCACACTACCACAGGCTTAACCCTTTCACTGCGACAATTCAGAAGATTAACCCTTTCACCGCCCCACGACAAAGGGTTAAACCTTTCACTTAGTTGTAGTGTGGTAGTGAAAGGGTTAAAACGGAAATTAAATAGAAAATAGGATATTTGCAATACAGTCTTAAACATACCTCGACAGATGCCCTTGGTTGTACCGTAGCCAGCCCCATAGTTGCACTCCAGGCCCTTGATGTGGTCGCACGGCTCCGACTTGCTGCAGTCTTCATTCAGCTGCCGTGCGCAAACCTTACAGCAGCCACAGCTATCCAGCATGAGACTCACTCCCGAAGCACATCTGGGCACCTCATGAGAACACTGACATTCCTTTGGACAAGCTGCTGAAATCTGACATAAAACATTAAATGAAACATGGTTAATCGGGTAAATGTGTTTCCTCTCACATGGAAATATGACTAAATTACTAAGATACTAAGCAACATCAACACATCCTAAATTAACAATGATTATAATAACCTTACCGTGTTTAAAGTCCCACAGAGGAGAACGACAACTGAGACGGCCCACATCTTGAGGTGTTGATGATCAGTTATATTCTCGTTTTTGTAGTTTGAAAATTCCTTTTATTATAAGCAGCAATTCTTGACTTCTCGACTTGGAGGGCTCTAGGTCTGCTCGTTCTCTCTGGTGTCCCCGTCTCCTTTTATACAACCCAAGCAGGGCTGACGTATGCGTGAGCTGAAGAGGTGTTCAAAAAGCTATGCGAGGAATGCCTCTCAACGCGTCCTCCCCTAAGCCAAGATTTTCCCCCCTGAGTCAGAGAGCCAAGAACCACCCAGGCGAGCGTCCATGCTCCCATGGAGTCTATATCCGTCTGGTTTTAGAGATAGATAGATAGATAGATAGATAGATAGATAGATAGATAGATAGATAGATAGATAGATAGATAGATAGATAGATAGATAGATAGATAGATAGATAGATAGATAGATAGATAGATAGATAGATAGATAGATAGATAGATAGATAGATAGATAGATAGATAGATAGATAGATAGATAGATAGATAGATAGATAGATAGATAGATAGATAGATAGATAGATAGATAGATAGATAGATAGATAGATACAAAATGCTAATTATATCTCTTTTATCGTAAAACCGCTACGAAATCCAGATTTAACACTGCCATTGGAAAGAGGAGCCTTTCCCTATCCATAGATGTATGATTTGGCCATAATAAGGTCAAGTTCAAGGTCAAATATGAATTTATAATTAAAATGGATTATAGGATTATAATGTATTACTGTATCTACAAATACTTCTGTTTAATCATCTTCCCTTTATTCCTTTGCTTAGATATTTTTTGTACACTTGATCTCAAGAAGGTGCTGAGTGAGCGAAATCTCTTGTGGCGCAATTGTAACATGGTGTTATTCACCGGCACAGATGCAAAATAAAATCATAATTTATATTCTCCTTTTTTTTATTACAATTTACTCAAGCCTAGTAACAGACACAATATTTCTGACACTAGGTATACATACCCCCAGGTCCCTAGATGTTCCTAGATACCAAGAACATGCAAATTGACCTTGTAGAAGTGGAGCAATCTTCCATTTACTTAGGCATGTACCTTTAGGCAAAGTTTCAGAAACTGTGGCTACAGCTTAACAGGTTAAGAACATTTGAAGTGAAGCTCAGAATGAGTTAATAGAGTTAATAAAAAGTTTCCAATGGCGTCAAATGTTGAATACCTGAATGCTTTCATCAGAACTGTGCTTATAAGAGGCTCAATAAGGATTCAGGCCACCACAAGTTCCGACATAAATATTGAAAGAATGGCTACATAGTTTTATGGCCAAGTGAATTCCTTTCTTGGATGAGTCTCAAAAAAGGTGTTTAGACTGTTGCACATTGACGGTGGTCAGTTCCCCCCCCCCCCCCCCCCCCCAACTGTTAAAGTTTAAAGTCCATATTCCTTTGCGCCGTCGAGTAGAAACATAATGGCGAAAGTCCATCATCATATTTGAAATTCCTGTCTGTCATCTATTGAGTAATGTGTGGATTATAGGTTGTTTAACCCAAATATCTCAAAACAAGATGAGTGCACTCGGAATGTTTTAACCTTTGGAATTCTTTGTGCAGTCAGCATATGTGTGTGTGTGTGTGTGTGTGTGTGTGTGTGTGTGTGTGTGTGTGTGTGTGTGTGTGTGTGTGTGTGTCTGTCTGTGTCTGTGTCTGTGTCTGTGTCTGTGTCTGCTTGTGCGTGTGCGTGTGCGTGTGCGTGTGCGTGTGCGTGTGCGTGTGTCTGTGTCTGTGTCTGCGTGTGCGTGTGCGTGTGCGTGTGCGTGTGTGTGTGTGTGTGTGTGTGTGTGTGTGTGTGTGTGTGTGTGTGTGTGTGTGTGTGTGTGTGTAGGTGTGTGTGTGTGTGTGTGCGTGCGTGTGTGTCCAGAATGAGAGGGGGGGGGGAAAGGACCCATAAGTCTGGAGTAACGCCTGAAGCAACATTCCATTCGGGATGAACATTGTAGGTTCTTTTGGAAGAACCACATGGAAAAAAAGCATCCTGTTCTACCCACATCAAAGAACAATGGGAATTAACAGGAAGAGAATTCCTTTCCTCTTATTATGGCCTGTGAGAACAGGGGGTTACGGGAAGCAGACCAGCACTGTGTTCCTTGTAGCTCTTAGACCAGCGCCAACTAAGGCAGATGAACAGCAGACCTTGTCAGAGCCATCCATTCTCACTGGGAAGTCACCAAACGCTTGGAAATTGCTGACTTTTGTGGTTTGGAAGGAAGCATTTCCCCCAAAGCCACATATTTGGAGAATCAGAAGCATGAAGCCTAGAAGCGTGTATAACTATATAGGCAAGAGGAACAACGGATATACAACAGGTGGTTGGATGGCTTGGAAAAGCTTCAAACCGGTAGTGAATGTGACAGAGTAAAATATCATGTGAACTGTAATAGTTTTAAACACGCTTTTCTTTTTCAGATCAGATATTTGACAATATAACAGTATTTCTTACAAAGATTGTTATAGTGCAGTTTTAATTCATAGTTTTAATCAATAGTTTATTCTAAAACACTTTCCATTACAGATTCTTTATAAATACCTTATAGTTTTTATATTTACTGGATAACAAAGATAAAAAATATCCATACCATTAGACTATATACTTAAAACGGTGGTTCTCAAAGTGGGGGGCCCGGGGACCCCCATGGGTCCTCGAGGGGGTTATATTTATTATATTATATATTTTCTTCACTAGAAGTACAATGAAAGAGCATATAAGATGGACTATTCTAGTGGTCATGGGTTTCACTCTCCACCTAGTATAGTATAGACCAGTGGTTCTCCAACTGTTTCGTGTCAAATTTATATGTAAATGTGTAGAAGGTCAGGGACCCCCATCTGAGAAGATATTTGTTGTTAGATGTGATTTAGTCCAGAATTCCATAACTGTCTATAATGTATGTAGGTGGGGGAGAGAACAGAGGAGAGTGAAACCTATACTGTATGAGCTTTGTGCTTCTCTGGCTTTTTAAAACATGGTATTTTACCTGACTCCATGATAGCAGTTCAACTTGTGCCTGTTATCAAAGACAAGACAAGTAAAATTAACAGCAAGTACAACTATCGGCCAATTGCATTAGCCAGCATACTATCTAAGGTGCTGGAGAGAATCTTATTGTATAGAAGGGAAATGTACATTCTCACCAGTGATAATCAGTTTGGCTTTAAATGAAAACATGGAACAGACATGTGCATATATGCTTTAAAAGAAATAGTAGCCAAGTATAGAAGACAGAATTCTACAATGTTCTTATGCTTTATGGATGCCTCTAAGGCATTAGATAGAATAAATCATAACATACTGTTCCATAAACTGTCCCAAAGAGGGGTTCCTAAGGTCATAGTTAGGATTTTAGCATTTTGGTATGCCCATCAGCTTATACAAGTGAAATGGGGTAACTGTAAGCTCATTTTAATGTGGGTAATGGAGTAAGACTTTGTCTCCCTTCCTGTTCGTTCAATGTATACGGATTATCTCACATTTACATTTACATTTAGTCATTTAGCTGACGCTTTTATCCAAAGCGGCTTACAAGTTCTGTACGACAAGTCATCAGAAAGGGTATACTACTCTATCAGCTGAGTAACAATGTTCATCAAAGTGTTGAGTGCTACAGTGTAGGTTAGTTTATTAGGACAAGTGCATGACAGTAAGGTTAGTTATAGGGTTCGATATTTTTTTATTTATTTTTTTTCATTTCAGATAATGGTTGAAGAAGTGCGTCTTTAGTCGACGGTGAAATATTGGACCGGTTTCGGCTGTCCTAACTGGGGTGGGCAGTTCATTCCACCATTGTGGGGCAAGGACTGAGAAGGCGGCTTCTCCTTGATGACCCTCCCGGAGCTCGGATAGAAGTGGGTCTGAGACGACCAGAAGATGCAGAGCGTAGGGGTCTTGAGGGTGTGTATTTAGAGACCATTGACCGGAGGTAGGCGGGAGCGGTTCCCTTTGCCGCACGGTATGCCAGGTCGAGGGCCTTGAAGCGGATTCGTGCAGCAATGGGGAGCCAGTGAAGGTCCCTAATATAAGAAGTGGGGTGACATGGGCTGACTTCGGTAGGTTTTAGATCAGGCGGGCCGCTGCGTTCTGAATGAGTTGAAGAGGCTTGGTGGCAGTGGCCGGAGGCCAGCAAGCAGTGCGTTGATCTCTCCACTAAACTAAGGGATTGTAAGACTGGATGTATGGTGGGGGAGAGCATTATCAACCATCTGATCTATGCTGATGATTTAGTCATACTGTCCCCCTATAGTGCTGGTTTACAGCAATTGCTTAAAATCTGCTCTGTGTATGGTATACAACATGATATAATATGTGTTGATTATTAGAGTCAAAAAACAAGATAATAGGTTCCATTAGTGATGTAAAACAAAGTGATACAAGGTATTCCTCTGATTTGTAGAAACATTGGAATCGATGCCTTTATGTATTTTAATCTATGTTGTTGGCCTTGTTTTATTTTGTTATTGTATTCTTGTTGTTGTTTTGTATATGTGTAATATGGACCTTGAGTCTGAAATAAAGTCTTCATCATCATCATAACAGTCATTCTTTTATTTACATTTTTTTAACAACGTTTTTATTCAAAGAGTACGTATAAACAATGATACACAGTATATACACATATCACATGCTCTTTTTTCCCCCCTAAACATGGATATCGAATAAGTCCCTCCCTCCCGCCCCACCCTAAATAAAAATAAAGAAATAAATACACATACAAATAAACAAATACAAATAAAAGAGTAGAAACAAATGTAACAACATTATGGTACTCTTGAAGGAAAGGTCTATTCAGTATAGAAGTAATGAAACAAAGGTGCACTTTAGATCTGTGATACAAAAGCTAGATTGTGTGACTCTAAATTAATGAATAAAGAGAATAAATAAATACCAACTGCAATCAACAAGTAGGCCTACTCCACGATAACGTCCCCATCCCCCTCCCACATGACACTCAATGTAACTTCAGGTAATGGTTCTATTTTATCTATATATGACATTAATGGTTGCCAATGTATGTCAAATTTATCAGAAGATCCTCGAATTGTAAATATATTTTTTTCCAAATTTAGGAATGACAGCACACCATTTAGCCATAATTTGGATGATGGGGGAGGTTCTGCTTTCCAATGCAAGAGTATCCTCCTGCGGGCAATCAATGAGGCAAAGGACACAAATAACAGTAATTCTTAACCTTAAGCTGTAGCCCTATTTTCAGAAATGTCGCCTAAAGGTACATGCCTAAGTAAATGGAAGATTGCTCCACTTCTACAAGGTCAATTTGCATGTTCTTGGTATCTACGAACATCTAGAGACCTGGGGGTATGTATTCCCAGTGTCAGAAAGATTGTGTCTGTTACTAGGCTTGAGTAGATTGTAATGAAGAAAAGGAGAATATAAATTATGATTTTCTTTTTTGCATCTGTGCCGGTGAATAACACCATGTTACAATTGTGCTGGGACCGAGCTCGCTCACTGAGCTCATTCAGCACCTTCTTGAGATCAAGTGTACAAACAATCTAAGCAAATGAATAAAGGGAAGATGATTAAACAGAAAGATTTGTAGATACAGTAATAAATTATAATCCATTTTAATTATAAATTCATATTTGACCTTGAACTTCACCTTATTATGGCCAAATCATACAATTATGGATAGGGAAAAGGCTCCTCTTTCCAATGGCAGTGTTAAATCTGGATTTAGTAATTTCCTCACGGCTTTACCATAAAAGAGATATAATTCGCATTTTTACGATTAATTCTATTTTTGGTAAATATATTTTTTAATCCACTTTTACTCCTTATTTTCATATTTTTCTCCCATCCCAATTTCGTGTGTCAAATTCTCCCCTACCCTGTCTTGAACATTGCTCGACTATGCCCCCCACTGGTCAATTGTAGGGAGGATAGAAGCCTTGCATCACGTGTCCTTTCCGGTACACGAGGAGGCAGCCTGTCACATCTTTTCACCTGCCAGTGCGGACTCTCAGTGGCGAGGTGTAACGCATGGGAGGCTCATACTACCCCCGCTACTTCCTGTCTCTGCTGTGCAGGCGTCCCCCAACCGACCTGTAGGAGTTGCTGTCCACAATGTCCAATCCCCACCCATCGACTTCCACCCTCTAACTCTGCCAATTGAGTTAGTATGATGGCTGGCCCAAGCCGGAGGCAATGCTGACACCCGGATTCGAGACCGGAGTCTCTTGCATTGGTGACGAGCGCAATCTCCACTACGCCACCCAGCCGCCCCTTATTTTCGGTCAATCTTAAAAACATCGGTAAAAATGAAAATATACACTTTGACTGCTGTTTTGATAGGGTTAAGGTCTTTACTCTTGGCTACATTTGAAAAAGAAACACAACCTCTTAACATCCAAGACGATTCGCGACGTGCCACTTTGCTGACCTCTAGCCTCTAGGGTGTGCATTTATTTTAATACAATAAATAAACAAAATTTGGACATGTACTACACAAGACATCAGGCTATGGACCCAGGGTGTCGTTTCAGCCATACCAATTTCTGGGGAAATACTACTTCTGGACTACTAACTACTACAGAAAAACGAAAACTGTTTTTCTACAACTCAAGTTCAGACCTATGTTACTCTATTTCATTAGCACTAAAAGTGAATTTTCTTTATTGTATCAGAAACTTCAGAATGTCATCTTTCAAAAGAGACCAGGCTTATGCATGTGCTATAAGTATAAAGTGTAGTGTTTTGGTTTGCAAAAAAAGTATGCAGTCCTCAAAAACGAAAACTAAAATGTCCAAATTTATGTTCTGATTGTGCTAACTTCTAGTGAATAAAATATGAGTGAAATTAAACTTCCCCATTTTGCCGGGCCCCCCTGGAACCCCTTCAAGGACCACTGGGAGTCCCCAGACCCCACTTTGAGAACCATTGGTATAGATATTTATGGAATTCTGGATTCAATCACATGTAACAACAAATGTCTTCTCAGATGAGGTCCTTGTGAATATCAATTTGGGAACCACTGCGTTAAAATAATGGTATATTTCCCAGCCCTATGTTAAGGAATGTTGTGCAGAATGATGGAACTCTTGGCTGGCAGGACAAACATAATATGGGCAGCGGTGACTCACTCAATCAGCCTTCTATGATCTACATACCATCAATAATCATTGTGCCACGCACTGGACTTCACCATTATGTATCTTTGGCTTATATAGACATAGCTCAGCTGTCTAAGCCCACTGTCCCCAACCATTTGGAAGGGGTTACTCATCCAACGGTATCAAGAGAGTCATGTCAATCATTTGGAGCATCTGTGTGTGTGTGTGTGTGTGTGTGTGTGTGTGTGTGTGTGTGTGTGTGTGTGTGTGTGTGTGTGTGTGTGTGTGTGTGTGTGTGTGTGTGTGTGTGTGTGTGTGTGTGTGTGTGTGTGTGTGTGTGTGTGTGTGTGTGTGTGTGTGTGTGTGTGTGTGTGTGTGTGTGTGTGTGTGTGTGTGTGTGTGTGTGTGTGTGTGTGTGTGTGTGTGTGTGTGTGTGTGTGTGTGTGTGTGTGTGTGTGTGTGTGTGTGTGTGTGTGTGTGTGTGTGTGTGTGTGTGTGTGTGTGTGTGTGTGTGTGTGTGTGTGTGTGTGTGTGTGTGTGTGTGTGTGTGTGTGTGTGTGTGTGTGTGTGTGTGTGTGTGTGTGTGTGTGTGTGTGTGTGTGTGTGTGTGTGTGTGTGTGTGTGTGTGTGTGTGTGTGTGTGTGTGTGTGTGTGTGTGTGTGTGTGTGTGTGTGTGTGTGTGTGTGTGTGTGTGTGTGTGTGTGTGTGTGTGTGTGTGTGTGTGTGTGTGTGTGTGTGTGTGTGTGTGTGTGTGTGTGTGTGTGTGTGTGTGTGTGTGTGTGTGTGTGTGTGTGTGTGTGTGTGTGTGTGTGTGTGTGTGTGTGTGTGTGTGTGTGTGTGTGTGTGTGTGTGTGTGTGTGTGTGTGTGTGTGTGTGTGTGTGTGTGTGTGTGTGTGTGTGTGTGTGTGTGTGTGTGTGTGTGTGTGTGTGTGTGTGTGTGTGTGTGTGTGTGTGTGTGTGTGTGTGTGTGTGTGTGTGTGTGTGTGTGTGTGTGTGTGTGTGTGTGTGTGTGTGTGTGTGTGTGTGTGTGTGTGTGTGTGTGTGTGTGTGTGTGTGTGTGTGTGTGTGTGTGTGTGTGTGTGTGTGTGTGTGTGTGTGTGTGTGTGTGTGTGTGTGTGTGTGTGTGTGTGTGTGTGTGTGTGTGTGTGTGTGTGTGTGTGTGTGTGTGTGTGTGTGTGTGTGTGTGTGTGTGTGTGTGTGTGTGTGTGTGTGTGTGTGTGTGTGTGTGTGTGTGTGTGTGTGTGTGTGTGTGTGTGTGTGTGTGTGTGTGTGTGTGTGTGTGTGTGTGTGTGTGTGTGTGTGTGTGTGTGTGTGTGTGTGTGTGTGTGTGTGTGTGTGTGTGTGTGTGTGTGTGTGTGTGTGTGTGTGTGTGTGTGTGTGTGTGTGTGTGTGTGTGTGTGTGTGTGTGTGTGTGTGTGTGTGTGTGTGTGTGTGTGTGTGTGTGTGTGTGTGTGTGTGTGTGTGTGTGTGTGTGTGTGTGTGTGTGTGCTGTAGTGTCCAAGAGCCACATTACTATGGTCACTCCAACCTTTAATAAAGGACTCACTGTTATGCAACACGTAATTACCCATGTTTCATCCTGGGGATTATTGTATCAGTGAGACAGGGCTTTCACAGTGTTGCCCTCTTACATTCTCCTACAACCATTTCCCTCTCTCCAGTCACCACCACCAATAGCATGTTTTTGTGTGTAGCATGCTTTAGTAAACCAGGATTTATATACTAATGTGAAATTAATTTCTACTCAAATCAAAAGCTCTGCGGTTCTCACAGGATAAATTAATTTGATGAATGATAGGTAATCGTCTCAGTGCTTGAAAGGTTAGACAAACTTGTTTAGGTACAAACCATAATGTGAGTGTGAGTCATACATCTATACAGACAGGGATGCCTGTAGCAGCTGAGAATGTGCCTGTGATTTAAAGTACAGCTCTTTTGCATAATTTTTATAAATGGGTTTTCCTTGCTCTGTCCCTTTCCTTAAAGGAACACGCCAACATGTGAAAATGGGGGACCCTGATGTAAACAAGACGAAAGTCTTTCTCTGGTCTGTATCCTCTTAACAATTGTGTGTATTGAGCTGTACTGTATTGTACCCATTCTGCAATCTGTTAATAAAGTTTTCAATCAATCAATCAATCAATCAATCAATCAATCAATCAATCAATCAATCAATCAATCAATCAAACAAACATTATGGGAAATGCACTTACCATCTTCTCCAGAGTCAGCTAAGAAGATAGATACTGATTTCCTCTCTGTGTGTTCAGTAGAAAGCTATTAGGCTGCAAGCCTAGCTTAGCACAAATCAATGGAAGTGGATATGGACCAGCTAGCCTAGGTGTTGGCCAAAAACACCTCTCCCAGAGTTTTGAGCTAGGCTAGTGGTCCGTATCTGCTTCTATTCATTTGTGGTAAGTTAGGCTATCTTGCAGCCGGATACAGCAAGCTAGCCTAGCTCGTACTAAGGCCACTCAGTATAGAGAACACTGTGTTCGCCAGACATCGCTAACTCTGCATTACGTCTGGGTGGCTGTATTGTGTTGTATATAGTCTGAGACATAATAATACCTATGGCTAGTGTAGGTAGGACAAAAGTAGACTGGTGTGGTTAGTGGTAGGTATTTTTTGTAGGAACTTTAAAACCCTATATCCTGTGTGAGGAGGAAGTTTATCCAGATGGATTTCTAAGCTGCCATGTACTTCTTGTTTGCTTTGATTCAGATGTCTTGGGTTACAGTTGAGCGAAACTGCTGGAACACAAGACACTCCATTTATGACAATTGTAGACATATTATATGGCATCACTCACCATTATCATTATGGGAATGTTTTTAACCCTTTCACTACCACACTACAGAAGGTTAACCCTTTCACTACCACACTACAGACGGCTGTAGTGTGGTTGTGCAAGGGTTAACCCTTTGTTGTGTGGCAGTGAAAGGGTTAACCTTCTGTATTGTCACAGTGAAAGGGTTAACCCTTTGGTAGTGTGGTAGTGAAAGGGCAGTGGCCCTCTTTATACCTGCCATAGTTCCTGGAGATGGATGTTACAACTTAGAGGGCTGGGCAATTAATCAAGTATGTTCTTGAGCCAGGTCATGTTTCAGTTTTTTTTGTTGAATTAAATCCACTGTTAAAACCCTTTCAGTGCCATAAACGAAGATTCTCGTTTCTGGGCCTAAGTCGTTCAGTGCCATAAACGAAGATTCTCGTTTCTGGGTGGTTTTTCCTTTTTTCGATTTTAATACCATATTCAATGTCAGGGAGGCGTGAATACTTTCGGCAGCCCACTTGTCCTTCCGCATTGCTCTGATTGGCCGAGCGCGCGCATGCGCATGAGCCGCGACGGGCTCCTCAGCCAGGCAGGAATACTACGCTCCGCTTAACCCAATTTATACAAATGGAAGTATTGATTACGCCGTAACGAATCATTAAAAAAATATACCGTTAACTGGAATATGTTGTTTCTTTACACATATGTTGGATTATGTAATTGGTTTGTCATGACAAACCAATAAAAAATAGCGCGACTCGGGCATCGCTGAGCTCATCAACGACCCTCCGTGCTCTCTCTCCCGCCACCAGCGCAGCCTCGCAGACCGGCGTCGGCTCCAGTAGCTCCGGCAGCAGAGAGGATGGCTGCAGCCAAGACCGTGAGCGGCATTGCTGAGCTCATCATGGTGTCCGCTGGACGAAGCCAGAGACGGTCTTATTGTGTTACTGCTTCTCGGCATAAGCCCCATAATAAAACCGTCTCTGGCTTCGTCCAGCGGACACCATGATGAGCTCAGCGATGCCGCTCACGGTCTTGGCTGCAGCTGTACAACTGTACAAGCTGTACAACTGTTGACCATCAGATCCTGCTTGAGAAGCTCAAAGCCTGTGGGATGGACGATGGGTCGGTGAGATGGTTCAGGTCGTACTTGACTGGGAGGACCCAGGTTGTGAACATAAATGGTGTCGCATCTTCATATAATGAAATAACATGTGGGGTGCCGCAAGGCAGCATCCTTGCTCCATTGCTATTTTCACTATATGTTAATGACATGGTGTCTGCAGTATCCTGCAGACTCCTACTGTATGCTGACGACTCAGCACTTCTGGTGTCTGGAGACGACATGGCAGAAATACAAGCCGGTCTCAGTAGGGAGCTGGAAAGCCTTCACAAATGGTTAGTTGACAACAGATTATCGATTCACCTTGGAAAAACTGAGTCAATTCTATTCAGCTCAAAACATAAATTAAAGGAATGTTCCCGACTTGAGATAAGCTGTAATGGCTTCAGTGTCGAGTCTAGAGACTGTGTTAAATACCTAGGTGCAGACCTCAACCAAACACTCTCAGGGAAAACAATGGCCCTGAAGGTGATCAAAAAAGTTAACACAAGGGTGAAATTTTTGCACAGAAAAAAGAGGTTCTTATCACTGGAAACTATGAAACTGCTTGCCAACTGCATGATCCTCAGCCAATATGACTATGCATGTACGTACCGGTATAGTGGTGTTACAGTGGAAAGTAAACACAGGCTACAAACCAGCCAAAATAAGACCATACGATTGGTCCTAAATCTGCCACCTCGAACCCATATTGAGCCATGTCACTTCAATGAGGTGGGATGGCTCCCTGTGGAGCAGAGGGTCTCCTTTCTGAAACTGGGACATATGTATAAAATGTTAAATGGATCTGCCCCCAGATATTTATGCTCTCGTATTGTCCTGCGTGGCCAGGTCCACGGACGACAGTTACGGTCTGGACAGCTCTCAGTTTATGAGCCTAGAAAGGGTTCCTATTCACAGAATGGCTTTCTGTCTACAGCCTGCCGGCTGTGGAACTCTCTGCCCAGGGCCATCCAAAACTCCACCACTATTGCTGTCTTCAAGAGGGGTGTGAAGCGATATCTGCAACAATAGGTTGCAGAGGGTGCTTGGCTTGAAGAACAGGAACATGACATGCTGTAATGAGGCTCTTTCAGAAAATTGTGTTGTCTATTTTATCTACTTGTTGTATCTATTTTATCTTCTTAACTCTTTCTTTGTGATTTATTGTATTTTTCTTGGGACCATGTTGGAAACAAGTCGACAGACTTTCACATGTTATCCTTGTACCCCTTGTTTTTATACTATTGTATAAATTGTATGTACTAAATAAAAATCAAATCATCAAATCAAATCAAGCAAAACTGTACATTGGAATATCGACGAAACCATACTTGGTTCTAAGAAGAGGGTCTCATGTATTCTTGGGTTAGGTCATTTACTGTACATTGGAGGGGGTTGGGTTAGGACATTTACAGGGGCCAGTTTCGAATTGCAGTCTCCCGTAGGTGTTCTTTGAGAGTGGTTTTGAAAGTGGGTAGTGATTCACATTCCTTTACAGCTTTGGGTAGGGCGTTCCACATTGATGTGGCATCATTGCGAAACATGTTTAGTCCCTTGTTTGAGCCGAATCTGGGTTTAACATGATTTGTGGAGCTCCCTCTGGTGTTGTGGTCGTGGTATTCACTGACCTTTGGGAAGCATTTTGACATGTACATGGGTATCTTGGTCGTGTAGTGTATCTTGTAGACCAGGCCCATTGCAAGTTGCTGTACTCTGTCGTCTACTCTAAGCCATCCTAGGTTATCAAAGTGGGCAGGGGTGAGGTGGGTTCTAGGAGTAAGGTCAAGCAGTAGTCTGACCAGTTTGTTTTGAGATGTTTGTAATTTTGTTTTTAGCGCCTTTGAGGTGCTTTGGTACCATGAGGTGCAAGCATAGTTGTAGTACCCTTGAATGAGTGCTCCTGCCAGAGCCTTCAGGGTATTCTTGTTTACCAGAGAGGAGATCCGGTACAAGAATTGAGTTCGTTGGTTGACTTTTTTTATTACATTGGATGCCATTTTGTCACAGGAAAGATTTGCCTCTAGGATGGAACCTAGGTATGTAATTTCATCTTTCCTTGTGACAATATTGTCACCCACTGTAACTGAGAAGCCGTCGGTCTTGCTGAGTTTGTTATTTGAACCGAAGAGAATGGAATCTGTTTTGCCCAGGTGTAATGATAGTTTGTTATCAGCGAGCCATATGCAGATTTTGCCTAGTCCCGAGCTGAGGTTTTTTTCAACCTGTAACTTGTTCTTGTCAGAGACCAGCAGGGCTGAGTTGTCCGCGAACAGGAACAAGTTGCAGTCACAAGCTGACGACATGTCATTTGCATAAATTAGGAACAGTACGATTATATGGGTCCGGGTGGACTGGAGCGGTTGTCCCGATCGGATTGAGAAGAATCAAGTACTCCCGATCCGTGTTTTGTGATGGATTATGTTGGCGACACGATGATCATCAATACTTGGATGATGAATTATGAAGAAACATAATACCTATCATATGCATTTGATTTTTTTAATTGTAGCGTGTGTAGGGACAAAACGCCAATGGATTTAGTATAATACACGTTGCGGCTTATAACCAGCCTCCCAGGAATTATCCCGGATCATTCCGAAATAACACTCATATTCACCACAGTATAAAACGGGAACGTATGGGGGCGGTCAGGTGGCATAGCGGAGATTATTCACCACAGTATAAAACGGGAACGTATGGGGGCGGTCAGGTGGCATAGCGGAGATTGCGTTCGTCACCAACGCCGGAGACGCTGGATTTGCCTGTTCGAATCCAGCTCCCGGCGTTGTCACCAGCTTGGCTGGCCGTTCACACTAATACAATTGGCAGTATTAGAGGGTGGGAAAGCTGGCGGGGTGGGTCCGGGTCGTTGTAAACAGCGACTCCTACAGTTCGGTCGGGGCGCCTGCTCAGCGCGGATAGGATCTAAGGGGGGTAGTGTGTCAGAATGCAGGTAGGTGAATTCCAATGGGTGAAGGCAATCACAGAGACAGAGAGTGTTTACTCTTGAACAGGTTTGACTTTAATAGTAAGAACACAGAGTAAATTCTAAGAGAGACAAGTGCTAAAAGCACAAGTGGAAAATAAGGTAAATGGGAGCTTATTGGAGGTCCAGAGTAGAACCGTCCGCGTTATCCCCGAACGCAATTAGTGAAGACCTGACAATGAACAAGCAGAAGAGAGGTATGTTACATAGACACCAAATACCAACATTCCACACACACCCCCGTGACAGCCAATCAGGAACCACCCCTAAGTGACAGCACTAATTGACAGGGAAATGACAGGTGACAAGCCCAGTGACATATGCCAGGAATGTGGGTGGTCACCGACCACAGTCGGTGTCCAGAACGTAACAGTACCCTCCCCCGACGAACGGCACCAGACGTTCACCTAGGAGCCTCGGGATTCAACGATCAGGCTGGGATCTAAAATATCCCTTTGAGGCACCCAAGAACGCTCTTCTATCCCGTACCCCTCCCAATCCACCAAGAACTGAAACCCCCTACCCCTCCGTCTACAACCCAGTATCCTCCGCACCGTGTAAATGGGTTGACCGCCAATAAACCGGGGCGGAGGAACCACAGGCAGTGGCGGGGCCAAGGGCGATGAGAGGAATGGCTTCAACAGGGACACATGAAACGTCGGATGAACCCTCAGATGAACCCTCATAGAGCTCGGAAGTCGTAGCTTGTAAGCCACTGGATTAACCCGATGAATCACTTTAAATGGTCCTATAAAGCGAGGAGCCAGCTTCTTGGATTCCACCCGGAGAGGGAGATCCCGGGTGGAAAGCCAAACCCGCTGCCCTGGACGGTAAACTGGAGCCGGACGACGCTTACGGTTAGCCTGCCGTTGGGTACTAACCGAAACCTTCTGTAGCGCCTTCCGAACCTGTTTCCACGTCCTGCGACAGCGAGCCACATGTGCCTGGGCCGAGGGCACCTCCGCCTCCTGCTCCTGCTCGGGAAACAGAGGAGGTTGAAAACCATACTGGCACTGAAAGGGAGACATACCGGTAGAAGAGGAGAGAAGGGTATTATGCGCGTACTCAGCCCAAGCCAACCTCCTACTCCACGTTGCCGGACTACCGGCAACGTAACATCTCAAGACCCCCTCCAAATCCTGGTTGACCCTCTCCGTCTGCCCGTTCGACTGCGGATGGAACCCAGACGACAGACTGACAGAGGCGCCAAGGCCGGCGGCAAACGCCTTCCAGAACCTGGAGGCGAACTGAGGACCCCGGTCCGACACGATATCTACTGGCAGCCCGTGGACCCGAAAGACATGCTGTATAACTAAATCAGCAGTCTCCCGGGCCGAAGGAAGCTTGGGGAGAGGGACAAAGTGAGCCGCCTTAGAGAACCGATCCACCACCACCAAGATGGTGGTGAACCCGTCCGAAAGGGGAAGACCAGAAATAAAGTCCAGAGATATGTGTGACCAGGGTCGTTTAGGAATAGGAAGTGGTCGGAGGAGACCCGCCGGTGCCCGTCGAGAGGTCTTACTACGTGCGCACACCGGACAGGCCACCACAAAGGAACGCGTATCCCCCTCCACTGTCGGCCACCAGAACCTCCTAGGGATAAATTCCAGGGTCCTGGTTGCCCCTGGGTGGCTGGTGAGGGATGACGCATGTGCCCACTGTAGCAAGCGTGAGCGCGCCACCTTGGGAACATACGACCGTCCCAGAGGACCCCCACCAGGATCGGGCTCCCGCGTTAGCGCCGACCTTACCACCTTCTCTATGCCCCAAGACACAGGTGCCAAAATCAAGGCCGGTGGAATAATGGGATGGGGCTGCTCCTCCCGACCAGGAAGATCAAACTGGCGCGACAACGTGTCAGGTTTGATATTCTTGGAGCCGGGTCTATAGGAGATGGTATATCGAAATCGTGTGAAGAACAACGTCCACCTGGCCTGGCGAGCGTTAAGGCGTTTAGCCCCTTGGATGTAAGCCAAGTTCTTATGATCAGTCCAAATAATGAAAGGATGTGCCGCCCCCTCTAACCAATGTCTCCACTCCTCCAGTGCCAATTTGATCGCCAATAACTCCCGATTACCCACGTCGTAATTACGCTCGGCTGGTGACAGACGGCGAGAAAAAAAAGCACACGGGTGCACTTTCCCATCCTTTAAGCATTTCTGAGAGAGCACCCCCCCCACCGCGACGTCAGAGGCATCCACCTCCACAATGAACGGAACCTCCGCGTCATGGCGGATCAATACAGGAGCGGATGTAAAACGACGTTTAAGATCGCAGAAGGCCGACTCAGCCCTAGGCGACCATTCAAAGCCAGGGAGAGAGGCCTTAGTGAGAGCTGTTAAAGGATTGGCTAAGGCGCTAAAGTTGCGAATAAAGCGCCTGTAAAAATTTGCAAAGCCCAAAAACCGTTGTAACCCCTTGAGCGACGAAGGTCGTGGCCAGTCCAAAACTGCACTCACCTTGGCTGGATCCATGCGCAGATCGCCCTTCGTCAACACAAAGCCCAGGAAGGACACGGTGTCCGTGTGAAACACACACTTCTCAGCCTTAACGAATAGTTGATGCTTGAGGAGACGGTCTAGCACCTCCCGAACGTGCATTTGGTGTTGCACCATATCGCGAGAAAAAATCAGGATATCATCTAAGTAGACAAACACCGACACCCCAATCAAGTCTCGCAGCACGTCGTTAACCAGGGCTTGGAAGACTGCCGGAGCATTAGCCAAACCAAAGGGCATGACCAAATACTCATAGTGCCCATTGGGTGTGTTAAATGCAGTCTTCCACTCGTCTCCCTCTCTAATCCTGACCAGGTTGTATGCATTACGTAAGTCAAGTTTAGAAAAGACCTGTGCCCCCTGTAAGCACTCAAAGGCTGTGTCCATGAGGGGTAAAGGATATCGGTTCTTGATGGAAGCAAGCAATGCCTCCTCTATGTAGGTGTTCATGGCCAAGGTTTCGGGGCGTGAGAGAGAGAACATTCGCCCGCGAGGCGGGGTGGTACCGGGTAGAACATTAATGGGACAGTCGTATGATCTATGAGGCGGAAGTGCTTTAGCACGCATCTTGCTAAAAACGTCCGCCAGGTCCCAATAGATCTCAGGCACCCCTATCAAATCGGGATTAGAGGGTAGATCAGAATCTGCCACGCTCCCCACCATCCTGGAGAAAGAGGGAGGAGACAAAAGAGAAGAGGGGGGGGGAGACAAGGGTTTGGGCAAACTCCCGCTGACGATCGACTTGACGTCGGCCGCCGTTGAGAGTTCGCCCGTGCTCCAATTAATGACACGAACACATGATGACAACCAGGGATGACCCAACACCATGACAGAATAGGGGGAAAAGATGACAAAAAATGTAACCCATTCCCACTCCCCACCCGCCACCCGGATGTGTAAAGGAACTGTGCGCTGGGTGACGCTCCCACTGCCCAGAGGCCAACCGTCCAGGGCATAAACTGGTAAGGGAACCCCTAAATCCTCCACTGGGGTTCCCCACTCCTTCACCAATCCCACGTGAATAAAATTGCCCGCCGCCCCTGAGTCAATGAGAGCCTTAGTTCCCCTAATGTCACCCCCACAGTTGATCGCCACCTCAAAAAATGTACGAGAATCCGTGGTTTTGGCAGGAATGAGCCCACCTGCTGGCGCTTTCTCGAAGCCCGACGGCGCACCTTCCATTCCCGATTGGCGCCGAGCCGATACAGCCTGGACCCGACAGCTGCCGAAGCGGTGACCGGTGCGGCCGCACCGGAAGCAGCGTCGCTCTTTGATGAAGCGCTGCCTCTCGTCGTCCGAGAGCGACAGCGCTCCAAGCTGCATGGATTCATCACCCAGTGGCCCACTCGTGTAATGCATGGAATTATCAACACCAGGAGAAGAAGGAAAACATACCTGGGTGTTGTTGACATGCTCCTTCTCCCTCTCCCGGTGCCGATTGTCCATCTTGATGGTGGTGTTGATCAGCACTTCCAGCTGCTCGGGGATCTCACGCACGGAGAGCGCATCTCGCATCCGCGCTGAGAGTCCCCTGACGAACAGAACCACGCAGACGTTCTCCGCCCAAGCTGTCTCCCGAGCCAAGATCCGAAAATTGATAGCGTAAGCTGCGACCGTGCGGAGGCCCTGCCGGCAGTCGAGAAGACGACCACCAGCCTCGAAGATCGAGAGTACCCGGGAAGTATCGAATACTCTTCTCAATTCCCGGGTAAAGGCGTCCAGACTGTCGCAGATTACCGCCCCCGCCTCTAATTCCGCCGTAGCCCAGGAGAGAGCTTGACCGGTGAGCAGTGTGATAATATACGCTACCTGCGCTGTCTCCGATGGAAATGATCGTGGTTGCAGCCTGAAAACGAGTAGACACTGGGTGATGAATTCCCGACAACCATCCGGTGATCCGTCATAGCGAGCGGGCGCCTGCAGATGTGGCTCGTGGGACTGTTCCTGGACCCCGAACACCCCCCGACTCTCCTCTGCGTGGAGCGCTGCTTCTCCCGTCGCCGACTGAACACCAGCCACTCCTTCTTGGGCTTGTCGGGCTGTGGCCAACGCCGACTGCGCCACCGCTTGGGATGATCCGACGACCCCGTTGAGTCGGATTAACTCGGCGCTGACCAGCTGTTGATGTTCCTCCATCCGTGTCTGGGCTGCTCCCTGCGCCTGGAGCATCTCCATGATGGCCTCCATGGAATTCTGATGGTCAGGTCTTCTGTCAGAATGCAGGTAGGTGAATTCCAATGGGTGAAGGCAATCACAGAGACAGAGAGTGTTTACTCTTGAACAGGTTCGACTTTAATAGTAAGAACACAGAGTAAATTCTAAGAGAGACAAGTGCTAAAAGCACAAGTGGAAAATAAGGTAAATGGGAGCTTATTGGAGGTCCAGAGTAGAACCGTCCGCGTTATCCCCGAACGCAATTAGTGAAGACCTGACAATGAACAAGCAGAAGAGAGGTATGTTACATAGACACCAAATACCAACATTCCACACACACCCCCGTGACAGCCAATCAGGAACCACCCCTAAGTGACAGCACTAATTGACAGGGAAATGACAGGTGACAAGCCCAGTGACATATGCCAGGAATGTGGGTGGTCACCGACCACAGTCGGTGTCCAGAACGTAACAGTAGTGTGATCCTTCCACACGTTACACCCTCTCAGTGAGAGTCTGCGCTGCCAGGTGAAAAGAAGCGGTTGATTGGCTAGACGTGTGTTGGAGGAAGCATGTTATAGCCTCCACTCTCCCAGACCGACTGTGGGGGGTAAGTGCGCAGCGACCAGGAAGGGGATTGGGAATTGGCATAACGACTAACATTGGGATGGGAGAAAATCGGAGGAAAAAGGAGGGGGAAAAAGATCAATAATAAAAATAAAAAAACGAGAACGTATGGATGGAAAATGTATTTCTTTTTTGCATCTTGACCGGAAGAAACTCAGTGTCAAATGACCATAGTATTGTATCCATAGCTATAATATAGAATATAGTTATAGCACTACAAACAAGGTGACGGACTCCATTAGTTTAATGTGTGGCCTCGCATATCCGTCGCCCGGAAACGCAGCACCCAAAGTGATTAAAGATTAAAAAGACATGTTTTCTTTTTTTAAAGTTCAATAAATGCATGATGTTTCCAAAGTCAATGAATAATCGTGTTAAATAATCATGATCTGAATATTGACTAGACACAATAATCATGATTATGATTTCTGCCATAATCAAGCAGCCCCGGTAGCTAGCATACTACGTACATACTACGATTCAGTACATGACAAAACAAGCCTGTCAACAGACACCTCAGGGAGAAGTGTCCTCACAGAGTTCCTGTAATATATCGCGAATAAAGGGAAGTGTGACACCATTTGGGGAATTCATGTTATGCTTTCAGAAGTATTTTGTCTTCTCATTTGTTTCAGTTTGTCTTGTTGCAGAGCTTCAGTCTAAACTGGTCTAAACTTTCCTAATTTGGTCTTTCTGCACAACAGATCACCATGGAATCAGCTGATACTGTATGTGTTCCTCTTCCTATATAGGATATGCACAAATTCCTGATAAATTGAAAATGGGGGACCCTGATGTAAACAAGACGAAAGTCTTTCTCTGGTCTGCATCCCCTTAACAATTGTGTGTATTGAGCTGTACTGTATTGTACCCATTCTGCAATCTGTTAATAAAGTTTTCAATCAATCAATCAATCAATCAATCACATATTCTATTGTATTTGCTTTGGTAAGACCAAACCCCTCCAATACAATTAGATACACACTGTAAACCCGCATGTTTAAAATAATCAATTAGTTTGAGTAGGGTATACTCAATATTCTATGAAAGTTCTACTAACTTGAATGTCTTGAGTTCGTGTGACGTGTTCTTATGTTTTGAGTAAATAAAACTCATAGTTTTTGATTGATTTGGAACTATTCACTTATTAAGTAAGTATAATGTAAAAGCATAACTTAAGTACAACTTAAGATAATTAAGTAGATACAGACTGTAAACCGCATTATGTTTTGAGTAAATAAAACTCATAGTTTTTGATTGACTTGGAACTATTCACTTATTAAGTAAGTATAATGTAAAAGCATAACTTAAGTACAACTTAAGATAATTAAGTAGATACAGACTGTAAACCGCATTATGTTTTGAGTAAATAAAACTCATAGTTTTTGATTGACTTGGAACTATTCACTTATTAAGTAAGTATAATGTAAAAGCATAACTTAAGTACAACTTAAGATAATTAAGTAGATACAGACTGTAAACGATGTAAAGTTCTGTTAATTAGGGGTGACGCTTGGCATCACTCATGCACTCCCTCGCGTACGTGCATGCGCACTGAATAAATTCCACAAATGTACCTTTAATACCAGTATTAGTCTGACCACACCCCTCATCAGCTTACCTTCATAAGCAGGTGTGTGGTCACCTGCTCTCCTCCTTCCCAAGCTTTCACCACAAGGTGAGGTCAAGGGCTGCAGCGGCGTCGGATGCCAAGCGTCACCCCTAATTAACAGAACTTGGTTATAGTCATAACCTATCGTTCTGTTTCATTAGGGGATCCGCTTGGCATCACTCATGCACATAGGGAGGCCGAGTGGAGCCACTGGCCGACAAATACACCCCGCTGAAGGCCCCCCACAACCAACAGAACAGGGAGGGCCGAGCCCCCCCGACCCCCCCTAATGGAGGGCACCCCCCCTATTAGAGGTTTCCCGGGAGGGCGACGGACCCGACCGTGCGAAGAGGCACTCAAGCAACTCAACGCACAGGGTGAGCAGACCGTGGCTTGACCCCACGACTACACACACGCACAACCCGCATGCCACCCGGGAACGAACGGAGGGAACAACCTCGTTACTGCCCCCAGAATCACGGGGTCAAGGGCAAACCCAACCCCGTGGCAAGGCCGTAGCAGCGGAGCGCGAAGGAAGACCCAGACCCACCAAAGGGACTGGACCCCCTGGAACGGGGGCCCGGAGAAGTCCATGATGCCAGCATCAAGACCCCACCAGGTGGGCACTTAGTGACCCCGCCCCCCACACCGCCAGCGTATTCGGACAAAGGCCCCTCAGCTGAGCGGGCCCTGTCTTCCCCAACAGTACACCGCCTGGCACACTGACCCTGCAACAGGCAGTCAGCATGGCCGTAAGCACACAAAAAAGGTTAACCAACGGAAGCAGGCAGCGCACCGGGGAAAACCAGGCAACAGGCTGTTAACCCTAGCCTGGAGACTGCGGACGAGACAGGCGCCAGAAAGGATAGCTGAACACAGCCGCCCCGGCGGAAGGGGCGTATGCTGGTGTTGTTGCATGACCAAGCCTCCATTTAAAAACCCCCACCCAGAGGGGTCGAGGCAGAGAAGGCTGACATGATTGGCGGAGACGTCATGAATGTGCAGGGGCACCCTCAACCGGTTAACCCGGGAGTTGACACTGTAGCAACACACCAGAGAACCAACCACCCAGGTGTTACCTTATGCGGTGGTTGGTCCCATAACCCCTCAGGAAAAAACTCCAAAACACACCTGCGGCACTGCCGCAGCCCGTGTTCCAGTTTCCAACAGGGTTATCCCGGGCCTACGGGTCAACGAAAATATTACTTCGGACCGGGCCCGGTGATACGGGGAGCACAGGGTCCCCCGAGGAGGTCAAGACCACCCCAACAGGCCCCTCTTCGCCATGCGTAAGAGAAGAGCGTAAGAATGGAAAACCAGCCCCAGCACCCCATACTTGGTATTCCCAGGAGGTCACCAAACCAAGTACTAACCAAGACCAACCTGCGTGGCGGCCGAGATCCGACGAGATCGGGCGCGTACAGGTTGGCACGGCCGTAAGCCATTACGACAGTGTAGAATACAATGTACCCAACAAGGGTTCCATAGCGCTCAACCCTGTGACACCCGGACCGACCTAGCATTTTTCCCCCTGAAAAAAGCCCAAGTCCCTCAGGGTACCAGAACAGCAGATCTGCATCCCCGGCGGACAACGGGTTTAACTGATCCGGACCAGCGCGACCAGAACCAGTCCCGTGCCCTAACCACGCCGACATGCCAACTCCAGGAGAAGGGGCAGATATGCGTGTTGATCTTAAACATAAAAAGAAGGCGCCACTCAGACGTTTCGGTGCGAACCGCGACCGGCGGCCCACCCCCAGGGCGTGAGACCCTTCCACACATGTTCAGATCCATTCCGTTATCATCCCCTGATATGAACGAGAACCCGTCGACAACCACACAGGTCGTCGGAAGAGGAAAACCCCCATCCCAATTGCTTTATAAAAACGCTGTTTTAACCCCAAGCAACCAAGGCGCGCCAGTCAGTTACCTAATGTCCAACAGAACATCCTGAGCTAGCACTATGTGTGCGTTGGGCATATCCACATCAATAATAGGCTATTTAGACCATCTTATTGAATCCCCAAGACGCCCAGGGGAACGACAAGAGGGGCGGGATGCAACCAACTCCATGAATGAATGAATGAAAACTTTAACCAACAGATTGCAGAAAGGGTACAACACAGTACGGCTCAATACACACAATCGGTAAGGGGAGGCAGACCTGAGAAAGACGTTAGTCTTGTTTCCATCAGGGGCCCCCATTTCCAATTCATATAGACACATCCAACTCTTTATAATAATAAAGAAGAAGCATCACCCGTATGAACCCAACTGCACAGCTGGGAGTAAAAAACCCGTTTTCACATGATTTTACATCCAGTCACTCTTTTTAATCAGAGAGTAAAGACTAGACCCTCCCAGAAACCTTCCCACACGAGTTGTAGTCATGAGAAAGACATGCCAACTGTGAGTCACGTGACCAACTGACTCAAGTTACACATAAATCGAGCGTAGCAGACCCGTGAGCCCTACGCTCTAACTCGACACCTTAATACTCTGTAACTCATGGAAGGCGTCGCCATAGCAACACCGCTACGACGGGGGGAAACCCTGCACACGGCTCCTGTTTGTAATAGGAGTCGGCAGGATAACCCTCCCCCCCCCCCCCCTGCCAAGACGTCCTAACGGCTCGGCCCTGACTGGCTCAGCAGAAGATAAAATCTCCTAAACCAATCAAGTGGGAAGGAGGGGTTTATTCGACACCCCCTCACAAAAAACCCTTCTTTCCCTACACACAAAAAACAACTGTAGCCATTTTGAAAACCTCCGGTAGAAATGCTAATGTATAGCGTAAGCTAATACAATGCCCGCTACCCACAAAATGTGAACAGGATTTACAACAAAAACAAGTCGTATGTGTGTGAATCCTACACCCGTTGACTATGTCGTACATAGCAAAAACGCTGACCGAGAGTAATGGCTAGGCCGTGGAACGTGTGTGTACGAGTATTACTGCAACTAACACAACAGCATTGTGAGACACATATACTTAGTTTAAGCAACGGAATAACACCAGTTTCTACCTGCATGTGGAGCGTCAGGCTAATAGAACCCCCTATGACTGAGTGTATGTTGCAGACCTTGCTTAATCTCGTAACACAACACGACTCATCTCACAACGTAAAAGTGCAGATTCATATTTACACAACCCCACCATATGATTTGTTGAAGAAACACACAGTTTGTTTGGCCAAAAAACATAGTCCCCCTTATGTCGGGGAACTTTTTATTGTCATAAGTTTTAAGGCACAAAAACACAATCATAGAGGGGCCGGGGAGGGTGTAAAGGAGAGGGGACACAGAGGGGAAAAGTCACTCTCAGCGGCGTCTGCCACCTCGCGCCGCTCGAGTCTTGCCACCCCGAGGAGCCCCGGAGGGACGGTAGGTTACTGTCTGCTGGTCTCGACGTTCCCTACCGTCTCCTCCGGTCGTGGATGGGCCGGCGGCAGCAGAAACGCCGTCTCTTCTCCTGGCCCTCTTGGAAGGGCCAGCAGCGGCGATAGAGGCAGTGGTAGGGACGACGGAGACAGCTCGACGTCGTGGAAGCCTTCTGACTCCACCGGCAAGGACGGGAGGCGGACAATGGGGTTGAAGGATGGATCTCTCCTCTGCCATCTCTCTGCATGTTGAGGTCATCAACCGCAGGGCCTTCCCGAACAGACCAGCGTCGGAGAGGGCGGCCGTCAGAAGAGGGGCTCTCTTCCGTTCCGGCACACGGGCCTGCTCCAGCCAAAGATGACGCTGGCCCAGGGTGGCCAGGGCGCGCACTTTCCCCATGGCTATGGCCAGCACCTGGGTAAGGTGCAGGACAGCTCCTGACGCCTGGGTGATCTGATCGCATTTTACTTCGGTCAGATCCGTGCCGCCCGTCATAATCCCCGATACAAATCTAGCTAGGTGCGCAATGTTAGACGCCGCAGCCAGCGATTGTATACCAGCGATGAATGACTGGTCACCCCAATATGCCAATCGCCTAGCCGATCTACCCTGGAGGACCGGCTTGCATAAGGGTTCCCACACCATATCCGGACAGAGGAGAGCGGCCATCGGACTATCAAGCCGAGGCACGCCCTCCCTCATACCTTTGACTAACCCAGACACCCGCGTAACTGGTACGTAGGTGGGGGTAAGTCCCATGATGTGAGACACCGCCTGACCCTGACGAACATAGGTCCCCATTGAGGGGAAAAATGGGTAGACAACGTCCACCCCTCTCACCGGGCGATGCTGCCAGAGATGACCTATGAGATCATCAGGGACAGGAGCAGGCAATGGCAGCGGCAGCGGCACGCCGTTTGCGGCGGCGGCTACCGCCATGAGCTCGGGAAACAAAGCCCGCAGTTCCCCCTGCGGACCTTCCTCCACCGAACCCGCATCCCTCACATGCAGCAGGCTGCAACTGGTCAAGGAGCCACAGTCTGATGTGGCCGATAGTAGGGCATCCTGCTGATGAGGCCAAGGTGGTTCCTCGACATCTTCAAACAAGGCATCCCACGGAGCCATTTCTCCCCCCTCCGGTGTTTCCTGGATAGGAGGGATACTCTCCTCCACGGGACCATCAAACAAGAATCCGTCCGACTCTTCCATGAAGTCCTCAGTTTCCATCGGAAATCCAGAGCCGGTGGTGGTCTGGTGGTCTGGTGGTCTCCAGCAGTTCCCCAAAACCAGGCCGTTCGCGCCTACATGCCACCATCTTGCGACGTGAACGGGAGAGACGCGAAAAGTTTGCGTCGCAAATCCTCCGGCTCCAAGTCAACCCCCCGTTCACCAACGGACGATTCCCTGGAACCAGAGGAACCAGAGTCGAGATCAGGCCACCGCCGGAGCGACGGCACCGACTCCTCGGCTCTTCGGAGAGGCAAACTATCCATCGGCTGTCTCCTGGGCTGGGTCGGCAACCACGAAAGTGGCAACAGCCCAGCACCAGAACGCACGACGGAGGCGGGAATGGAGAACCGCTGGTGAAGAGTAGGTCTAGCGGGTCTACTCTCCGAAGAATACATTATGACCCAAACTTTTTCTTTACAACAGATATGAGAGAAGAAAAAATTAAGCACAATGTAGACTCGTCACAACTCTTTTCAACTAACAACACGTCAAGTGGGGTACTACCGAGGCACTTCCTTGTGGTGAAAGCGAGAAGGAGGAGAGCAGGTGACCACACACCTGCTTATGAAGGTAAGCTGATGAGGGGTGTGGTCAGACTAATACTGGTATTAAAGGTACATTTGTGGAATTTATTCAGTGCGTGTGCACGTACGCGAGGGAGTGCATGAGTGATGCCAAGCGGATCCCCTAATGAAACAGAACTGCATTATGTTTTGAGTAAATAAAACTTATAGTTTTTGATTGACTTGGAATTATTCACTTATTAAGTAAGTATAATGTAAAAGCATAACTTAAGTACAACTTAAGATAATTAAGTAGATACAGACTGTAAACCGCATTATGTTTTGAGTAAATAAAACTCATAGTTTTTGATTGACTTGGAACTATTCACTTATTAAGTAAGTATAATGTAAAAGCATAACTTAAGTACAACTTAAGATAATTAAGTAGATACAGTGTTACATCCCAATGTATATATTCCCCAGTGTGTGTCTCCATGTGTGTGTGTTCTCCATTTTGTTTCCTCCCTCCAGCCATTGTTCCCTTCACCATTGGTCCCTGCCAGGCCTGCCCTTCCATTATAGCAACACAGCACCGATTGGTGGATGGCTTTCCAGACTCCAACACTCAATCCACACCACCCAATCATGGATCACCCCACACCTGTTAAAACATGGCTTCTCACTTCAGTCTTTCTCTCTCTCTGGCATGAGGCTAGGCCTGTTGTGATTTTGTAAACCTGTAACTTTGACAGTATTGCATTTCGTTTATTGGCCTTTGGTGCTTAGTAGAAATTTCCTTGTGTGTGTATGGCCACAGAGAGAGCATTGTTAGTTATAGTTTGTTTTTGTATATATTCTGCCTTTGTTTCTGTATAATTAATGTGTTTTTCTCTCTTTCTCAGGAAGCACAGATGGGGTGAGCTGCCATTTCCTTTGGATATTGTTTTCTCCTGTTTTGGTTAGGTAAGAGTAGTTTAGGTAATGTAATCTCTTTTACCATAGATTAGATTTGGGTTTATTTGGAGTATAGTGGTGTTTGTTTGTTGTTTTGGCCTGGGCTCACCCCTGAGCTACATGTGCTTCCTTTGCATCTTTCAATAAATATCATTGTTGTTTACAAACATGGTCCATCTTTTCTGTCAACCAACTGTTATGTTACAGCCCTTTACCCTTAGACTCACAGGGGTCGTAACATAAATGGGGGCTCGTCCGGGATCTTGTAACCCGTGTTCAATTGTTGGTTGATGGATTTGGTGAACTGTGTTTGTTTACACTTGTATAGTTATTAATTAATTTGTGTAAAAATGGCATTTGTGTAAGAAAAAATAATGGCAGTTAGTACTTTTGATCTGGGGAAATTCTTGAGCAATCCTACTTGGGAAGCGCTGGATAGCTGCCGCAAGGCAGACTTAGTGGAGATTGCCACACATTTTCAACTCTCGGTTCAACAAAAGCATCTTAAGCAGGATATCAGGTGTCTTGTGGTAGATAAGCTGTTGGAGCAGGGGACGCTTGTTTTACCTGTGGTCTCTGATGAACATGCAAATCCTCCTGGTGAACCTACGGAAGCACAGCCTTCTGAGGAGCAAGCCCATGGTGCTGAAAAGGCAGGTGTGAACGTCACATTGCCACATTTTCACTTGACCTCTCCTGTGTCAACTGGGTCTCGAGAAGGGGCCCAGGTCAAGGTTAGAATAGCCCGTCTCCAGATGGAGGCTCAGGAGAAGGCACAAGCACGTGAGGCGGAGTATCGGCTTCGTAAAATGGAGCTTGAGGCGGAAAACGAAAGGGCTGTTAACATCCGTAGGTTGGAGCTTGAGGTGGAAAAAGAGCTCAGACTGCGGGAGTTGGAGCTGGGAGACCAAAGGAGTGGATCCAACTCTGCTACACCGACTCCTCCACAAGGCCCGGGTATGTCCTCCTCCACAGCTTTTTTTTTTTTTTTTTTTTTTTTTACTTTATTTTTTAGCGTTTATCGCTTTTCTGGTCAAGCATGACCGACAGTTGTAGGGTGAAACGGGAGAGAGAGCAGGGGGAGACATTCGGCAAATGACGGCGAGTCCGGGAATCGAACTCGGAGTCAACCAGATCCGTGACGCAGCACGGAGTCCCGCGACGCAGCGCGGTAACATGGTGTGCTACTGGAGCACCCCCTCCACAGCTTATTCATCACACACTTTTGATATAAGTAAAAACATTGCTTTGGTGTCTCCGTTCCGAGAGACAGAAGTTGATACTTATTTTAATGTGTTTGAGCGTATTGCTGCTTCATTGCGCTGGCCAAGAGAGGTCTGGCCTTTGTTGCTTCAATGCAAATTGACTGGTAAAGCCCAAGAGGTTTGTTCAACACTTTCCCTAGAAGATAGTTTACTGTATGATACTGTGAAGGCTGCCATCCTTCGTGCATATGAGCTTGTGCCCGAAGCTTATAGGCAGAGGTTTCGCAGTCACAAGAGAGCTGTCAACCAGACCTTTGTAGAGTTTGCTAGAGAGAAGGGAACTCTCTTTGATAAATGGTGTGCAGCAAGCAAGGCCTCAGATCTTAACTCTCTCAGAGAACTCATTCTATTAGAAGAGTTTAAGAATCGTTTGCCAGAGCGTATTGTAATTTACCTGAGTGAGCAGAAAGTGTCCACTCTGCAGCAAGCTGCTGTATTAGCTGATGAGTTTGCGCTAACCCATAAAACTGTGTTTGTAGATAGGCGTGACTCGTTTCTCCCCCATGATTTCTCTCAGAAACATTCTGTCCCCAACCATTCAGAATTCACACACCCCCGACCAAAAATGTCACCTCCATGCTCAAAAGAGGAGCGGACATGTTACTACTGTCATAAGCCTGGTCATGTTATTTCTGACTGTTTAACATTGAAACGTAAGCAGCAACCGTCCTCTCAGAACTTTAGGCAACCCAAAGGGGTTGGTCTGATTAAAATGGCACCTGATTCCGATCAACAGATGCACAATGATCAGGATGTTCTCGATCCTTGTTTCAGGCCATTTACTTCCAAGGGTTTAGTTTCCTTGACAGGGGATCCAAAAGATCAGTGTACAGTTCAGATCTTACGAGATACTGGAGCCTCACAATCCTTTATCCTCTCTGATGTACTACCTCTGTCTGAGAAATCTTCCTGTGGTTCTAGTGTCCTAGTTTAAGGTATTGAGATGGGTTTCGTGCCAGCCCCGTTACACTGTATTCATGTACATTCATGTATCTGATTTGGTCACTGGTTTCTTTAAAATAGGGGTGAGACCTTCCTTGCCAGTTAAAGGCATTTCCTTTATCATGGGAAATGATTTAGCTGAAGGACAGGTGAACGCTGTGCTGGAAGTGTTGGATCACCCAGACACAGATTCTCTGCCTGATGACTTGTCACAGAACTTCCCTGACGTTTTTTCTGCAAGTGTTGTCACTCGGGCTCAATTAAAAAAGAGAGGTGATGAAATTAATTTGTCTGACTCTGTTTTTGCTTCAGCCTTTGTCAGGGAGGAGTTGCTGGCTCCAACTTCTGATACCGCTGACAAACCACCGACTCATAGTAAGGTACCCCCACAGACAACTGTAACTAGTTCCGACGCATTGAAGTTACCCGTTACTCGTGAAATGCTAATTACTGCCCAGAAGGCTGACCCTTCTCTTGCAAAATGTTTCTCTTCTCTTGAAACAGAACAGAGGAGAGAGTTGCATTCTTATTTTGTGGATGAAGGAGTTTTGATGCATACATGGAGGTCCCATGGTACTAGACTGGCAGAGCATGCACAATCGGAGATAGGGCTACCAGATCAGGTGCCAGACTGGAGCACTGTTTATCAGATTGTTGTCCCTGCAGTTTATCGTCAGCATGTACTGTTCTTGGCCCATGACCACCCTTGGTCTGGACACTTGGGAGTCACTAAAACATACAACAGAATACTTCAACATTTCTTTTGGCCCGGTTTGAAGTCCGATGTAGCACAGTACTGTCGTACCTGTAGTACTTGTCAGATCACCGGAAAGCCAAACCAGGTAATTCTACCTGCTCCCCTCTGTCCTATACCAGCGGTCGGTGAACCATTTGAACATGTCATAGTTGACTGTGTTGGTCCGTTGCCAAGGACCAAAGCCGGCAATCAGTTTTTGTTGACAATAATGTGTACCGCCACCCGTTTCCCTGAGGCTATCCCTCTTCGCAGAATTACAGCGCCTGTAATAATTAAGGCTTTGACGAAGTTCTTCTCCACGTTTGGACTGCCTAAGGTAGTACAAACGGACCAAGACACCAACTTCCTGTCTAGGTTATTTGAGCAAGTGTTACAGTCCCTGGGTATCCGACATATAGTGTCCAGTGCCTACCACCCTGAAACTCAGGGGGCTCTAGAACGTTGGCATCAGACCTTAAAGTCCATGCTGCGTAAATATTGCTTAGACACAGAGAAAGATTGGGATGAGGGTGTCCCCCTTGTTCTATTTGCTGCGCGAGAGACCATACAGGAGTCTCTTGGTTTCAGTCCTGCTGAGCTCGTTTTTGGGCACACTGTTAGAGGGCCTCTGAAAGTTCTTAAAGAACGGTTCATGTCAAAGGGTGCCAGCACACCCACTAATGTTCTAGATTTTGTTAGCCAGTTTCAAGAGCGACTGCATCAGGCGTGCTCTCTCGCAAAAGAAGCGCTCTCTTCTTCCCAGAGAACTATGAAACGGCACTATGACGAGAAAGCTGTTTCTCGATCTTTCCAGCCAGGTGATAAGGTTCTAGTCCTGTTACCTATCCTTGGTTCTGCTCTTTCCGCTCGTTTTTCCGGACCGTATGCAATAGACAAGAAGATAAGTGATACAGACTATGTGGTTCGCACCCCTGATCGTAAACGTCACTCTCGTGTTTGCCACATCAATATGCTTAAACCATATTTTTCCAGAGATAGTGTGCAGGTGAAGACCTCAGACCAGACAGCCGGACTGGCCGTCTCTGCTGTTGCCTCAACTCCAATAGTTCCGGACTCTCCTGACGTTAGTGGTGAGGATGTAGATGGCTTGGAGTTGCGCAATGCAGCCCATCAGGGTGCTAGATTGTCCAACACTGAGATGTTATTGAACCTGCCCACTCACTTAGCACACTTACCTGAGGAGCAGCGAGAGGACATCACAAATTTGATTCAGGCCTACATGGCTCTGTTTGGTGATGTTCCCTCCTGTACTTCTGTATTGGCCCATGATATTAATGTTAACAATGCTGTGCCTATCAAGCAACATGCATACCGTGTTAACATCACCAAAAGGGCCATGATGCAACAGGAGGTTGACTATTTGTTAAAACATGGTTTAGCCAAGCCAAGTTGCAGTCCCTGGAGTTCACCTTGCTTGTTAGCTCCCAAATCGGATGGAACTCCTAGATTTTGTACTGATTTCCGAAAGGTAAATGCTGTCACCGTGCCTGATTCCTTCCCACTGCCCCGCATGGAAGATTGTATTGACAACCTTGGATCTGCCACCTATGTTAGCAAACTGGATTTGTTAAAGGGTTACTGGCAGGTCCCTTTGACCCCCCGTGCCTCGGAAATCTCTGCGTTTGTTACTCCTGACAATTTTTTGCAATATACTGTAATGCCTTTTGGAATGCGTAATGCCCCGGCCACTTTCCAGCGACTGGTGACCCTAGTCCTGGCTGGTGTTCCAAATTGTAATGCCTATCTCGATGACCTGGTTGTCTATTCGACCAACTGGCGTGACCACATGACAACCTTGCAAACTGTCTTTGACCGCTTAGCTGGAGCCTCCCTGACCCTTAACCTTGCCAAGTGTGAGTTCGGCAAGGCTACGGTTACCTATCTTGGTAAGCAGGTAGGACAAGGCCAAGTGCGTCCGGTGGATGCAAAAATATCTGCAATCACAACTTTTCCAGTGCCTACTACTAGGCGGGAATTGCGTAGATTCCTTGGGATGGCTGGGTATTACCGTGGTTTTTGCCGGAACTTTTCTTCTGTCGTCACTTCTCTCACTAGCCTGTGTAGCCCGTCCAAACCATTCATTTGGACAGCTGATTGTCAAAATGCATTTGATAGTGTTAAAGCTCTCTTATGCAGTTCCCCTGTTCTCTCTGCTCCAGATTTCTCCCTGCCGTTCCAGCTGGAGGTGGATGCCAGCGGGGTGGGAGCTGGAGGAGTGTTATTACAGGAAGATCACGATGGTGTCAGTCACCCGGTTTGTTATTTTTCCCGGAAATCTATCAAACATCAACTAAACTATTCCACTATTGAAAAGGAGACTTTGGCTATGTTGTATGCGTTGCAACATTTTGAGGTGTATGTCGGTTCGAGCGTATTACCAGTGGTAGTATACACCGACCACAACCCATTGGTTTTTCTGTCGCGGATGTACAACCACAATCAGCGCCTCATGCGTTGGGCGCTCATAGTGCAAAATTATAACCTCAGCATAAAGCATAAGAAGGGGTCTGAGAATGTGTTGGCGGATGCTCTATCTCGGAGTTAAATCTCTGTTGCTGTCGACTCGTTGTCTGTTGCTGTCGACTCGTTCTACTGTATATTGCTGTCGACTTGTTCTATTTTGCTGTCTACTCGGTCTATGTTGCTGTGGACTCGTTTTATGTTGCTGTCGACTCAGTCTCTCTTGCCGTCAACTCGTTCTGTCATTGTTGACCCGTGTGGTTGTACCAACTGCTAGTTTTTTCATAGCTCTTTGTTTTGGAGTACATGTTATCTCGTTGTTAAGAAAAAAAAAAAAAAAACATGTTTAGTTGGTGTTAGGTGTCAAACATGTTTTTGTCTTATGTATGGGGGTGTTACATCCCAATGTATATATTCCCCAGTGTGTTTCAAGTTTCTTTAATAGTTGTCATACAGAAGTACAGAATACTTTTGTACAAAATGCTTCTTACTGTTGTGTCTCCATGTGTGTGTGTTCTCCATTTTGTTTCCTCCCTCCAGCCATTGTTCCCTTCACCATTGGTCCCTGCCAGGCCTGCCCTTCCATTATAGCAACACAGCACCGATTGGTGGATGGCTTTCCAGACTCCAACACTCAATCCACACCACCCAATCATGGATCACCCCACACCTGTTAAAACATGGCTTCTCACTTCAGTCTTTCTCTCTCTCTGGCATGAGGCTAGGCCTGTTGTGATTTTGTAAACCTGTAACTTTGACAGTATTGCATTTCGTTTATTGGCCTTTGGTGCTTAGTAGAAATTTCCTTGTGTGTGTATGGCCACAGAGAGAGCATTGTTAGTTATAGTTTGTTTTTGTATATATTCTGCCTTTGTTTCTGTATAATTAATGTGTTTTTCTCTCTTTCTCAGGAAGCACAGATGGGGTGAGCTGCCATTTCCTTTGGATATTGTTTTCTCCTGTTTTGGTTAGGTAAGAGTAGTTTAGGTAATGTAATCTCTTTTACCATAGATTAGATTTGGGTTTATTTGGAGTATAGTGGTGTTTGTTTGTTGTTTTGGCCTGGGCTCACCCCTGAGCTACATGTGCTTCCTTTGCATCTTTCAATAAATATCATTGTTGTTTACAAACGTGGTCCATCTTTTCTGTCAACCAACTGTTATGTTACAGCCCTTTACCCTTAGACTCACAGGGGTCGTAACATACAGACTGTAAACTGCATTATGTTTTGAGTAAACAAAATTCATAGTTTTTCATTGACTTGGAACTATTCACTTATTAAGTAAGTATAATGTAAAAGCATAACTTAAGTACAACTTTATTAACAGATTGCAGAATGGGTATAGAGGTGTGATAGGTGTGATAGGTGTGAGAGGTGTGATAGGTGGGATTGGTGTGAGAGGTGTGATAGGTGTGAGAGGTGTGAGAGGTGTGAGAGGTGTGATAGGTGTGATAGGTGTGATAGGTGTGAGAGGTGTGATAGGTGTGATAGGTGGGATAGGTGTGATAGGTGTGATAGGTGTGATAGGTGTGATAGGTGTGAGAGGTGTGATAGGTGTGATAGGTGTGAGAGGTGTGATAGGTGTGAGAGGTGTGATAGGTGTGAGAGGTGTGATAGGTGTGAGAGGTGTGATAGGTGTGAGAGGTGTGATAGGTGTGATAGGTGTGAGAGGAGTGATAGGTGTGAGAGGTGTGATAGGTGTGAGAGGTGTGATAGGTGTGAGAGGTGTGATAGGTGTGATAGGTGGGATCGGTGTGAGAGGTGTGAGAGGTGTGATAGGTGTGAGAGGTGTGAGAGGTGTGAGAGGTGTGATAGGTGTGAGAGGTGTGATAGGTGTGATAGGTGTGATAGGTGTAAGAGGTGTGATAGGTGTGATAGGTGTGATAGGTGTGAGAGGTGTGATAGGTGTGAGAGGTGTGATAGGTGTGAGAGGTGTGATAGGTGTGAGAGGAGTGATAGGTGTGAGAGGTGTGATAGGTGTGAGAGGTGTGATAGGTGTGAGAGGTGTGATAGGTGTGATAGGTGGGATCGGTGTGAGAGGTGTGATAGGTGTGAGAGGTGTGAGAGGTGTGATAGGTGTGAGAGGTGTGATAGGTGTGAGAGGTGTGAGAGGTGTGAGAGGTGTGATAGGTGTGATAGGTGTGATAGGTGTGAGAGGTGTGATAGGTGTGATAGGTGTGAGAGGTGTGAGAGGTGTGATAGGTGTGAGAGGTGTGAGAGGTGTGATAGGTGTGAGAGGTGTGAGAGGTGTGATAGGTGTGATAGGTGTGAGAGGTGTGATAGGTGTGATAGGTGTGAGAGGTGTGAGAGGTGTGAGAGGTGTGATAGGTGTGAGAGGTGTGAGAGGTGTGATAGGTGTGAGAGGTGTGATAGGTGTGATAGGTGGGATCGGTGTGAGAGGTGTGATAGGTGTGAGAGGTGTGAGAGGTGTGAGAGGTGTGATAGGTGTGAGAGGTGTGAGAGGTATGATAGGTGTGATAGGTGTGATAGGTGGGATCGGTGTGAGAGGTGTGATAGGTGTGAGAGGTGTGAGAGGTGTGATAGGTGTGATAGGTATGATAGGTGGGATCGGTGTGAGAGGTGTGATAGGTGTGAGAGGTGTGAGAGGTGTGAGAGGTGTGAGAGGTGTGAGAGGTGTGATAGGTGTGAGAGGTGTGATAGGTGGGATCGGTGTGAGAGGTGTGATAGGTGTGAGAGGTGTGAGAGGTGTGATAGGTGTGATAGGTATGATAGGTGGGATCGGTGTGAGAGGTGTGATAGGTGTGAGAGGTGTGAGAGGTGTGAGAGGTGTGAGAGGTGTGAGAGGTGTGATAGGTGTGAGAGGTGTGATAGGTGTGATAGGTGTGAGAGGTGTGATAGGTGTGATAGGTGTGATAGGTGTTATAGGTGTGAGAGGTGTGATAGGTGTGATAGGTGTGACAGGTGTGAGAGGTGTGATAGGTGTGAGAGGTGTGAGAGGTGTGATAGGTGTGAGAGGTGTGAGAGGTGTGAGAGGTGTGAGAGGTGTGATAGGTGTGAGAGGTGTGAGAGTTATGATAGGTGTGATAGGTGGGATCGGTGTGAGAGGTGTGATAGGTGTGAGAGGTGTGAGAGGTGTGATAGGTGTGATAGGTATGATAGGTGGGATCGGTGTGAGAGGTGTGATAGGTGTGAGAGGTGTAAGAGGTGTGAGAGGTGTGAGAGGTGTGATAGGTGTGAGAGGTGTGATAGGTGGGATCGGTGTGAGAGGTGTGATAGGTGTGAGAGGTGTGAGAGGTGTGATAGGTGTGATAGGTATGATAGGTGGGATCGGTGTGAGAGGTGTGATAGGTGTGAGAGGTGTGAGAGGTGTGAGAGGTGTGAGAGGTGTGATAGGTGTGATAGGTGTGAGAGGTGTGATAGGTGTGATAGGTGTGAGAGGTGTGATAGGTGTGATAGGTGTGATAGGTGTTATAGGTGTGAGAGGTGTGATAGGTGTGATAGGTGTGACAGGTGTGAGAGGTGTGATAGGTGTGAGAGGTGTGAGAGGTGTGATAGGTGTGAGAGGTGTGATAGGTGTGAGAGGTGTGATAGGTGTGATAGGTGTGAAAGGTGTGATAGGTGTGAGAGGTGTGATATGTGTGATAGGTGTGATAGGTGTGAGAGGTGTGATAGGTGTGAGAGGTGTGAGAGGTGTGAGAGGTGTGAGAGGTGTGAGAGGTGTGATAGGTGTGAGAGGTGTGATAGGTGTGAGAGGTGTGATAGGTGTGATAGGTGTGATAGGTGGGATCGGTGTGAGAGGTGTGATAGGTGTGAGAGGTGTGAGAGGTGTGAGAGGTGTGATAGGTGTGAGAGGTGTGAGAGGTGTGATAGGTGTGATAGGTGTGATAGGTGGGATCGGTGTGAGAGGTGTGATAGGTGTGAGAGGTGTGAGAGGTGTGATAGGTGTGAGAGGTGTGAGAGGTGTGATAGGTGTGAGAGGTGTGATAGGTGGGATCGGTGTGAGAGGTGTGATAGGTGTGATAGGTGGGATCGGTGTGAGAGGTGTGATAGGTGTGAGAGGTGTTAGATTTTTTTTAACATTTATAGACAAACAACACTTACACAAAAATGGATCCCATAACACAATATGAAAGAATGCAGTGAACATAAATGGTTACATGAATAGCATTGTTGGTTATATGTTTCCACTACAGTTGTTTTTCCAGGCACTTAATACAAAGACTGATTGTTTACCGCCCTTGAACAGGTATAGACAAATTTAATACCTACTCCAAAGGATTAGATACTGACTAAGGCAAATATGTATGGTATGGGTCCAGTGACCCTCCTTGAATTTCTTTCTTCTCTTATCCTTCGCCCTTTCTATTTCTTTTATACTAAATTTCTCTTTGCCTTTTGATTCACCCATTTACAAACCACATCTTCCTTGATTATTAATACAACATTGTTAAACAGACATAAATAATAAAGTACAAAAAATATAATACAATTGTAATGCCCAAAAAAATGAAAAATAAAATCATAAAATACTAACTAAGTCAAAAGTGTGTGACATGGGTTCAGAGACCCTCCTTGAACCTCTTTCCTCCTTTACCCTTCGCCCTCTTGTGATGCATTTGGTTCTTCCTCTGTGATGTCGTTTTCGTTCCCCTTGTAATCCTCCCACTTTCCCCATCTTTCTCCAAATTTCTCTTCCTGTAACCTCAGCATGTGTGTTATCCTCTCCATATCCTGTATCTCCTCCACTATTCCTACCCATTGTGCTATTGTCGGTGGGTCTTCTTTGTACCACAGTCTTGTTATTGCCTTTCTGGCCGCTATCAACATTATCTTTATTAAATATTTGTCCCCCCCTTGTATTTCCTCGTGTGTCAGGTCTCCTAAGTAAAGCACCAGTCCTGTTTGTGGTAACCCGTATCCTAATATTCTGATCATTGCCTCCCCTATCTCCTCCCAATACCCCTTCAGCTTCTGACATCCCCAGAATATGTGCGTGTGATTTGCCCCCTCCTTCCCACACATCCTCCAGCATGCTCTTTGTGTTGGTGCATATTTTCCCTTCAGCTCTGGGGTTATAAAGAATCTGATTATGTTTTTCCATCCAAACTCTTTCCATATCCTCGATCATGTTGTTGAATGTTGCACCTCGCATATGTTCCCCCATTCCTTCCCTGTTATTCCTATCTCTAGTTCTCTCTCCCATTTCTCCCTTATATAATCGGTCGTGTGTCCCTTGCTGGTCATTATAGCCCGGTACAGTGCTGATATTACCATTCCTTTCCCTCCTTCGTATGTCCTTACTATCATCCTAATTATTCCATTCTGTTCTTCTTCCTTGTCCCCTCTTATTTCTTTATTATAGTAATCTCTAATCTGTAGATATCTGAAGTGGTCCTTGTTTTCTAGTCCAAATGTCTCCTTTAATTTTTGTAGTGTTTGCATTTCCCCCTTCTCTATCATTTTGCATATCGCTGTTGCCCCCCCCCCCTCTCCCACCTTCTGAATCCATGGTCCAGCCTCCCTGGTTTGAATCTCTTGTCATGTGCTATCCATCTCAGAACCCCTGACTGCTTCTCTAATTTGTGTGTTTTTACTACTCTGTTCCATATGGTCAAGGTGCATTTGGTGATAGGATCTAACAGTCCCTCTTTTTCTTTGAACAGTTCCCTATCTCCCACCAGAGCTTGTACCTTGTATCCCTCCCCTTCTTTTTCAATGTCTTTCCATCTTGCCTCATATTTGTCGTTACACCAGCACGTCACTGCTCTCAGTTGCGCTGCATAATAATAATCTTGTAGGCTGGGTACTGCCATCCCTCCCTCTTCCTTTGGTAGTTGTAGTGTTTTATATCTGACCCGTGGTCTTCTCCCCGCCCATATGAACCTCGATATCAGTCTGTCCCACTCCCTGAATTGATTCTGTGGTATTTGTATCGGTAGTGACTGGAACAGGTACAGTAACCTTGATAGTATGTTCATTTTAATGACCTCTATTCTTGAATTGAAGTCCAAGGGCATTACTGTCCATCTCTCTAAGTCTCTCTTGATGTTCTGATTTATCTGTGTATAGTTCGCCTCAAACAGTTTCCCCACCCCTCTTGTGATGTTCACCCCTAAGTATTTAATCATGTCCATGTCCCATCTTATCCCGTACTGTTCCCTAATTTCCGTCGTTGGGGCATAGTTCCATGCTAAGGTCTGTGTCTTTGTCACGTTTAGTTTGTATCCTGAGTAGTGGCCATATTCCTTCAGTAGATCCATCAGTGCCGGGAAGCTCTTGTCTGGTTGTCTCATGTATACTATCACGTCGTCCGCAAATAGGCCTAGTTTATATTCCGTTCCCTTTATCCTTACTCCCTTGATGTCCTCGGTCTGTCTGATCGGTGTTAGCTTTTTATGGGTTTTCTTGCTAATGTCCTGTCATGCCTCCGGTCTAGCGGATACGGTGACGCGTCATACAGGAGTCATACAGGCATACATGCATATAGTTGCATATAGCATGTTCTCAATGAAGATATGACCTGTGCCTGTATCATAGCTGTCAACATTACGATTTGCTAAAACGTGCACGTTTTAGCCCCGCCCCTTCTCCTGGCCCCGCCCCCTCAGCCCGCCCCCTCCCACCCGGCCCCGCCCCCTCCCAATGGAGCTGCCTCGTCGCTGCCATCTGCTGGTCAAAACCTGTATTATTTTGTTTTCCTACTTTAAGTAAGTAAGTAAGTAAGTAAGTAAGTAAGTAAGTAAGTAAGTAAGTAAGTAAGTATTTATAAAGCACCTTTCATACATGTCATGTAGCTCAAAGTGCTGTACACAAACAGGCATATATAACGATAAAAGCAATAAAGTCAGTGATCGCCTTAAGATCAATGTTTAAAGTATAAAGTGTAAATGCTATAAAAATACAGTAAATTACCTTTTATCAAAATATTAACCATTAAATAAAGGTTGTAATCTGTAAATGCATTTGATTTTACTGTAATTTGACAGTATTTGGAAACCATAGATGCCAGACATTTAGTTTTCTTGCAGCTTTTTTTCTTACAGTCTACAGTCAGTGAATCCTAAATCTCCACTAGGCAACCACTTATCAGTCCAACAAGGACTGGGTGAACTAGTTGCTACATAAAATTAATCAGATACCTGGTTGAAAGTGAAATGCTGTGAACATCCCTGCATTAAGTGTAAGACAAATTCAGTATAAATTCAGTTTATGTAGTAGTAGCATTAACATGTTCATATTTATTGAAATCTTACAATTCATACATAAATGTTATGATGAATTGAAAATGGGGGAAGAAGTCCTTCTCTGGTCTGCATCCCCTTAACAATTGTGTATTGCACAATACTGTATTGTACCCATCTGTTAAAGTTAGCAATCAATCAATGTATTACCAGTGTCTTTATACCTTCATCACTGTAGGCTACATATTAATACGACAACTCAAGAAGAATCAAGAGGTTTATTTGTCACATACAGTGAAATGCAGGTGGTCACGCCCGCATTGATTGTGCAAAATGCAAAACATATAGGTAACAGGATATGCATGATAAAAAAAGACATGCCATGTTCCTGAAAAAGCTATAAAAAATACCTATGGTCATTAATTTAGCAGTGGGAATAGCATTGGAACAGTGTGTGTGTCTATTATGTCTGTGTTGTATGTCTGTATGTCTGTATTGAGCCGTACTGTATTGTACCCATTCTGCAATCTGTTAAATAAAGTTTTCATTCATTCATTCATTCTACAGAGAAAAATGAGATAGAAAAAAAGCCAATGCGATTTTGTGTTTTTCCTCAATATCTCTGCAATGCCTGCGAGTTACCAGTAACTGTATTTGTCATACCATGACAATTCACGACAACTTTTAAAACGGATCAATTTATATGTATAAATCGCATTCAGGAAATTGGGCGTCAGTGAAGGCATGCTCTCCGTGGAGGAATGGCAGGAGGGGACAGTGGAGGCGCAGAGCAAACGGCTGTTCACCAACCACATTTACACATTCCTGCATCACATACAGTAACATTGTATTGTTTTATCCACAGAAGATTTGCAAACATTTTGTTCCAGAGACAAAAGCCACAGAGTGGGCAATCAAGAGACACTGGCTAAGTTGATTTGACACCCTCGGTGCATCAGTCTACTCTCTCCCCTGAGCTCTGAGCTTTATCCGGTCGCGTAGCTGTTATTCTTCTTCGGGGTCGCAACGGTCTGACTTCCTGTGATAACGGTCTAATCTACACTGCTGCCACCTGTCGTCACGGAGGAGAATTGCATCCATTTTGTAAAAAATAATAAGTACAAAATACGTACCAATCCGTGAGCCGTGAACAGCGCGTGAAGAGGGTTAAAAAAACAGGAGAATACCGGAAAAACCGGTAGGGTTGACAGCTATGGCCTGTATGCTAGCATGATATGGTTGGTATCTATGACCTGTGCCTGTATAGCATGACACGGTTGGTATATCTATGACCTGTGCCTGTATGCTAGCATGACACGGTTGGTATCTATGACCTGTGCCTGTATGCTAGCATGACATGGTTGGTATCTATGACCTGTGCCTGTATGCTAGCATGACATGGTTGGTATCTATGACCTGTGCCTGTATAGCATGACACTGTTGGTATCTATGACCTGTGCCTGTATGCTAGCATGACACGGTTGACCTATGACCTGTGCCTGTATGCTAGCATGACACGGTTGGTATCTATGACCTGTGCCTGTATGCTAGCATGACATGGTTGGTATCTATGACCTGTGCCTGTATGCTAGCATGACATGGTTGGTATCTATGACCTGTGCCTGTATGCTAGCATGACACGGTTGGTATCTATGACCTGTGCCTGTATGCTAGCATGACATGGTTGGTATCTATGACCTGTGCCTGTATGCTAGCATGACATGGTTGGTATCTATGACCTGTGCCTGTATGCTAGCATGATATGGTTGGTATCTATGACCTGTGCCTGTATAGCATGACACGGTTGGTATATCTATGACCTGTGCCTGTATGCTAGCATGACACGGTTGGTATCTATGACCTGTGCCTGTATGCTAGCATGACATGGTTGGTATCTATGACCTGTGCCTGTATGCTAGCATGACATGGTTGGTATCTATGACCTGTGCCTGTATAGCATGACACTGTTGGTATCTATGACCTGTGCCTGTATGCTAGCATGACACGGTTGACCTATGACCTGTGCCTGTATGCTAGCATGACACGGTTGGTATCTATGACCTGTGCCTGTATGCTAGCATGACATGGTTGGTATCTATGACCTGTGCCTGTATGCTAGCATGACATGGTTGGTATCTATGACCTGTGCCTGTATGCTAGCATGATATGGTTGGTATCTATGACCTGTGCCTGTATAGCATGACACGGTTGGTATATCTATGACCTGTGCCTGTATGCTAGCATGACACGGTTGGTATCTATGACCTGTGCCTGTATGCTAGCATGACATGGTTGGTATCTATGACCTGTGCCTGTATGCTAGCATGACATGGTTGGTATCTATGACCTGTGCCTGTATAGCATGACACTGTTGGTATCTATGACCTGTGCCTGTATGCTAGCATGACACGGTTGACCTATGACCTGTGCCTGTATGCTAGCATGACACGGTTGGTATCTATGACCTGTGCCTGTATGCTAGCATGACATGGTTGGTATCTATGACCTGTGCCTGTATGCTAGCATGACATGGTTGGTATCTATGACCTGTGCCTGTATGCTAGCATGACACGGTTGGTATCTATGACCTGTGCCTGTATGCTAGCATGACATGGTTGGTATCTATGACCTGTGCCTGTATGCTAGCATGACACGGTTGACCTATGACCTGTGCCTGTATGCTAGCATGACACGGTTGGTATCTATGACCTGTGCCTGTATAGCATGACACTGTTGGTATCTATGACCTGTGCCTGTATGCTAGCATGACATGGTTGGTATCTATGACCTGTGCCTGTATGCTAGCATGATATGGTTGGTATCTATGACCTGTGCCTGTATAGCATGACACGGTTGGTATATCTATGACCTGTGCCTGTATGCTAGCATGACACGGTTGGTATCTATGACCTGTGCCTGTATGCTAGCATGACATGGTTGGTATCTATGACCTGTGCCTGTATGCTAGCATGACATGGTTGGTATCTATGACCTGTGCCTGTATAGCATGACACTGTTGGTATCTATGACCTGTGCCTGTATGCTAGCATGACACGGTTGACCTATGACCTGTGCCTGTATGCTAGCATGACACGGTTGGTATCTATGACCTGTGCCTGTATGCTAGCATGACATGGTTGGTATCTATGACCTGTGCCTGTATGCTAGCATGACATGGTTGGTATCTATGACCTGTGCCTGTATGCTAGCATGACACGGTTGGTATCTATGACCTGTGCCTGTAAGCTAGCATGACATGGTTGGTATCTATGACCTGTGCCTGTATGCTAGCATGACATGGTTGGTATCTATGACCTGTGCCTGTATGCTAGCATGACATGGTTGGTATCTATGACCTGTGCCTGTATAGCATGACACTGTTGGTATCTATGACCTGTGCCTGTATGCTAGCATGACATGATTGACCTATGACCTGTGCCTGTATGCTAGCATGACACGGCTGGTATATATGGACTCCTCAGTCTCTAGTTTCATACCACTTCTTGCTAGCTTTAAATGTAATTAAAATGAGCCTGTATCACACTTCTCTCCTCCTCTGTCTCTCTCACTCTCTATATGAGCCTAATGAGCCCTGGCTCTAATTCAGATCACTGTCCTGTCTTAAACTCCATAACTCCACTTTTAGTGTTTGTCATTTTATTCCCTGAATGGATCATTTTCAGGGTTATTATCATGAAAAAACGACTAACCTTCTGTCTTTTATTATTATGCTAAGTAATGTCTATATGCACTCAAGACTGTAGCACTCAAGTTTGACACTGTTTAACAAACAATCTTACTTATACGCAGAGTTGTACCCTTCCTGCAGACTTGACAGAACTTGTAAGTCATTTTGGATAAAAGCAGCTAAATGACTAAATGTAAATGTCATGGATTTCAAAAATAGATATGAATATGAGACATTTCTTTCGTCTTTCTTTCATTCCTGATTTTTATTTTTATATTTTTTTTAGGAGATACAAGATTGTTGGTTCCATATTCCAGCCCAGGTCTGTTTTCTTCAATATTAGGCCACTGGGTGTAGAGTGATTTTCCGAGTATTCAACTCTTTTACATTAATACAGAGAGAGACAGAGAGAGAGAGAGAGAGAGAGAGAGAGAGAGAGAGAGAGAGAGAGAGAGAGAGAGAGAGACAGAGACAGAGACAGAGACAGAGAGAAAGTGAGAGATATGTTAATAAAGTTTTCAATCAATCAATCAATCAATCAATCAATCAATCAATCCGGGCCTGTGACGTCACTGTACCCATTCTGCAATCTGTTAATAAAGTTTTCAATCAATCAATCAATCAATCAATCCGGGCCTGTCACTGTACCCATGAATTCAATAAAGGAATATCTTATCTTATCTTATAAAAAATATATTTTCCACTAATTTCTATGTTTCAACATTACTGTCTGATGCAGTAACATTAGTGTGATGATGTCTGCATGAAAACATGCAACCTGCATGTTTCCCAGATAGCAAAAGACATTAATTAAATGTTGGATTTTGGTCAGATTGGTTATTTTTGGTTGAGGTTGAAAAAGCTATGTTGATTCAATATTTAATTACAGATACCATTTTAACATTTGAAAAACTGTCGTTGAATCAATTTAGTATAGATTCCCCCTCCCCTCCTCCCCCTCCCCTCCCCTTCGAGAGGGTAGTCCTAAGCAACTCGCGAGACCTAGAAGATCTCACGGGACTTGAGGTATTCATTTATTCAAACGTAACTTGGCGCGATGGTGTCTTCACTACTGGCTTGACAAATAGTCTGAGCCAAACTCCTTGGTAAGTCATTGACAATATAATGTATTATGCCATTCACATACCATAATCTTGCTGTCATCGTTTGACTACATGCTACTTTGTGAATTATTACCGTGGTGGCAACTAGTAGCCTACAGTGCAGAACGAAGCTTGTTAGCATTGTTAGCATTATTAGCTAGCATGCTAGATAGTATACTAGTTAACTGGTAAGTGAGTTCTTATGGGAATAGTATGATCCCGTTCAGATACCAACATCATAAATGTTATCTCTGTGCCGTGGCAAATAGTTTGGAGCTTGTTTTAGCAAATAGTATTGCATATTATTACAGTAGCTAGCATGCTACTAACGTTAGCTAGCTAGCATGCTAGCTAACGTTAGTTCGCCATTTTGTTTCGTGATTAAAATGTACGTTTTTAATAGTTACATAAGCATTGTTGTAACTAGTGTTAACAAATACTTTATTATAGTTCAATTGTGTTAAACTTGGGACACAGCCATGGCTCTATATTTTATTTCGTTTTGTATGTGAGGCATTTTAGCTTGAAGTTGTTGTGTTGCATTGTGGGTCTTCAGCACAAAGGAATCCCTTGCTGAGGGTAAGATGGTTTTCTGTCTGCTCAGACTCAGAATACTTAATTAACATGATCTGTGCTTCATAAAAAACAGATATTGTTTATCTGGTTTTGGTTATTTTGCACAGTAAATACTTATTCAGGCCTACCTGCAATTCAGAATTTAATCCAGCAGGGCGGCAGTGATGTTCATTCTGCCTTTTGTTATTATATATATATATAATATACACAGTCTTGATAAATTGCATACAAGGTTTTTTGAATATTTTGATCGTCTTCTTTTTAGAATTCGCTGGCAATCATCGCCACCCCCAAGGCTATCAAGGTGAGTTGACTAACACATTCTCAAGTCATCAGCGACCGATTCCGCAAAGCATGTAATGACATGGTTGACCAGAAATCCCGCCGTCATGCTCTGAAGCCCAAACCAAACAAAGTAAGAGATCCACCAAGTTGAAGTGACTAATTGATGTTGATATACTATATTGTCCTGCTGTTTTTAAATATAGGTGTATGCAGAGTTCCAGCTGATTACCAACCAGAACCTACCCAACACATTCTACACTGAGCTTGACCGCCATCTTCCTCGACTGATGACGTTATTCAGACAGAAGGCGTCCAAAACTGGGAACACAGCAGATGCTTTGGCTCACATTTTAAAAATCCACGATGAACAGGTGAATAGATTATTATACATGTCATAGGTCGAACCTCTGTAACATTGAACAGGTTCAATGATTCAAATGAGCTTTTGGATTTTACAATTAGTCCACCATTGTGTTTGCCATTTTTCTGATTGCATTAAAGATGTGAACATGTTATTTGTGGACATATCTGATTGGACTGTTTAAAATCTGCTTTGTTCAGTAAACATTTCCATATAATACAATTCTTTTTTTCTTCTTAATCTTACATCTTAATAGGAAATCCATGACGTTCACACCAGGCGTACCACTGTTCTCCATGCCCTGCCTGTGTATCTGCATGAGGAAGTCTCTGGATTTTTCAAAACCTGCACAGTGAGTCCGAGTGAAAATAATTTACAGTACAACTGTATATTAAGTGAACAGTTAATCAAAATGCTAAGTATCAGTCTTCCTTCCTTCCAGGTCTCCCTTGTGAAAGAGATATTTGATCTCGACGGGACTAACCTGGTTAAATAAAAATAACATTCTCACCAAAAAAATAGTTCTAACTAAAATATAAACAACTTACAAACACAACTCCATATACGTAGCTTTGTGCTGCACTTTGTAGAAACCATGGATTTATTTGTGATTATTATGTCTCTTTCATTCCTTCAGGACACGCCTGATGAGCCAGAGCTTCAGGGTGTTGCAGTGGCCCTCCTTACTGTCATCAGTGACCATGACACAAGTCCAGTTCACTACCAGCCTGTGACAATCTCTGTTGTCATTGAAAGTCACATCATGATCAGCCTCCCCAGATTTGGTGATTCCTTCCTGGTAATGTTTGGACTAATCTATGCACTACACCTCAGCTACCCCAAGGGACTTACCAACACTTTTGAATTCATTCAGAAGATTTTACTAGGTCTAGAAGCTGGTAAACTGTCGCCCAGGTTGCAGACTCTCAAGAATGACTTGATGATGCAATATATATTTATTTTTTTCTGATTTTTCAATGGATTTTCTCCCCGTCCCAATTAGTCGTTGTGCCAATTCCCCCCCCCCCCCCACCCCCTCCCCTACCTGGTGCTGTATGCATGTTCTCCTACGAGTCAGTATAAGGGCGTCCCGAGTCGATCGCACGCTTCCCCCGAGACGTGCGCCGACAGCCAGTGACGTCTTTTCACTTGGCAGCGAGGGCTCTCAGTGGTGAAGTGTAACGCGTGGGAGGGCACGCTATCTCCACCAAGTCCTGCCCCGCTTAGCAAGCGCCGAGACCTGACCTGTAGGCGTCGCTGTCCACAACGCCAGATTCCCACCCGCCAGCTTCCCCACCCCCTAATACTGCCAAATTGTATTAGTGTGAACGGCCAGCCAAGCTGGTGACAACGCAGGGAGTTGGATTCGAACACGCGAATCCAGTGTCTCCAGCGTTGGTGACGAACGCATTCTCCGCTACGCCACCTGACCGCTCTTGCATTAAACTTTTGAAGGTATTATTTTGACATGACAAGGAAATGAATACCTCACCCCACATCCTTCTTTCAGATGAGTTTCTATTCCTTACTGTCATCAGTGATCATGACACAAGTCCAGTTCACTACCAGCCTGTGACAATCTCTATTGTCATTGAAAGTCATATCATGATCAGCCTCCCCAGATTTGGTGATTCCTTCCTGTAATGTTTGGACTAATCTATGCACTACCCCAAAGCACTTACCAACACCTCAAAAGTGTGTCTATAGAAACTCATCTGAAATGTCTTGTCATGTCAAAATAATACCTTCAAAAGTTGCTGTACTACTTTGCAGATGTTCAGCCAATAGGTCCAAACTACTCAATGTACCTTGTTCTTTATTTTTTATGTAATATGTTTACATTTGAGAGTTTTACAGTTAGAATTTTCTTAACCGTCTATAGCATTATTGTAATTTCATCCAAGTAAGTTTTAGAGTTGAAAGAGTTTATCAGAATCTCAATTCCTTGTTTCTCGAGGAACAATAGGAGGCAATGGGCATAAATACCACTCTGCTCTGACTGCTTCCATTTCTTGTAGGCAGTGGTAGAGTTAGTGTTCTCAGTACAGAGTACAAGGCGATATACCAGGAGTCATAAACACAACACAGAAGCGTCATTATTAACATATACAGAATATGAACTTATACAGAATATGAACTGGTCAATTACACAACGAGTGAATAAAGACACAATAATTGATTAATAAAATAACTATTCACCATTAGCTGGACTCAGTTCCGTTTCACTTTAATGAATCGCTTGGGAGTCAGCAGCAGCAGACCATCGATCTTGTATGCTGAGAGTGGGACTGTATCGTTGAGACCTTGTAGGCAGTAGTAGTTAGTGTACTGTATAGTGTTCTCAGTACAGAGTACTGTAGTGTTCTATAGTTATCATTCTGCAAACATAGCCTGCTCTAAATGACGGATGGTGCCTCTGACATTCTGACTAACTCTTTCAATGAAAACACCATCTTGTTCCATGATACATCATGGAGCAAATACAGCTGCATTTCCATATGTAGGTATGTGCACTATTAACAGTATTGCCAACTGTATAGCGTGTAATGTGGATTGGTATTTTGGTTCCACATTGGCAGGACCCAATATACAGCACAACGTTTGTGAATTTTACATGTGCCAAGCGGATTGACAATTTTCAGATAATCTATACATTTTATTCTGTACTGTACATAGATACACTGTGTTATCCCAACGGTCACAATAGTTGCCGTCAACATGTTTGCTCATTCTATGACCACACTATACAAATTTTAGTAATTCAGCCAGGATGTAAACAGCTCTGGTCATGTGCACTGCACATATTGAGACCCTTTATTATTTCAATATTTGCTGGAAATACATTGATACATCATTCAGTAACATTTTCAGAGCCTTATAACAAACATTATTACACTATTGTGACCAGTGGGATTAAATGTGTAATATACATTACATTTTATGTACATGTTATAACATGCATGTATTTATTTTCTATATATATTTTCAGATAATCTATACATTTTATTCTGTACTGTACATAGATACACTGTGTTATCCCAACGGTCACAATAGTTGCCGTCAACATGTTTGCTCATTCTATGACCACACTATACAAATTTGAGTAATTCAGCCAGGATGTAAACAGCTCTGGTCATGTGCACTGCACATATTGAGACCCTTTATTATTTCAATATTTGCTGGAAATACATTGATACATCATTCAGTAACATTTTCAGAGCCTTATAACAAACATTATTACACTATTGTGACCAGTGGGATTAAATGTGTAATATACATTACATTTTATGTACATGTTATAACATGCATGTATTTATTTTCTATATATATTTTCAGATAATCTATACATTTTATTCTGTACTGTACATAGATACACTGTGTTATCCCAACGGTCACAATAGTTGCCGTCAACATGTTTGCTCATTCTATGACCACACTATACAAATTTGAGTAATTCAGCCAGGATGTAAACAGCTCTGGTCATGTGCACTGCACATATTGAGACCCTTTATTATTTCGATATTTGCTGGAAATACATTGATACATCATTCAGTAACATTTTCAGAGCCTTATAACAAACATTATTACACTATTGTGACCAGTGGGATTAAATGTGTAATATACATTACATTTTATGTACATGTTATAACATGCATGTATTTATTTTCTATATATATTTTCAGATAATCTATACATTTTATTCTGTACTGTACATAGATACACTGTGTTATCCCAACGGTCACAATAGTTGCCGTCAACATGTTTGCTCATTCTATGACCACACTATACAAATTTGAGTAATTCAGCCAGGATGTAAACAGCTCTGGTCATGTGCACTGCACATATTGAGACCCTTTATTATTTCAATATTTGCTGGAAATACATTGATACATCATTCAGTAACATTTTCAGAGCCTTATAACAAACATTATTACACTATTGTGACCAGTGGGATTAAATGTGTAATATACATTACATTTTATGTACATGTTATAACATGCATGTATTTATTTTCTATATATATTTTCAAATAATCTATACATTTTATTCTGTACTGTACATAGATACACTGTGTTATCCCAACGGTCACAATAGTTGCCGTCAACATGTTTGCTCATTCTATGACCACACTATACAAATTTGAGTAATTCAGCCAGGATGTAAACAGCTCTGGTCATGTGCACTGCACATATTGAGACCCTTTATTATTTCAATATTTGCTGGAAATACATTGATACATCATTCAGTAACATTTTCAGAGCCTTATAACAAACATTATTACACTATTGTGACCAGTGGGATTAAATGTGTAATATACATTACATTTTATGTACATGTTATAACATGCATGTATTTATTTTCTATATATATATTTTCAATTTTAACATTGCCATAATGTTGGAGAGGGCAACACAGTGTTTTTGTAAGATAAATAGATGTATACTCTTTGAATAGAAATAAATATAAAGAGTTTGAAGTTGTAACACAATGTTTTTGTAAGATAAATAGTTTCGATGAAGAACAAAACCTCCTAAATGCATACAAAAAAAGGGGAAAACTTCATATCTGCACTTTGCGAGGCACTAATACCTGGTCGGTATTGTTAACATACGTGTAATATAGTCAAAAAACAGTGTATACAGTGTTTACAGTGTTATTGTACATTGCTAACATAGTTTATATATTATATATGTATACTCTTTGAATAGAAAAAAATAAAGAGTTTGAAGTTGATATAATGTGCTTGTGTAGTTATTTTTCTGTTAACTTATTCACATGGATTTTAAAACTGAACCTTAAGTTATAGTAACTGCAAATATTTGAGTTGATTAACTTAAAAATTTGAGGTGATTAACTTAAAAGAAATGAGGCATTAGATTGCCTCAATGTCTTTGAGTTCTGTTAACTTAATCACATGGATTTAAGGTTGAACCTTAAGTCACAGTAACTGAATATATTTGAGTTGCCTCCACTAGAGAACTTTAAGTCACAGTAACTGAACATATTTGAACTGCCTTAACTGAGAACTGTAAGTCACAGTAACTGAACATATTTGAGTTGACAGCACTTGAGAACCTTAAGTCACAGTAGCTGAACATATTTGAATTGCCTTAACTGAGAACTGTAAGTCACAGTAACTGAACATATTTGAGGTGACTCCACTAGAGAACCTTAAGTCACAGTAACTGAACATATTTGAACTGCCTTAACTGAGAACTGTAAGTCACAGTAACTGGCCCCAGTATTCACTGACATATTTAACCTGTCCTTAGAACAGGCTGTCATCCCCACCTGCCTGAAGAAGTCCACTATTATCCCTGTACCCAAAAAATCCAAGCCTGCTTGCCTCAACGACTACCGCCCTGTAGCTCTCACCTCCATAGCCATGAAGTGCTTTGAGAAGCTAGTAAAGGGCTACATCTGCTCCTCCCTCCCCATCAACATGGACCCCCTGCCATTTGCATACCGCCCCAACAGGTCCACGGAGGACGCCATAGCCCATGTGCTGCACACAGCAGCATCACACCTGGACAAGAGGCAGGGGAACTATGTGAGAATGCTATTCATCGACTACAGCTCGGCATTCAATACCATAGTCCCCTCCATACTCATAGCCAAGCTCAGGGACCTGGGCTTGAACTATGACCTCTGCCAGTGGGTCTTGGACTTCCTGACTGGCAGACCCCAGGTGGTGAGAGCAGGCAACTGCACCTCCTCATCCATCACCCTCAACATAGGGGCCCCCCAGGGCTGTGTTCTGAGTCCCCTCATCTACTCCCTGTACACACACGACTGTGTGGCTCAGCGGAGTAGCAATACAATCATCAAATTTGCTGACGACACAGTGGTTGTGGGCCTGATCTCTGCCAACGACGAGAGGGCCTACCTGGAAGAGGTCAAGGTCCTGGCGGGATGGTGCCAGGAAAACAGCCTCTCCCTGAACGTCAGCAAAACAAAGGAGATGATTGTGGACTTCAGGAGGTCGGGGGTCAAGGACTACAGCCCCCTCAGCATCGACGGGGCACCGGTTGAGAGAGTCAACAGCTTTAAGTACCTCGGAGCCTACATATCCGAGGACTTGACATGGACCACACACATTGACAGTGTTGTGAAGAAGGCACGACAACGCCTCTACTTCCTCAGGCGCCTAAGGAAGTTCCAAGTCAGTCAGAAGATCCTTAAGAACTTCTACTCATGTACAATAGAGAGCATCTTGACCGGCAACATCACCTCCTGGTTTGTGAATAGCACTGCACAAGACCGAAGCAGACTACAAAGAGTGACACGTTCAGCCGAACGCACAATTGGAGGGGGGCTCCCCACCCTCCAGAACATTTACAACAAGCGTTGCAAGGGCAAGGCTAAGAGAATCATTAAAGACTCCAGTCACCCGAACAACTGCCTCTTTGAACTGCTGCGGTCAGGCAAGCGATACCGGAGTCTCAAGGCGAGCACAGAAAGACTCAGAAGAAGCTTCTATCCCCAGGCCATCAGGCTGCTAAACGAACAATGAATGAACCCTACACAACAACAACCACCAAACGCACATAGCACACACATCCACACGCACACACTCACTTAAACAAACACACTGTAGCACCCACTCCACACACTTTATAGCACACACCCACTTTAAACAAACACACTGTAGCACCCACTCCCCACACTTTATATTTATTGATGAAGGATTGCACTACAACTCGTACACCTTACTGTAAATTGTACCTAAATTGTACCTCATCCCATTTCTGCTTTGCACTAGATAGTACTGTACATTAGTACACTGCATAGTATTGTATATTATATGGTAACTCAGAACATTGTACATATGTCTATACCGAACACTGTGACCTCTTTTCTTCAAGTTCAAGTTCTTTAATAGTTGTCATACAGAAGTACAGAATACTTTCATACAAAATGCTTCTTACTGTTACGCTCCAGAGACTGTGCTAGACAAGATAGTATCAAATAACATAATAACATAATATAGCATGAATTTAGAAGAAGAAAATGAGGTCATAGTGTTCGGTATAGACATATGTACAATGTTCTGAGTTACCATATAATATACAATACACAATACTATGCAGTGTACTAATGTACAGTACTATCTAGTGCAAAGCAGAAATGGGATGAGGTACAATTTTAGGTACAATTTACAGTAAGGTGTACGAGTTGTAGTGCAATCCTTCATCCATAAATATAAAGTGTGGGGAGTGGGTGCTACAGTGTGTTTGTTTAAAGTGGGTGTGTGCTATAAAGTGTGTGGAGTGGGTGCTACAGTGTGTTTGTTTAAAGTGAGTGTGTGCGTGTGGATGTGTGTGCTATGTGCGTTTGGTGGTTGTTGTTGTGTAGTGTTCATTCATTGTTCGTTTAGCAGCCTGATGGCCTGGGGATAGAAGCTACTTCTGAGTCTTTCTGTGCTCGCCTTGAGACTCCGGTATCGCTTGCCTGACCGCAGCAGTTCAAAGAGGCAGTTGTTCGGGTGACTGGAGTCTTTAATGATTCTCTTAGCCTTGCCCTTGCAACGCTTGTAGTAAATGTTCTGGAGGGTGGGGAGCCCCCCTCCAATTGTGCGTTCGGCTGCACGTGTCACTCTTTGTAGTCTGCTTCGGTCTTTTGCAGTGCTATTCCCAAACCAGGAGGTGATGTTGCCGAAGAAGAATTCTTCTTCTAAATTACACGTATACTATGTTTGATACTATCTTGTCTAGCACAGTCTCTGGAGCGTAACAGTAAGAAGCATTTTGTATGAAAGTATTCTGTACTTCTGTATGACAACTATTAAAGAAACTTGAAACTTGAATATATTTGAGTTGCCTCCACTTTAGAACCTTAAGTCACAGTAACTGAAGATATTTGAATTGCCTTAACTGAGAACTGTAAGTCACAGTAACTGAACATATTTGAGTTGACACCACTTGAGAACCTTAAGTCACAGTAACTGAACATATTTGAACTGCCTTAACTGAGAACTGTAAGTCACAGTAACTGAATATATTTGAGTTGCCTCCACTTGAGAACTGTAAGTCACAGTAACTGAACATATTTGAGTTGACTCCACTTGAGAACCTTAAGTCACAGTAACTGAACATATTTGAACTGCCTTAACTGAGAACTGTAAGTCACAGTAACTGAACATATTTGAGTTGACTCCACTTGAGAACTGTAAGTCAGAGTAACTGACCATATTTGATTTGACTTAACTGAGAACCTTAAGTCACAGTAACAGACCATATTACTTAAAGGGGAGATGAAGCATAGCGATAAACACATAGTCATAGCATCAAATTAGTATTTAGAAAAAAAACAGAAAAAATCACGTTATAAAAATAAGACGTTTCTAAGAAAAAACTATTTGTAATGTCCATTTATGTAGCATTTATGAACATGTGCGCCGCCATTTTGTTGCTGACGTCACAGTGTTGGTTTGGTGTATACACTGCTAGTTAGCTGCATAGTAAACATGGACTGTCGGGTCAGTCAAATGTTGCCTATACCAAACAATGGGACCGCGGTGGTTCTTCTTGCACAGTCTCTGGAGCGTAACAGTAAGAAGCATTTTGTATAAAAGTATTCTGTACTTCTGTGAGGTTTTGCCCGCTGCTCACTACCTTTTCTCTGTCTTCTTTAAGCCTACTGTTAGGAATTCCCTACTCACTCTCTCTAGCCCCCACCCTCTCGTTCCTTACCCTTAGTGGCCACACCTGTTTGATATTCTATTATCTCTCGCACCTGTGATGGCAGGCTAATTAGTTCCCCTGTGGGCTTAAATACCAGGGCTCTTCCCCTCGTTTCGGCGTGGGGTCGTGTTGTATACTTGCCGAGTCATATTCTCTAACATCTAGACTTTTTCGGGAGATCCTCTGGTCTACCAATGCTGTAAGATGGATCTCTCCAGCCTTGAGATGTTTGCTCCAGCCTTCGTCTGCTGTCGCCGTAGCCTGTGGAGGAGACTGTTCTGCGCTCCCTGTAACTTCCACGGGAGGCACCCCAGCGCTCCACTGCAGACCCCAGCGCAGCTGTTCGTCCTGACGCACATCTAGACCAACGCGCATCTCCCGGACCCTCGAGCTTGGCACGCTCTCTAGTCACCAGCGCGCAACGCGCATCTTCAAGGGCCTTGGCCACCTGTCGCCGTTTGCCTGGAGGGAGACATTGTACTGCGCTCTCTAATTCTCTACGGGAGGTATTCCAGTGTTCCACTCCAGACCAGCGCGCCAGATGCGCTCAAGCCTTCGCCACCTGCCGCCGTTTGCCTGGAGGGAGACACTGTACTGCGCTCTCTAATCCTCTACGGGAGGTATTCCAGTGTTCCACTTCAGACCTTCGAGCTTGGCACGCTCCTCCGTACCAGCGCACAGACGCGCATCTTCCAGACCTTCGAGCTTGGCACGCTCCTCCGTACCAGCGCACTGACGCGCATCTTCCAGACCTTCGAGCTTGGCACGCTCCTCCGTACCAGCGCACAGACGCGCATCTTCCAGACCTTCGAGCTTGGCACGCTCTCCAGACCTCAGCGCGCCGACGCGCATCTTCCAGACCTTCGTGCTTGGCACACTCCTCCTCGCAGACGCACCCCGAGGCGTCTCTCTGTTCCGACGCGCACACCAAGGTGTGGCGCGCACTCTGTTCCTCGGCTCCGACAGCGGCTACCCGGTGGACGACGCCCTCGCCACCGCCACTGTTCCGACGCGCACACCAAGGTGTGGCGCGCACTCTGTTCCTCGGCTCCGACAGCGGCTACCCGGTGGACGACGCCCTCGCCACCGCCACTGTTCCGACGCGCACACCAAGGTGTGGCGCGCACTCTGTTCCTCGGCTCCGACAGCGGCTACCCGGTGGACGACGCCCTCGCCACCGCCACTGTTCCGACGCGCACACCAAGGTGTGGCGCGCACTCTGTTCCTCGGCTCCGACAGCGGCTACCCGGTGGACGACACCCTCGTCACCGCCACTGTTCCAGCACTCTGTTCCTCGGCTCCGACAGTCGGCTACCCGGTGGACGACTCCCTCGTCACCGCCACTGTTCCAGCACTCTGTTCCTCGGCTCGGACAGCCAGCCACCCGGTGGCGATGCCCTCGCCCCGCTGCTGTCCCTTACCTTTACGCATACGCCTGGGTGAGTTTTGATTGTGATGTCACTCACTCAGCGTAGTGCCCTTGCCCCCGTTCCCGCTGCTGTCCCTGTACCTTTACGCATACGCCTGGGTGAGTTTTGATTGTGATGTCACTCACTCAGCGTAGTGCCCTTGCCCCCGTTCCCGCTGCTGTCCCTGTACCTTTACGCATACGCCTGGGTGAGTTTTGATTGTGATGTCACTCACTCAGCGTAGTGCCCTTGCCCCCGTTCCCGCTGCTGTCCCTGTACCTTTACGCATACGCCTGGGTGAGTTTTGATTGTGATGTCACTCACTCAGCGTAATGCCTCTTGCCCCCGTTCCCGCTGCTGTTCCTGTACCATTACGCATACGCCTGGGTGAGTTTTGATTGTGATGTCACTCTCCCAGCGTATTGCCTCCGTTAGTTCTCTCTTAGTTATTAGTTTGGACATTTCATCTCCCACTCTGTTTTGTTCTCTCGTGGATATTATTTTGGACATTTCATCTCCCACTGTGTGTTTGTTCACACGAAGATAGTATTTACTTTGTTACTTTGTTATTTGGACTGTTCTGCATCTGCTCTGTTTGTTCCCTTTGAATATTAACCCTCTCCTCTGTTCTGCAGAGCGGCCCAGATGTTTTCCCTCCAGTCCCCAGTTCCTCCCTGTCCCCAGCCCGCCTCCGCGGTTCTCTGTCCCCAGTTCCTCCCTGTTCCCCAGCCCGCCTCCGCGGGCCTCAGTCCTCTATCCCTAGCTCTCCTAGTCCCTAGTCCTCTCTCCCTAGTTCTCCTTGTCCCTGGTTTACCTAGTCTCTAGTTCCTCTGTCCCAAGGCGTTCCCTTAACCTTCCCTTAGGCGTTCCCTTACTTTCCCATAGTGTTCCCTTTTCCTGCCCGCCTCTTAAAGGCACTTTACCTTCCCCTCTTGTGTTATTCCAGTGTTTTGTGTTTTCTCCCTTAAAGGGACAGTGCCCTTTTTCCCTGTTCACAATAAATATCTGTTTCTTGGCAAACCACCATACCTGTCTTGTGTTGTGCGATTGGGGTCGGTTACAAACCATAACAGTACGACCCCACCAAATCGACGACCCCAGCCAGCACAGACGGTGTATGTTGAGTTTGCCTTTTTTTTTTCCTGTTCCCTCTAGCTCCCCTGTTAGCCCTGTTAGCTCCCCTGTTAGCTTGTTAGTCTCCCCTCTAGCTCCCCTGTTAGCCCTGTTAGCTTCCCTGTTTGCCCAGTTTAGCTTCCCTGTTAGTCCTGTTTAGCTCCCTTGTTAGCCTGTTACTCCCCTGTTTAGCTTGTTAGTCTCCCCGGTTAGCTCCCCTGTTTGCTTCCCGTTTTGCCCTGTTTGACCCCCCTGTAGCTAGCTATGCCCTGGCAGCTAACCCAGTCCCTCAGCAGAGCCCTGTCTGCTAGCTTAGCCCCGGCTGCTAGCACAGCCTCTATGTTTATGCAGCCCTTGCTGCTGGCATAGGCCCTGTAGCTAGCCATGCCCTGGCGGCTAACCCAGTTTCCCTCTGCATGGCCCCGGTCTGCTAGCTTGGCCCCGGCTGTTAGCACAGCCTCTATGTTAATGCAGCCTTGCAGCTGGCATAGGCCCTGTAGCTAGCCAGGCCCAAGCAGCTAACCCGGTCCCTCTGCATGGCCTCCACTTTTTTTGTGTAGTTTATCCCACTGCTAGGACTGCCCTTTCAGCTAGCAAGGTCAGTTTTTCTCACACAGCTAGGACTGTCCTTCCAGCTAGCTTGTGCTCTCATGCTGGTCCAGCCCTGTCTGCCAGCCTAGCTCCGGCAGCTAGCGCAGCCTCTATGTTGATGTAGCAGTACAGCTAGCATAGGCCCTGTAGCTATCAGTGCCCTGGCAGCTACCCTTTCCCTCTGCTAGCCTGGCTCCGGCAGCTTGCGCAGCCTCTATGTTGATGTAGCAGTACAGCTAGCATAGGCCCTGTAGCTATCAGTGCCCTGGCAGCTAACCTTCCCTCTGCTAGCCCTTTCCCGGTGCTTCCATGGTTACCCCTTAGCTACCCTGCTTGCCCCTCAGTTCCTCTAGACCAGTTGCTCTAGACCAGTTCTCTAGACCAGTTCCCTAAACCAGTTCTCTAGACCAGTTCTCTTGCCCAGTTCGCTAGACTAGTTCTCTAGACCCAGTTCCTCTAGACCAGTTGCCCCTCTGCTACCCTAGTTACCCCTCGGCGACCCTGTTTCTTTTGCTAGCCCCACTCTTGTGGTGGCTTCCCCTGCTGGCTTGGCCAGTACCTCTTGTTTTGCCCCCTGCCACTCTGTCTGTATTTGTTTTGGGTCGCCGGGTGGCTCCCGTTGAGGGGGGGGTACTGTGAGGTTTTGCCCGCTGCTCACTACCTTTTCTCTGTCTTCTTTAAGCCTACTGTTAGGAATTCCCTACTCACTCTCTCTAGCCCCCACCCTCTCGTTCCTTACCCTTAGTGGCCACACCTGTTTGATATTCTATTATCTCTCGCACCTGTGATGGCAGGCTAATTAGTTCCCCTGTGGGCTTAAATACCAGGGCTCTTCCCCTCGTTTCGGCGTGGGGTCGTGTTGTATACTTGCCGAGTCATATTCTCTAACATCTAGACTTTTTCGGGAGATCCTCTGGTCTACCAATGCTGTAAGATGGATCTCTCCAGCCTTGAGATGTTTGCTCCAGCCTTCGTCTGCTGTCGCCGTAGCCTGTGGAGGAGACTGTTCTGCGCTCCCTGTAACTTCCACGGGAGGCACCCCAGCGCTCCACTGCAGACCCCAGCGCAGCTGTTCGTCCTGACGCACATCTAGACCAACGCGCATCTCCCGGACCCTCGAGCTTGGCACGCTCTCTAGTCACCAGCGCGCAACGCGCATCTTCAAGGGCCTTGGCCACCTGTCGCCGTTTGCCTGGAGGGAGACATTGTACTGCGCTCTCTAATTCTCTACGGGAGGTATTCCAGTGTTCCACTCCAGACCAGCGCGCCAGATGCGCTCAAGCCTTCGCCACCTGCCGCCGTTTGCCTGGAGGGAGACACTGTACTGCGCTCTCTAATCCTCTACGGGAGGTATTCCAGTGTTCCACTTCAGACCTTCGAGCTTGGCACGCTCCTCCGTACCAGCGCACAGACGCGCATCTTCCAGACCTTCGAGCTTGGCACGCTCCTCCGTACCAGCGCACTGACGCGCATCTTCCAGACCTTCGAGCTTGGCACGCTCCTCCGTACCAGCGCACAGACGCGCATCTTCCAGACCTTCGAGCTTGGCACGCTCTCCAGACCTCAGCGCGCCGACGCGCATCTTCCAGACCTTCGTGCTTGGCACACTCCTCCTCGCAGACGCACCCCGAGGCGTCTCTCTGTTCCGACGCGCACACCAAGGTGTGGCGCGCACTCTGTTCCTCGGCTCCGACAGCGGCTACCCGGTGGACGACGCCCTCGCCACCGCCACTGTTCCGACGCGCACACCAAGGTGTGGCGCGCACTCTGTTCCTCGGCTCCGACAGCGGCTACCCGGTGGACGACGCCCTCGCCACCGCCACTGTTCCGACGCGCACACCAAGGTGTGGCGCGCACTCTGTTCCTCGGCTCCGACAGCGGCTACCCGGTGGACGACGCCCTCGCCACCGCCACTGTTCCGACGCGCACACCAAGGTGTGGCGCGCACTCTGTTCCTCGGCTCCGACAGCGGCTACCCGGTGGACGACACCCTCGTCACCGCCACTGTTCCAGCACTCTGTTCCTCGGCTCCGACAGTCGGCTACCCGGTGGACGACTCCCTCGTCACCGCCACTGTTCCAGCACTCTGTTCCTCGGCTCGGACAGCCAGCCACCCGGTGGCGATGCCCTCGCCCCGCTGCTGTCCCTTACCTTTACGCATACGCCTGGGTGAGTTTTGATTGTGATGTCACTCACTCAGCGTAGTGCCCTTGCCCCCGTTCCCGCTGCTGTCCCTGTACCTTTACGCATACGCCTGGGTGAGTTTTGATTGTGATGTCACTCACTCAGCGTAGTGCCCTTGCCCCCGTTCCCGCTGCTGTCCCTGTACCTTTACGCATACGCCTGGGTGAGTTTTGATTGTGATGTCACTCACTCAGCGTAGTGCCCTTGCCCCCGTTCCCGCTGCTGTCCCTGTACCTTTACGCATACGCCTGGGTGAGTTTTGATTGTGATGTCACTCACTCAGCGTAATGCCTCTTGCCCCCATTCCCGCTGCTGTTCCTGTACCATTACGCATACGCCTGGGTGAGTTTTGATTGTGATGTCACTCTCCCAGCGTATTGCCTCCGTTAGTTCTCTCTTAGTTATTAGTTTGGACATTTCATCTCCCACTCTGTTTTGTTCTCTCGTGGATATTATTTTGGACATTTCATCTCCCACTGTGTGTTTGTTCACACGAAGATAGTATTTACTTTGTTACTTTGTTATTTGGACTGTTCTGCATCTGCTCTGTTTGTTCCCTTTGAATATTAACCCTCTCCTCTGTTCTGCAGAGCGGCCCAGATGTTTTCCCTCCAGTCCCCAGTTCCTCCCTGTCCCCAGCCCGCCTCCGCGGTTCTCTGTCCCCAGTTCCTCCCTGTTCCCCAGCCCGCCTCCGCGGGCCTCAGTCCTCTATCCCTAGCTCTCCTAGTCCCTAGTCCTCTCTCCCTAGTTCTCCTTGTCCCTGGTTTACCTAGTCTCTAGTTCCTCTGTCCCAAGGCGTTCCCTTAACCTTCCCTTAGGCGTTCCCTTACTTTCCCATAGTGTTCCCTTTTCCTGCCCGCCTCTTAAAGGCACTTTACCTTCCCCTCTTGTGTTATTCCAGTGTTTTGTGTTTTCTCCCTTAAAGGGACAGTGCCCTTTTTCCCTGTTCACAATAAATATCTGTTTCTTGGCAAACCACCATACCTGTCTTGTGTTGTGCGATTGGGGTCGGTTACAAACCATAACAACTTCTGTATGACAACTATTAAAGAAACTTGAAACTTGAACTTGCATTGCTCCTGGCTGTTCAAACTAATTTTACCGTGTGAAAGAAACTAATTTTACCGTGTGAAAGAGAGAGGAAAGTTGGTTAATTTCCACAAACTACCAGTGAAAAAAACAGTGTTGTTGGCACGTTGGCTCAGGCTGGCTGCACTCAGGCGGCGCGATCAGCCTGTTGGACAGGGAATGAAGATCTCCAGCGAACACTTCATTGCCTCGGATTATGTTGTTGGGGGTGGGAGGTTTGTCCAGAAGACCACTAATCAGCTGAAGCCTGATGCGGTTCCCTCGGTCTTCGACAGACAGACCGGCGCAGGCAGTTCACTGAGTTCAGCGTCGGGAGCATTTAACCTGCTGGCTACCTAGCTCCAGGTACCAGCGTTAGCTCCCGGGAGCAATGGCTAGCTAGTTAGCACCAGCCGGGTACCGGCGTTAGCTCCCGGGAGCAATAGCTATCTAGTTAGCACCAGCCGGATACCGGCGTTAGCTCCCGGGAGCGATGGCTAGCTAGTTAGCACCAGCCGGGTACCGGCGTTAGCTCCCGGGAGCGATGGCTAGCTAATTAGCACCAGCCGGGTACCGGCGTTAGCTCCCGGGAGCGATGGCTAGCTAGTTAGCACCAGCCGGGTACCGCCGTTAGCTCCCGGCTGGTGCTAGCTAACGGAGGTACTAGCTAGCCATCGCTCCCGGGAGCTAACGCCGGTACCCGGCTGGTGCTAACTAGCTAGCCATCGCTCCCGGGAGCTAACTAGCAGTGTATACACCAAACCAACACTGTGACGTCAGCAACAAAATGGCGCCGCCCATGGCGAAAACAGGGAAATTATATTATATTTTTCAGACAAATAAGCAGGATTTCACATTTTATTATAGGACCTTAGGACCCTGTCTTACACAAGGTACACAACAAACAAACTAGGATCACATTGTTCACTGCTTCATCTCCCCTTTAAAGGAGCACTTCACCAAAAAACAATGCAGATTTATTTTGCACATAATGTCACAACAGTTTTACACACGTTAATTTAGTTTGGCAGTTATTGAAAGTAAATTAGTTTGAATATGGCCACCAGTGATGTCATCAATGTCCCTGTTGACATCACTGTTGGTCATATTCACAGTAATTTACTCAATAACAGTCAAACTAAAGGAATATGTGCAAAACGGTTTAGAGTTTCGGGATGTATGTGAGATTATGTGCAAAATAAATCAGTATTGTTTTTGGTGAAGTGTCCCTTTAACTAAAAGTATAAATACCCAGATAAGATAGTAGGCTACTCTGGTCCTCCATTCAGAATTCTACTTCAGTAAAAGTAGAGAAGTATTTGATATTGAATGTACATAAGTAAAAGTAAAAGTATGCATTCTATATGATGTTTGTGTATTCCAGTGCTCAGTAGTGTTAAATGCTTGAACCATTGATCTCTAAAGGTTATGTTAAAGTGGTATGTCGTTCAGTTATGCTGCTCTGATTACGTCCTCTTGAAGTTCTCAGGCTTCAAAATGTCCCCATGTTTTCTATGCTTTTCTATATATCTAAGTATTTTTCTTCAATCTAATAACTGATGGGTTCAGAAAAGGAGTAAAAAGGACAACATTTCCTTTGAGATTTAGTGGAGTAAAAGTACAAAATGCCCTAAAATGGCGGCTGGGTGGCGCAGCGGACATTGCACTCGTCACCAACGCAAGAGACACCGGGTTCGAATCCGGCTGTCGGCGTTGCCTCCGGCTTGGGCCGGCCGTCATACTGGCTCAATTGGCAGAGTCAGCGGGTGGAAGTCGATGGGTGGTAATCTGGACGTTGTGGACAGCGACTCCTAAAGGTCGGTTGGGGGACGCCTGCACAGCAGAGACAGGAAATGGCGGGGGTAGTGTGAGCCTCCCACACGTTACACCTCGCCAATGAGAGTCGCCAATGAGAGTCTGGCAGGTGAAAAGATGTGACAGGCTGCCTCCTCGTGTACCGGAGGGGACACGTGATGCAAGGCTTCTATCCTCCCTGCGACCGACCGGTGGGGGGCATGTGCGAGCGGCGTTCAAGACAGGGGAGGGGAGAATTTGAAACACGAGGTTGGGATGGGAGAAAAATAGAAAAAAATAAGGAGAAAAAGTGGATAAAAAAAGAAATGCCCTAAAATGAAAATACTTAAGTAAGGTACAAGTACCTCGAAATTGTACTTATGTGCAGTAAAGTTAAAAATACTTAGTTACTTTCCACCACTGGGTGTAGGCTAATAACATTATAATAACTTACACTATAATAACTATCGTGTCATTTATCGTAAATTAGATAATATTTCACCAATATTGTAATAGTATTGGTGAAAGACTAAATACTAAGCTAAAGCACAACTATTCAAAAAACGTTTAAAAAAAACACTAACCTTCGTACTGTCTTTTACTATTATGTGCTACATGTCATACTAGTATCTACTATGCTATGTCTCTACTAGTATGCACTCAGAGAGTAGCACTCAAGATCGATACTGTTTGTGTTTGACGAACACAAATGTATATACACTCCTTTTCTGGACACTTTTGTATCACAAACAGTACTGTATTTGCAAATCTGATATGTCATAAATGTATAGATGTAGCAGTACTGTCTATCTGTATGTCATGTATGTCATATATGTTATGATGAATTGAAAATGGGGGACCCTGATGTAAACAAGACGAAAGTCTTTCTCTGGTCTGCATCCCCTTAACAAGTGTATGTATTGAGCTGTCCTGTACTGTACCCATTCTGCAATCTGTTAATAAACTTTTCAATCAATCAATCAATCAAAACCCTCAGCTGCCAGAAGGCCTATTCTTTAATCCCAGCCGAAGAGTGCTGCCGAGTGCTTCCGCGGTCACATGGGCGGCATGGCCAATCAGAGAAACGCGACGCACTCTTCGGCTGGGATTCATATAGACGCTGCCAGAAGTCCTGTTGACATGCTGTACACAATTTGTGAGTCGCAATTTGGATAAAAATAAGCGTCAGCTAAATTTAAAATAAATTAATAATAGTGGACGGTTGATTGATTGATTGAAAACTTTATTACAGATTGCAGAATGGGTACAGTACAGTACGGCTCAATACACACAATTGTTAAGAGGATGCAGACCAGAGAAAGACTTTCGTCTCGTTTACATCAGGGTCCCCCCATTTTCAATTAATCATAACATACGGCGCCGTCTTCATTGAATTGATTGATTGAATTGATTGAAACATTTCAACATCCGCGATGTTATTTACATGAACTATTGCCAAATTAGTGAGTAACATTTCGGTTATGAATTTCTCTGTAGCCCCATCCAATGGAGCTCCCTGGAATAAATTATGTAGGATGTAGTTGTAGGCTATGTCAAAAACCACGGCACATTTATAGTTTATACTTGATCTCAAGAATTCATTTGAGACAGGTAGAGGGAGTACTTTTGCGGACATATTTTCGACTTGAGTCAAAGATGATTGCTTATGATAGATATCTCACTCCAGAAGGAAGGTGGCACGGTGGAACCAGAGAGAGCGCCCTTTTCCTCTCGTCTACGTAAACGTTCATAGAATCAGGAAGTAAGCTAGAGTGCTTTTTTTTGCGGGTCTTGAAGCGCAAAAACTTATGTGGACAGTGGATTCGCCGTTTTTATTCATCGACAAATAACGCCTAATTATTATTAACGCGAACAGTACAACTTCTCCTCTTAAATCCGAACAGTAGTCTAGTCTACTAAGTAGGACTACGCTGATACCCGGAACACCTTAGTTTCCACCTAAGGGTGAGTAGAATGGATGTACCTCACTTAACAGAAGATGAAATGGCAGAGATTAAAAAAGATGTGAGTATCTGACTTCTATCAACAACAGAGATTTAAGACACCAGCTTCAAGTTTATAAGATCTAGTATTAGCATAGGCCTACGAACAAATTAAGAGTGAAATAGCGATAATATAGGCCACAAAATGCCTGATACTTTTACCTGTTATGGCCTAGTTTGTATAGGCCTATTGCCTACCGTGGCAGGAAATACCCCCACCACCCTCCCTGATTGATTGATTGATTGATTGATTGATTGATTGATTGAACACTTTATTAACAGATTGCAGAATGGGTACAGTACAGTACAGCTCTATACAATTGTGAAGGGGATGCAGACCAGAGAAAGACTTTCGTCTTGTTTACATCAGGGTCGCCCATTTTCAATTCATCATAATAGTACCCATCATGTACCCACAAGCCATTGTTTATGTTCTTTCTCATATTTTATTTTGATAGCAGCATGATTCTCTATTCTATTGTCAACATTCTGTTCTTTATTGATATGAATGCCAACATATGAATTCACCCCTATTACCACAGAACAAAAAAACATCACTTATGTTTGTGGACCTGACATGAGACTTCTCACCTTCCCCCCTCCACCAACCCTGTCTCTTCAGGTGCTGATCAAGTTACGGAAATACCTCTGCGACAAGATCAGAGCCGAACGCCACTTTGACTACCTGCGTTCGCGCAGGATCCTGACGAGGGATGATGCGGAGGAGATCAGCTGTCGGATCACGCAGACAATGAGGGCGGGCATGCTGCTGGACATCCTGGCAGAGAATCCCTGTGGTCTGGATGCCCTTATTGAGTCCATCCAGCAGTCCCGTGCCCAAAACTTCATCATCACCAGGATCACAGACGAAGTGCAGAAGGCCAAGAACGAGAAGATTATTGCTCTCAGGGGTGAGTAGGCCAAATCACGACCATATCTAGTAAATGGAGCCAGAAAGAGAGTAACATTGAATTAAGACAAAACAAATGTTTTTCTACTGTTGTACAGTACTTCCTAGCTGTTATCATTTGATGATTGAGACCACGCTTCCCCAACATTTAGGTGGGGACTCCCAAGTGGGGTAATCTGATAGCAAAATTGGATCAATCAAACTAAAATGACAGAGCAGCTCAATTTCTGAGACCCCCCGAATTACGAAATGTGATTTTGTCAAGAATGATTTTAACATAACACACTAACATTATTGGGGGGCGGCTACGTGGCGTAGTGGGCAAGGCGCTTGAAGTGTTATCGAGACAATGAAGACACCGAGTTGCAGACTGGACTCAAGTTTACTTGGTTGACATAGCGACGCTCATACATACTGGTGCACTCTTATATCTCGTCCGGGTTGCACACCGGCATTATATGGTACCTACTGCATATCACTACAGCGCTCGCCACGAAATGCTGGAGACGCTGGGCTCGTCAGTTAGAGCCCAGCGCTCCACATTTGCTTTCAGTTTAGCTGGTCGTCCGTACTAATACACATTGGCCGTATTAGGGGGTGGGAAACTGATGGGTGGGGATCGGGCGTTGTGGACAGCGACTCCTACAGGTCGGTTGGTGGGCCTGCGCAGTAGAATCAGAAAGTGTTGGGGGCAGCGTGAGCCTCCCACGCGTTACTCCTCGCTACTGAGAGATCGAGCTGCGCAGGTGAAAAGATGCGACTGCTGTTACCTCAAGTACCGGAGGGGACTTGTGCTATGTATGACTTAGTCCACATTGCAGCCGGCTTGTGGGAGGCAAGAAACAGCGTCCGTGACAGGGGAGGGTTGAATTGGATGATACGAAATTGGGATGGGAGAAAATATAGAAAAATGGGAGAAAAAGTGGATCAAAAAAATAAAACACACTAACATTATTGGGAATGTGCTTATTTTCTTACCTTATCTTCTCCAGAGTCAGACAAGAAGATGGATACAAATGTCCTCTCTCTGCGTTCAGTAGAAAGCTAGTCTAGTCTAGTCTAGTCTAGTTTAGCACAAATGAATCTAAGTGAATATGGACCCCTAGGCTAGCCTAGCTTATAACTCCGGGAGAGGTGTTTTTGGCCAACAGCTAGGCTAGCCGGTCCATATCCGCTTCCATTGTATAGCAGTGTACATAATGACGCAGTGCCTCATCCGTAGCTAACAGTGTATTGCACTATCACAGGACCTAGCATGTCTTACCATGCTCTGTAAAAACTCATGTACATATACATATACCAATATGCCCTACTTTGATTACCGGTACTTGTATTATTGCACAATGTCGTTCTATTGGATTCTTATTATTATATTATTATTATTGTATTATGCACAATCGTTGCGGGCAAGACCCCCCGCATTTCACTGTATACTTGTATGCCGTGACAAATAAAACTCTTGACTTGACTTGACTATTCATTTGGGCTAAGCTAGGCTATCTTGCAGCCGGATAGGTTCATACTGAACGCACAGAGAGGAAATTGGTATCTTCTTGTGTGACTCTGTAGAAGACAGTAAGCGCATTTCCCATAATGTTGCCGTATTCCTTTAATATCCCAAGATGCATCATGTTCACTATCTAACCTAAACCTATAGGGGTCAGGTCCCCTACAGAAAGAAAGGAGCGTGGGAGAAACTCTGAGTTTCAAGTTCAAGTTTCTTTAATAGTTGTCATACAGAAGTACAGAATACTTTCATACAAAATGCTTCTTACTGTTACGCTCCAGAGACTGTGCTAGACAAGATAGTATCAAATAACATAGTATAGCATGTAAATTAGAAGTAGAAAATGAGGTCACAGTGTTCAGTATAGACATCTGATTTACATCCTTTCTCTCCTCATCTCCTCTGGTTGACTCCTCACAGCAGGGGTTTCCAGTTCATCATCCGACCACAACCCAAGCCCTCCGGGAGCGTTCAACGACCTCCCCGCATCGTTTTCAAACGCATCTACCATGCTCTTCCACCCGGACGGGGAAGACAGTCCCTCCAATTCAGACATAGCGGGGTCATTCAGTCTGCCCTCAGGACCCAGTAAAGGGAAGGAGGTTTGGTCGGAGGGCAGCAGCAGCAGCATGGCCGTGTCCTCCTCCTCCTCCACCTCCTCATCTGCCCTTCCCAGACCGGGAGACCCCGGAGCTCCTCCTCTGCCCGAGGAGCTACTTGTGGAGGCGACCTCCTCCGGCATGGATGCCGGAGCACACGGCGGAGGAGACACTAACATCCAGCCCCTCCGGTCACGCTCTCTCACCCCAGCGCCACTGAGGGACGTCTACTCACAGCCGCTTTCCAAGTTCCACTGAGACCCTGTCACACAAAAACAGGGACAGAAACACATGCACACACACACACACACGTACACACACACACACACACACACACACACACACACACACACACACACACACACACACACACACACACACACACCAAGGTTATTATAGTTAACTAAAACTAAACGAAAAACTAAAACTAGGTGTGAAAAAATCATTTTAGTTAACTGAAATAATTTCTTTTTAAAAAGAACTAACTCAAACCATGTTGTGTACTTACAAAACTAACAGAAATAAAATAGATATTTACAGGAAATGTCTTTTAGTCTTTGTCGATTTGGTCAAATTTGTCAACGAGACAAGCATGAGGAGGCATTGGTGCTTAATGTTCATTGAGACTGGGATGTCTAACGGTTACATGACTGTGAGTCAACATCACAAATGGATTTAATACACAAGACCTATCCTGAATTCAAACGAATACTGAAACACATTTTTTTAAGTGAAACTAGAAAACCCACTCTTGAAACTAAACTGAATTGAAAACAAACATTTTAAAACGAATTATAAATAAAAAATGAAAAATACAAAACTATAATAACCCTGACACACACATCACACATATATCACACACTTACTTACTCATTCTCTCTGGGTACGGATACATGTTGCATCTTCAATGCAAGAGAAATATTAAAGGCCAAGTTCAGAATGTTGGGCTCCTAGCCCTAGTTCCTACTTGCTTATGATGTTGTTGATCGGTAGAGTCCTTTCTCAGCACAATCCATGCGGACAGCTCTGGCTAGTTTGTCACAAAACTAATTCCAAGTAATGGGCCACTCTTCAGTCTAATAATAATGATGATGATGATGATGATAATAAACAGTCTATACAAAAACCCTCAAAACTACTCCATAGTACATTCAAAGCAAAGCAGCTTACTTTGGGTGTAAGTGCTTTATACAGTATGGTGGCTCCATTACTTGTGGCTAGCTAAGGAGGAGCCCAGTGCTGAGAAAGGGCCCTTTTAACAATATCATACATGTTGTTTTCTATTCAGTAAGAGACTATTGTATATTAGGCGTATACTACTCCTCTTGTTTGTCAAAATCATTTTGTTTTAGAGAGGGCTTATTTTGTATCTCACATTTGCTGCTCGTCTCCTGTCTTTTGAATGTGTGACTCCTTTTTTTAATGTGTAACAACACGGCGACAACATGGCAGATGCAGATTGGATACAGTGAGTAAGCAAGAAAAAAAAAGAAAATGTATATAAACACTTGAAGCAATGCTTAATGGAACACGCCAACATTTGGGGAAATTAGCTTACCGTCTTCTCCAGAGAGAGAGAAGAACACTCCAGTTTCCTCTGCGTTCAGTAGAAAGCTATCTGGCTGCATGTTAGCCTAGCTTAGCACAATGAATGGAAGTGGACATGACCAGTTAGCCTAGGCATTGTTGTCCCACCTCTCCCGAAGGCTAACCGGTCATGTCCACTTCCATTCATTGTGTTAAGCTAACCTAACGTTCAGCCAGATAGCTTTCTACTGAACGCACAGAGAGGAAACTGGTATCTATCTTCTTGTCTCTCTGGAGAAGACGGTAAGCTAATTTCCCAAAATGTTGGCGTGTTCCTTTAACCCTTTAGAGTGTACATTGAAACCGGTGTGATTAGAATGCTGAGAACTCAACATTCAAACACAACTTTCTTATATATAATCTATAGGTCATTGAAACCTAAAGGTAGAATTCTAAATATAAAAAAAAAGAAAACATACGGTACACATTTATTGAATCAACCTCTGTCCTACATTGTCTTTGACCTTGATAGTAGAGTCTAGACCTGTATTTCCTGCTCTATTGCTCCTTCAATTTACCCTTCCTCACTAGAGACATCTAAAAATGTATATGACGAGATACAAACCATGTCATGTTTTTCGTTCCTTTATTGCTGTACCAAAATGTAAACCAGACCAAATCATGTTTTTTTATTTTATTTTTTTGTAAGAGTGGTTTTTAACTTGTTGTTTTTGTGAATGGACATGAATATAATGTGGCTCAAGGGAGGTGGTGTTGTTTCCTTTACTACTAAACTAACATGGTTTTCTTCACCTTGTACTTTTATATCTAATGTGATCTGGAATATAATCATTATAAACCACAGAACTTAACATTTTACAGACATTTCATTAATGATACAAGATATTCCTTAACATCTGATTATAAATTGTCCTTGTAATTTTCCGAATTTAATTTGATTTAATTAGTAGGAAACGGTATTGACAAAATACTTCAGAAGCCTCTGCATATGGAGATCTCTTCATACCATTCTGCTGTCGGTTTACTGTATCTTTGGAATTCTATTTTTGTTTTGGAAAAGCTGAGAATGACGTGCCGGAATGATAGTCATCGTGGTGAAGACTGGTGTGGTGACTTGTTCACAGACAGCAGAGAAGCTCCTCAAACATAAGACAACAAGTTCTTCCCTGCAAGTGTGTCGCTGGTACAAGACAGGTGTTGGTGGGTAAATTACATTTTAATATATTTCATTGTCTTTTTGTTTCACTAACTTTCGTGAATTTTCCAGGTCTCATTACTGTATTATGGTTTTGTACAATGTAATACATAAGGTTTTAATCAACAAAAAGTAATACCTCCATGGTGTTACCGTATGTATGTCCAGTGCTTTAGTTAAAATTTGTGTGATTTATTAAGCTAAATATTTTTATTTCTACCACTTTGATTTGGACTAATCTAAAGTTATATTGTTTGCATTGCCAGTTCTGTGAAGAAGTAATATGGCAATTCAGTTAGAATAGTGGATCAATTACAATGGCATATTGTTGGAAGACATTCAAGAGTGGCTTTCAGAAAGTTTTTCAGAAGCATTTCCCTTTGTGAAATTTAATTCAGGAATGAACTGCATCTTTACAAGAGAAAGTGACAGAAGTCAATGCATGCAGGAGAACCGGTTTGATAAACATCAGAATGACTAGTATGGCTGAACTCTTACCCTTAGTTAAGTCAGCACTTGTGAAGTATATTATAGTGTACACACACACACACACCAAAAATGTCTCAGTCACAGAATTAATCATCAATAACCTTAAAATAACAGAGATTTGGAGTAAATACAAAAGTGAATTTCCTGTGAAGAAGCATATGCTGCAGTGATGTAACGCTCAAAAGTTCTGACTCATACTTCCCTTACCTTACTTCCTGACTATAATTACTGAAACCATTCATGATTTCATATTCTATTCCCTATTCCAGTGTCCATTCCTTTCGCTTTTAAAACATCCTTCGAAGAACAGATGGAGGATATCGAGCCCCTTATGGGTCCAAGGCCAGATGAAAGGCCCCTGAACGGCCACTGTGGATGGACCTCGGTTAAGAAGAGCCCAGATAAGGTAGTGGAGGACTTCAGAAGGAGGCTCAAGTACTTCTTCATGAACCCCTGTGAGAAATACATAGCCAGGGGACGCAAGCCGTGGAAACTAATGCTACAGATTCTGAAAATTGCAATCATCACAGTCCAGGTAGAATGCAGTTCACTCGCTAATTTGATCTTGGATGATGCAAGAAAATGCTGTAAGTTACCTAGAGCTGAAATATCTCATTTTCTTTTCTTTCTGTTTCCCTCAGCTGGTCTCTTTTGGCCTGAGCAATGAGATGATGGTCACGTTCAAAGAGGAAAACCTGCTGACATTCAAGCATCTATTTCTCAAAGAATACAAGGATCAGAGGGTTGGAAAATATGCAGTGTACACAAAAGCAACTGTCTATGACAAAATCCACCACATAATCGATACAGTAAGGTATATTTATCTTTGGATCAATGAAATACTTTGACTGATTTTGTTTGCAAATGATTTAGTTGGAAGACATTTGAACACTGTTTGAAGTTGTAATTGGTTATGTAGGACTAATGATGAAGTGCAGTAAGGGGTAGTACCTGATAAGGGCTTGCTTCTTCCTATTCCTTTTTGGAGAGACTCTTTTGTTTGTTTATAATTTTATCTTACTTTATTATTTTTCTTTCACAGCTAATTATCGTTGTATATATTTTTTTATTGTTATTTCTTAATTATTTTATATTTTCATCGTTCTTGATATTGATATTATTTTCTATATTGTTTGAAATAAACTATTAATTAATTAATTTAATGTTTTCAGTATGTCAACCTCCAAAATCTGACCGTGGGGAACCATGCATATGAGATGACTGACGGAGTGTACACCCCTCTGTCTCTCTGTCAAGAGTTCTACAGGAACGCCAGTATCTCCCCCGACAAAGAGACATTTGACATTGATCCACATATTGACATGGGTACTAGAGCACACAGTTACGATCACGTCTATCTCAAGCCCCACCCTCTTTTCTTGATCCTTCAATCACAAGTGTCGCTTCCCTCTGGGAAGAAAGAGGGCATGGTTTGAGATAGGTCAATTATGCCACTCAGCTATTCAATAAAATGGAATTTCATCATAATTTTTTTTCTCCTCTGACATATACTGTATAGTGCATACAGTCCTGTTTTGTTTTCTGTTTCACTACTGAGCCCATGTTCTGCAAACAGTAAGTTGTGGTCTACCGTAATGTAATCCATGAGTCATGACAGATGTTTCTCATGCCACCGTGGATGGATGGCCTGCAGACTTGTTTGCCCTAAAATACACAATACTCCTGTTTAAATACCCACAGCTGTCTGCATCCACGGTATCTGTGGTATTTATGGAGATTGATTCATGTGGAAAATGAGAAAAATAATCACAATGTGGATTTACTTGTGACTGCACAGAATGAAGAAGCTTGTAACAGAATATTTCTACTTCTTGTACTCACACACATATTACAGATGAAACATGTTTGTGTAGAACTATGACATTTAATTTATCTGCTTTTAAAACATTTTCTTTCATTCTTTCTCTTTTACAGCTTGCATTTCCATATATCCCATGCAGTCATATGACAATGACAGCTGGGCAAGACAGTTGAACTTCTCTCTAGATTTTAAAAGGTGACCGACTTAAGAATACTGGTCTCTTCCCCTGGCATATAAGTAGCCTACTACTAATAAATGTTTTGTTGTTAATGTTTTTTTTCTCCAGCCTGCTATCAGTGAAAATCTACCTCACTCTGAAGGCCATCAATCTGCAAACTGTTCGCAACCACGAGCTACCAGACTGTTATCACTTCAGTATAATGGTAATAGTATGATTCACAAAGCCACATCCCTCCTTTGAGGCCTAACAGAATATTATACAATATATATATATTGTATTTTACCAGCTTGTACTTATTCAGTGAACATGATACATATGAGTTTCTAGCTCTGAATGTTAAAGGATTAACTTGTGTCATTAAACACACACACATGTCTCTTATGTTCCCATTTAAGCCCTCTGGCTCATGGAATGCTCCTTTGTTTTCATATAGATAACGTTCGACAATTGTGCACATAGTGGAAGGATAAAGATTAACTTGGAAAATGATGTTGGAATGAATGAATGCAAAGACTGGAGCATTGCAGGCACATGTAAGTATCATCACAGTTTGTGGCAAATGTATTCAGTATAGAAATACATTAAAAAAAAAATTTCATCTTTATTTAATAAAGATCACAATTACTAAATCCTCCTCAAAGCCAGAAGAGGCACACTTCTAATATTCTGTAACCCCGGAACGTGATCCTAGATTATGCATTGTATAATCTTCTAATGTGATAATTCCAAGAGAGTGTCCCTCAGATTTAATCAGCATTAATGCCACAATGAAACCTGACATTCATTGCTCTCTTATTCAGCTGAGAAAAACAACCACCTCCTCTTGCTGTTTGATTCTCTGGTCATCCTTGCCTGCTTCACATCTCTTATCCTGTGCACACGATCTGTCGTCAATGGAATCACACTCCAGTTTGTACGTTTTTAAGAAAGTTGTATGATAGTTATTTTCTAAAGGGATGTAATCGAAGGGTTTTGGTGCTATCATGTAAAAGGGCATTTGGCTGCTATCATATTTCTTGATATTGATGTTGTGTTGCATTGTTTATGTGCATTTCTCTCATGCAGGAGTACAATAAATTCTTCCACACCTACTACAATAAAAATGTATCCCGGTCAGACCGCTTGGAGTTCGTGAATGGCTGGTATATTCTTATCATTGTCAGCGATACACTTACCATTACTGGGTCTGCTCTCAAAATAGGAATTCAAACAAAGGTTTGGCATTAATCTTTACTAGATACACTTAGCACATACATATTTAACAATATTATTGGCACAAGAGACGTGTGACCTTAATGAAAGAGACGTCTGCTTAGTTGTCTGGTCAACACTCCTGTCTCTGAGATGCTTGATAAATGTAGACCATTATCTGTGTGGTACAATACAATACATGGTGAAATATTTGTACTTACTTCATATCTAGATTATCCAGTTGTGTCTTTTTTCCTTTGCAGTACCTGACAAACTATGATGTTTGTAGTATTTTGCTGGGCACGGCCACAATGCTTGTCTGGATTGGGGTGATTCGCTATCTTGGTTTCTTCAAGAAATACAATGTAGGTACTTTTACAAAAAAATAAATGTCCCTCCAATTGCATAATACATGGGACATGTCTGACTCTGTTCAAGTAAGAACAGTCCAGTGTTGTCAGTCATGTTACTTAAAATGTACCTTGTTCCACCCTAGATCTTAATCCTCACCTTAAGGGCAGCGTTCCCAAATGTGATCCGCTTCTCCTGCTGTGCTGCCATGATGTACTTGGGATACTGCTTCTGTGGCTGGATTGTGCTGGGGCCTTACCATGAGAAAGTACGTAAGACAACCGTGATCTGATGTGATATTATTATTCATATCTCGTGCCCATGCTAATACACCTGTTAAAGTAGCCTAGTAGATTCAACTACGGATCCTTTCTTTTGAAGAGAAAGATTGAATAGCCATGGATGCACACTGAAATACTGACCGCTATGAAAACAAGAGACAAAAAATGCTCTGAGTTTCGTAAAAGTCAGTCAAAGCTTACCAAAAGCACGAGCAGTGAACTCCAACTCTCCAAGCCCACGTGACTGAACTCAAACTGGAAAGAAACAGACTAAGAAATTACGTAAACTCCATGATCAAAACGGCAAAAAAAAATCATCAATGACAAAACTGAGGAAAACAAAAACAAACCATGTGAACTTTGGAAATTACTCAATAATCAACTAGGCTGCAGTAAAAAACTTAAAACCAGATTCTCAAACATAAACATAAAGACGGACAACACGCTCATCACAGACAAGCTGGATGTAGCCAATTACTTAAACATTTTCTTCACAAACATAGCCACAACACTGGTAAACAAACTACCCTCCCACTCAGGGCATTATGGGGTAGAACACATAGTAGCATACTACAAGAACCTAGGGGTCCACAAAGACGACTTCAAACTGGAAATGGTAACAACAGATGAGGTACTCAAAAAACTGAGCGCCCTCCAACCTAACAAGGCCACTGGCCATGACAACATCCCCTCCAAATTCCTCAGAGACTCAGCAGCCGCCATCACCCCAGTCATCACACACATAATAAACCTCTCCATAAAACAGGGACACGTCCCCAAGGACATCAAAATTGCGAGAGTAACACCCCTGCACAAAAAGGCAGTAAATTAGACCCAGGCAACTACCGCCCTGTTTCTATCCTTACCTCCATCTCGAAAGTCATGGAAAAAATTGTATACGAACAGGTCGAAAAATACCTCGCGGAAAAAAATCGAATCTACGAATTCCAATCTGGCTTCAGAACATCCCACTCCACTGACACATGCCTTCTCTATTTAAACGACCACATCAAACAAGAGGTGGACGCAGGCAAATACTGCGGCATGGTCATGCTGGACCTACAAAAGGCCTTGTGAGCTGGATGCAATCCTACCTGGAGGGGAGAGAACAGATGGTGGAGGTAAACGGTACCCTACGCCCCCCGCTTAATCATTTTAGGCAACCAGCTTGCGCCTAGCCACGCCCCCGCGGCGACGCGCCAGCTCTGCCGCGGCATTATGCAGCCGTAATCCCCCCTCTTTTAACATTGATGGTTAGCTCAACTGGTTCGCCGCCTTGCTGTGGATCCTGTGGTGCGTTGGTGACAAGTTCAAATCCCTTCAATTTTTTTTAATTTTTTTTTAACATGCATTCTTTCGCCGGTTAAGTTTAGGCATTGTTTCGGAGTTGGTTAAGGTTAGGGTTACGTTTAGGCATTGTTTCGGAGTTGGTTAAGGTTAGGGTTAAGTTTAGGCATTGTTTCGGAGTTGGTTAAGGTTAGAGTTTGTCTTAGAGCATGGCAATATTCTTTCGGAGTTGGTTAAGGTTATGGTTAAGTTTAGGCATTGTTTCGGAGTTGGTTAAGGTTAGGGTTAAGTTTAGGCATTGTTTCGGAGTTGGTTAAGGTTAGGGTTAAGTTTAGGCATTGTTTCGGAGTTGGTTAAGGTTAGAGTTTGTCGCAGAGCATGGCAATAGAATGCAGCCTATTTCCGCACTGCCGCTGTCTCGCGCTGCCGCGGTCACATGGGCGTCGTGGCCAATCAGAGAAACGCTGAACACAAGTTGGTTGCCTAAAATGTTGACGCCCTACCCAAAGCTGTAAAGGAATGTGAATCACTACCCACTTTCAAAAATACTCTCAAAGAACACCTACGGGGGACTGTAATTCGAAACTGGCCCCTGTAAATGTCCTAACACAACCCCCTCCAATGTACAGTAAATGACCAAGTATGGTTGTCAATATTCCAATGTACAGTTTTGCTTGTACAGTTGTACAGTGTCCCCCACCCACCCCTCCTACCCAACCTCCCCCCCACCCACCCAACCACCTCCAATGTACAGTCCCCCCCCCACCCCCCAACCCCACCCCACCTACCCAACCTCCTCCAATGTACAGTTTCTACTTCAAATGTATATACTCTCTTTTCTGGACTCTTTTCGTATCACAAACAGTACTGTATTTGCAAATCTGGTATGTCATAAATGTATAGATGTAGCAGTACTGTCTATCTGTATGTCATGTATGTCATATATGTTATGATGAATTGAAAATGGGGGACCCTGATGTAAACAAGACGAAAGTCTTTCTCTGGTCTGCATCCCCTTAACAATTGTATGTATTGAGCTGTACTGTACTGTACCCATTCTGCAATCTGTTAATAAAGTTTTCAATCAATCAATCAATCAATCAATCAATAGAACAATTTCACAAGTCACCAAACTGTTCTTACTCAGGGTGACGGGATGACCTAGGTAGAGTGGCCGACCGGTACTAGTCTAAAGGTTGCTGGTTCGCACCCCAGCACAAACACGGTCAGGTGGCAACTGGTAGTAGACACAGTGCCCACCATCTCTGCCCACCATCATCTGCCCTGTGAATAATGTGAATATTCCTCAGCTAGTCAGATAGTAAATTATATTGACCATATTGATCAAATTGTTTACACTGCCTGTGTTGTCTTTTACTACCTGTATACTGTGTTGTTTTACTACCTGTACCCCTCCCCCCCTCCCCCCCATGCTGCTATGATGCCTGAATTTCCCCAAGGGGATCAATAAAGGAATATCTTATCTTATCTTATCTTATAGTGCCCTTGAGCAAAGCACTAAACCCAAAACTGCTCCAGGAGCACTGCATTTCGGGTGACCATGCACTCTGACCTCTCTTGATTAAATGCATATGAAGAGGATTATGTTTTTGTTTATCTAGGAGGGATACGTTAAAAGTATTCTTGTTAAGAAATGTATAAAAATGTATAAATAATAAATAGAATAGAAGTACTTTATTAATCCCGAGGGAAATTCAGCACCACAGATCGCTCACAATAAACATTTAGGTAGTCAAAAATAAGAATACACAGTCAAAGTATATTTAAAAATATGTACATTCTGTCAAATGTACGGGCGGCCGGGTAGCGCAGCGGACTAAGCGACTGTCTACCACCGCAGAGACAGTGGGATTGAATCCAGCTGCGGTACCTCCGGCTTGGTCGGCCGTCCATAGCGGGTGGGAAGCCGGCGGGGTGTGTATCCTGGTCGTTGTAAACAGCGACTCCTACAGGTCGGTCGGGGCGCCTGCTCAGCGAGGAAGGGAACTGAGGGAAGTAGTGTGAGCCTCCCACGCGTTATGCTCCCCCAGTGAGAGTCCTCGCTGTCAGGTAAAAAGAAGCTGCTGGCTGACTCCACATGTATCGGAGGGGACATGTGATAGTATCTATCAACCCTCCCTAGACCAGCAAGTGGGGGGCAAATGCACGCAACGACCAGGAAGGGAGGGAAGGGAATTGGCATAATGAAAAAAAATTGGGATGGGAGAAAAATACAGAAAAAAGGGGGAGAAAAAGTAGATAAAAACAAAACAAAAAAAACAAATCCCTGTACACTTTTTTTTTTATTATTAGTATTATTATTTAATTGTCTTTATTACAAGAGCAGTGTAGTGTACTGGAATTCCTTCACCCCCCCCCCCCCCCAAATTTTAAATGTATTGTTATTATATATTTATTCCAGTTCCGAACTTTGGACAAGGTGACAGAGTGCCTCTTCTCTCTCATCAACGGGGACGACATGTTCTCCACCTTTCAGAAGATGAGGGAGAAGAGCAGCTACATGGTGTGGCTGTTCAGTAGACTCTACCTCTACTCCTTCATTTCCCTCTTCATCTACATGGTCCTCAGCCTCTTCATCGCTGTCATCACCGACACCTATGAGACCATAAAGGTCAGTTTAAAGACTTGAATAATCATCCAATCACATATTTAAAAGCAGCCACCAATTTGGATTTGTGATGTATATGTTTTTGCCTTTGATTATAGATAATGTGGTTGAATTTAAGCAATCGGAAGCAAATGACTTTCAGAGGAACACAGTTTTATTAAGATAACAAAACCAGAGTTCATCTGCAGATCAAAACTGAATAACATGAATCACACATCATCTTGTATACACTGATATCCCATTGGCTGGTGTCATTGTCTGGTATCACTGGCTGGTGTCATTGGCTGGTGTCATTGTCTGGTATCACTGGCTGGTATCATTGGCTGGTGTCATTGGCTGGTGTCATCGACTGTGTCTACTTGTGGTGGACCATGTCCTCATGGTTTTATTTCATTTCCAGCAAGGTGTTTGACATCTTAGTGCTGAGATGAGGTCAAGTTGTTGTATTTTCTAGCAAGTGGTCATACTAAGCTGAATCACACATAGATAACGTGTGCATTTTTCTGACAAGCAGTCACAATAATGATGAATCATTATACAGATATCATGAAATATATATGCAATACATATCATTATGAATAATATGTAAGACCATTGTAGATTTTCCACCACAATAACTTCATATGGGAAAAGTCTGTGGTCTCCATGATTGCACTTTCATGTGTTTAATTTAACTGCTATATGCCATTTATAGCAACACCAGCAGGACAAGGTGCCAGTATCCCAGCTCCGGGCCTTTATAGATGAGTGCCAGGACCAACCCGAGTCAGGAAGATACCAGGTTGATGAAGAGCCCTCTTCCTGCTGCTGCTCCTCTTCTTTTTGCTGCTTTTGAAGAACATTTTTGATGCACTATTCCAAGGGGTGCGACTCAGATCTACCTTGTAGCACGTGAATGAGTCATGAGATTGAAGAAGGGCCAGAGTTGATATGATAGGAGAGTTTCGTTTGCTATTTATATCATAAATATTACTTGTATTATTATGCGAAATTATGCTCTAGTTCAGTGATGATGATGATGATTTTATTATTATTATTATTATTATTATTATTATTATTATTATTATTATTATTATTATTATTATTATTATTATTATTATTATTATTATTATTATTATTATTATGGCGAGGAGGGAGGCTGGGGTGGATTTTTTTTGTCAAATCAGTTGTGCAATAGTCACTTTTGGTGAGTTGTTTCTATACAATTCACTTATATGACATTTAGGCAGGACTACGCAAGCATTTTTAGTATAGAAATGTGTCAACAGACTAAAGCAGGGAACCACAATATTTTGCATACAAATTATGCAGAATGTAATATCATAACTGTTTTTCTTGCAATTGAGCCAATTTTCCTTAGGTACGGTTTTGAGGTGTGTGTTCAACAGAATCAAAAACACGTTCACTTGTCTCTGCTGCCCTTTGATTAAAAAACGTCTGTATGTCCATTTTCCTTTTTTTGTGGCATATTTCAGTTAGTCACAGTAAAAGTCACCCAGTAAAAGTGAGATAATTGACAATATCAAAACATGCTAGGGCTGTACCGAATAGTTCGAAGCTTCGTTCATAATGTTGACCTTCGAATTCTAAATCACCATACATTTTTTTTTTTTTTTTTTACTTTTAATTTGGCAAGGTATGGCGAGTGCCATACCTTGCCATACCAAAACGATGGCCCTGAATTCAACTGTAAGCTACCTGCGAGTGGACAACATCGCGGCAGTCACCAGCAGGCCACCTGACCGCACGTCTCATTTACATAAATCCTTCACCGCACCTTCATCACATCCAATGCACGCAGCAGATACTGGTTGCTTCACAACCTAGTCTCCAATGACCGCGGTGTTTGGTTCGCAGCCGCTAGGAAAACACTTCAAAACAATCACCTGCCCGCGTTGGGAATTCCATTATTATCTGGGCCGCTTTGAGATTATGATGATATGAACGACTGGAGATGGAGACCACAGTGAAGCTGATACGGTTTGTCCTTTTCTGAGAATAATCGCTTCTTGTACTGGACTGTCTTCATGTGGACTAGAATTTACCCTTTTCAACTCCGTCGGATTCATTCGCGAGAGAGTACTGGGTATGTTTTAAACGTTAACGCTAACATTAGCTAGCTAACCGTCACTCTTGTTTTCCCCCAAAAATAACTTCAGTGTTAACGTTAACACTGACCCAACCAGGCAGTGACAATTATCAGGTTTGTTAACATTAACGTTAACGTCGTACATTCTCTAACGACGTTAACAGTACTAAATACCTGTATGTCAAGTATGTCCCTATGCCATAAATGTCACTATGAATTGAAAATGGGGGACCCTGATGTAAACAAGACTAAAGTGTTAATCTGGTCTTCATCCCCTTAACAATTGTGTGTATTGAGCCGTACTGTATTGTACCCATTCTGCAATCTGTTAAATAAAGTTTTCATTCATTCAACTTAATGTACACATGTCCAATTACATTAATAACCTAGTATGTCAGCAGCAATTGTTCTCAGCTAACGTTACTGTACGTCATAACTTTACTTTTCACAGCCAAGCCAGTCTCTCAACACTTGGAACGAAGTTGTTGCGTGTCACTTCAGATAAGCTCTGAAGGTTCTGGATTAGTAGATAGAGAGGGAGTGAGAGAGACTGGGGGTAGCTACCTTCTGTAACATGTTATCGTTTTATGTGACATGGTTGTTTGACACTGAGAATTGTTATGGCTACTTGCTACTAATGTAGTGCTCAGGGACCCTGATGTAAACAAGACTAAAGTATTTCTCTGGTCTGCATCGTGTATTGGGTTGTACTGTATTGTACACCCATTCTGCATCTGTTAATACAATTTTCAATCAATCTGAATGAGTCATACATAGCCAGGTAACACTGTGCAGCTGCAGCAGCGGCACAATGTCTAAACAAGATCATGATAATTATGTAAGTGCTGGTTTGGTGGGAGGTGGCATGGATAGAATCTGGTTAGGCTTGTTTCACCAGACAATACGGATTATGTTATGCTGTCCTGTTAAGGATCCCCCCTTTTGTATAGTCTATCATGGCAAGCCAGTTATTTCCCCTTCACAAAACCTCTTGCCTGAAGCCAAGAAGATCACTTTACTGCACTGCAATTTAACTGCCAGAAGCTCTACCTCACCCACATCCAACCCCCTACTGGCACACAGCTGACACGTAATCCTGTGTTGGTGTGGAGTCGACCCAGATTATCCAGCGCTGGTCCATGTCATCATGGCCTGCTGCTTCGTTTCAGGCCGGTGTTCCAGTGAGATCCTCCGATCTGCCAGAGTATTAATCCACCCATCAACGCTGACTAATGACCTCGCTGCTGGCCTGACGTCTCCCGGGGATATGGGAGACTGGTGGAGGACTGCACCAATAGAGACATCTTTGGGTAATTAGAAGCCATTGCCAGTGGGGCATACTGTTGCCAGTCAGAACAGTTTAAGAATAGAAAGACCCATGGGCACTGTTTATTTTTTTTAGGATTTGCTTGAGGTGGCCTACATTTGTGTTCTAATTTTCGCAGCAGTAGCCTATATTTGAAGTCTCTGGACAGAAGAGCTGTAATGGTAGTTTATAAATGCTGTATGTTTCACTGCTCCTCCTTTTTCTCTCTTGTGTATTAGGAAACAATGGGATCTCCAGATATGAGATATCCAGAGTGACAATGTCGCCCTCCAGGCCGAACAACGTTGCGTCGACGCCCTCCCCTCTGCCGCTGTCCATCAGCTCCTTCAGCTCCTACAATGTCCTAAGTGCCTTTTGCACAGAGGAGAATATTCCTCACTGCATGTCATACATCAATCTGGTATGATAATAATCCATGGATTTAGTTAAGAAATTTAAAGGAGCACTTCACCAAAAATAAAATGCAGATTTATTTTGCACATAATCTCACGCATATCCCAAAGCTCTGAACTGTTTGCACACACTCATTTAGTTTGACAGTTATTGAGGGTTGATTAGTTTGAATATCTCCTCCTGTGATGTCGTCAAAGGACACAGAATCCTTTTGTTGTGTTAATTACAGCTCAATTACAGCTCAATAAAATGATGTAGATGAAAAAATAGCAATCCTTATTGCAATTCATATCTGTTTTTTCATCTACATTATTTCGTTGAGCTGTAATTGAGACAACACAAGGATTCAGTGTCCTCTGATGACATCACAGGAGGAGATATTTAAACTAATCAACTCTCAATAACTGTCGAACTAAATGTATGTGTGCAAACAGTTTATAGCCTTGGGATATGTGTGAGATTATGTGCAAAAATAAATCAGTTTTTCGGTGAAGTTCCCCCCTTTTTTATTTTATTTTTTATACATTTGTGTAGATTGATGGCGTTAATTCACATTAAACATGCTCAATCATACATTTGTACGTATGTATCCCCATTCCCTATGTCTTGTGTTATAAGCATAAATGCGCAGCGTAGCTTAGTCTGTTACCACCGTAAGGAGTATTTGACACTCCACCCCCCTCCCCCATTGAAACGATGACTGTTTTTTTTTTTTTTTTTACATCAAAACACTGGCCTGATTCCTTTTCTGTATTTCATAGGAGCTCGCCTCCCTGGGTCTCTCATCGACATGTATCGAGGCCACCTCAGCAGAGGCAGCCGCTCTGAACACGGTGCCGGCTCTGAACGCCATGTACGAGCTGCTACAGGTCCACCGCCGCAGCCAGCGCTCTCTGCAGGAGCTGGAGATGGAGAAGCTGAAGGTGTCGAGCACCCTGGATCACCTGCAGATCGGCAACTCCAGGCTCAAGGTCTGTCTCCCCACGGGGTGTGTTTTCAGCACAGCTGAAGCCCTCCTCATTTCAGTTACTCTCCTTTTCATCTCCGATGGATCATAAGCTGCGTTTGAGATGCTGGAACGTCTAGAGACCTATTATTAGTCTACCGGACTCATTTCCCTAATATTCATGGATCTTTTCACCGCGGTGCAAATGCAGAGAACAATGGGCCGAAAAAAGTTCTGTGCAATGCAGTTCCTGGCATTTTACAGTTCCTGGTAGTTTCAGTGCAAACGCAGCTATACTATGTTTCTCTTGGACCATAACCTTGGGTGTCTAGAATAGATTACATTGATAAGATAAAATGCTCCTTTATTAATCCCATTGGGGAAATTCACGTGTCATAGCAGCCCCAGGGAAGAGGAGCTACAGGCAGGGTAATAGAAATGACAATAAATATAGAGAAGACAAATATCTGACCGGCTTGGTCAGTCGTCCGCGGGTGGCTACCTTACCCATCTCACTCAAGGTGAATACATTAATGCTGGAGGCCTATATTGTGTGTGTAATTATCTGCTGATGATGGGGCTTTGTGTGTTTTCTTTCCAGGATCAGTTGGAACTGTGTAAAAGGGAGAATTCGGGTCTGCATGAAGCTGAACGACAGCTACAGCTCAAAATCAAGACTCTGCAGAATTGTCTAAAAACCGAAAAGGATGAGGTGAATTTAAATTGACCAATTGACCTATCTTGAGCCCTGCCTTCTTTTTCTTGATCCTCCAATCACAACTGTTGCTTCCCTCGGACTTCAGGAAGACCGGCGATTTGTGTATGTTGTGAACCTGACGAGCGGCATCTGATCCATGATTCCACACAGGTCCAAAAGCTCCAGAGCATCATCTCCAGCCGTGCCTCTCAGTACAGCCATGATGCCAAGAGGAAAGAGAGGGAGTGCATGAAGCTCAAAGAGCGTCTCAGCCAGTTACTGGTAGATAAAAGGGATAAGAAACTAGGTAAGCATGCTAGTCCAGAACACAAGAAATATTATAACGTACCCACTGCAGTGCACCCGGCTTTTCCTTCTTTTTATGTAGGGCTTAGTGATATATGGCCAAGGCCAAAATACTATATAACTGTATTGGATGGTATTTTGTTTTTCCAGTGCAAATTTCAATGTGATATGATTGGTAATACAATTTGTCATGGTGCCATTTCATTCAAAATACTCTTTTCTTTAACTTTTTTTTTATATTGTTGCAAGGATTTATTTTTATTAACTACAGTATATGCTGTATATATATTTTTTTACACTAGGTGCAGTAGTGGCTCAGGAGGTAGAGCGGTTGTCTGGTAATCTGAAGGTTCTCTGTTTCAATTGCAGCTTGAGCAAGAAACGTAACCCCTAACTGTTCCCACCGAGCAGGTTGGCGCCTTGCAGGGCTGCCTTCACTGTGAGAGAATGGGTCAATGTGACTCATAAGTCACTCAAAAGCGATGTGGTTTGCAGACTCTAAATAAGTGCTGTAGTATTGCAGTACATTTACCATGTATATATCATGGACGATGGTATTGTAAAAATCCATATCTTTGCATGTATACCTTCATATTTTGGTATAGACTACTGTTCCTCCCATGTCTATTTAAATCTTTTTATTTTTTTTATGGGCGGTCAGGTGGCGTAGCGGAGATTGTGCTCGTCACCAATGCAAGAGGCTGCGGTCTCGACTCCCGGAGAGTCGGCATTGCCTTGGCTCGGGCTGATCGCTATACTAACTCGTTTGGCTGAGTTAGGGGGAGGGGAGCCGTGGGTGGGTCCTGGGCGTTGTGGACAGCGAAGGAAGGGGGTTGGGAATTGGCATAATGACTAACAGTGGGATGGGAGAAAAATCGGAAAAAAGGAGGGGGGAAAAGATTATAAAAAAAAAAATATATATATATTTTTTTATAAACTCATAAAAAGATATTTCTGCCTCCCTATCTTTCCCAACCAGCAATTGATGTGTTGAACTACATTGGACGGTCGGATGGCAGGAGGAGCCAGTGGAAGACTGTGAAAGGGGAAGCCAGGTAAAATAGGTCATAAGTCGTCATCAATTCAGTATATTATGATTTATATACCGGTATGTCTGTCTTAACAATATTCATTCAGAATGTTTTATTTTTTTTCTCTCATTTGTATACATTCCTTACTGCAGACATGAAGGTGAGATGTACAAATCGCTGCTGAATGACTACGAGGCTCGTCAGAGTTCTCTGATGATTGAGAACGCTGAACTGAAGAAAGTCTTGCAGCAGATGAAGAAAGAGATGATCTCTATCCTGAGCCCTAGGAAGCCTTGCTCTAGAGGAGCCCATGCTGACGACAGCCTTGAGCAGGTAGTGTACAGTATGTCTCATCAGTAACTGGTGTGACAGGTTAGTGTTTGTCATTGTCCTATTCTAGAATGATTTTAATAACTTATTTGTTTCAGAAGCATGTGCCCCTTAAGGCATGTAACGTTTAAATAAACTAAAAAAAAAAAAAAAACTACACATGTGACACCCTCGTGCCAAGTTGTTGTGAGTGCAAATTATCCAACATTTGAAAATGATATTGAAAAACGTTCACCTGAACTGAAGGTGTTTGTGTTTCTGTTGTAACCACTGTTTTTCCACCATAATTGTAAGCTAGCCAGGAAGCTGGAGCTAATGCTCACAAACTCATCCAAGCGTTGTTGTTCAGGCTCCATCTCATCTTCTCCACTTTCCATTCCAGAGACTCTGTTGCTGAAAATATTCTGTTGTGTATTGAATTTAAAAATGACATTGGTACATGTTTGTCCAATTGGTGTAGATTAACTAAATGAAAGTGTTATTTCCCCACACTGGGCAACATTGTAATGCACATGGTAACGTTATTTTGTTATGCTCCGTTTATAAAAAATATATCTAATAATATATCTAATATTTTAAATCACTCCATGATCACATTTGATTTCAAATGGAAAGTGAATTGGTTCAGTGTTGGTTCATAATTAAGCTTTTCTTTTCTACATAAGGTTATAGTCCCAACAGTATCTGTTATTATAACAGTATCTGTGTGTGTGACACTGAAAGTGACAAATGCACAACATCATGTACGTCTAATAGTACGTTCAGATGCAAGAGAAATATTGCCAGTGAATATGTCAGTTTGACATTTGATGACTGGCATGAACTCCATTTTGTGTTTTATTTGACCACGTTGTATCTTGTTATTTGAAAGCCTCATCTCTGTTTTCCTACTGCTGTTCCCAGGCTGCCTCGGACAGGGAGGAGGAGGTGGAGACCCTGGATCAGTCCTGTGAACATGCTAGAGAACAGCTCACCAACAGCATCCGACAGCAATGGAGGAGACTCAAGAGCCACATGGAGAGATTGGACAGTCAAGGTGGAGTAGTACTGGTTCATACTCTACTATTCTGTAAATATATCCATGGTAGTTTTCTTAGTACTGGTTCATACTCTATTATTCTATAAATGTATCCAAGGTAGAATAATACTGGTTCATACTCTACTATACTAGAACTGTAGCCAAGGTACAGTTGTACTAGTTCATACTATACTATAAATGTATCAAAGTTCAATGTTCTGCATTTCTTTTTACCTAATTTAACCAGGCAACAGTCAGCCTCTCAAGAGGGTAGAACCCTGTTGAGGGATGGAGGTAAAGGGGTTTCAAATAAGGAAAAAAATTGATTTTTATCAACTGAGGATGATCTTGAATCTTATAGGGCCAGGAAAAAGTTTCTTAGCTGCAACAGGCAGTCTGTCCACAAAGGTGTTACTCTAGCTGACACAGATTTTGCTCTAGGAGGCTGACATTTGGCATGGAGATCAAGTCAAGTCAAAGAGTTTTATTTGTCACGGCATACAAGTATACAATGAAATGCGGGTGGTCTTGCCCGCAACGATGTGCAATACAGTAGTAACAACATATAATAGAATCCAATAAAACAACATTGTGCAAGTGTGTGATAGATTGAATTGATTGAAAACTGTATTAACGTATTGCAGAATGGGTACAGTACAGTACAGCTCAATACATACAATTGTTAAGGGGATGCAGACCAGAGAGAGACTTTCGTCTTGTTTACATCAGGGTCCCCCATTTTCAATTCATCGTAACATATATGACATACATGACATACAGATAGACAGTACTGCTACATCTATACATTTATGACATACCAGATTTGCAATTACAGTACTGTTTGTGATACAAAAGAGTCCAGAAAAAAGAGTATATACATTTGACGTAGAAACTGTACATTGGATTGGGTAGGTGGGGGTGGGGGGGGACTGTACATTGGAGGTGGGTGGGGGGGGGGGGGCGGGGGGGTTGGGTAGGAGTGGGGGGGGGGAGTTTGGGTAGGAGGGGTGGGTGGGGGACACTGTATAACTATACAAACAAAACTGTACATTGGATTATTGACAAGACCATACTTGGTCATTTACTGTACATTGGAGGGGGTTGTGTTCGGACATTTACAGGGGCCAGTTTCAAGTTGCAGTCTCCCTTAGGTGTTTTTTGAGTTTTTGAAAGTGGGTAGTGATTCACATTCCTTTACAGCTTTGGGTAGGGCGTTCCACATTGATGTGGCAAATTGCGAAACGTGTTTAGTCCCTTGTTTGAGCCGAATCTGGGTTTAACATGTGTAGGCTCAATTTGCCTATCTAAGCCAGGATACGTCTTCAACGCGCTCACACCACATTGACTTGGGCTGTCTTGTTACTCACTGTTTGATGTTGTTGATAGTTGCATCCGATGGGTTCGAACCGGTTGAGTTTTATGGAAGGAGTTGCGTAAAGTTTCAAATAATAACGGAGAAAACAATGAAACAAAACAGGCTCCAGACTTGTACTAAAAAGGTTTCAAAACAAACAGGCGCAGCAAAAGGGTTTCAAATAAACTCACAATGATTCTAAGCAAAGTCTTTCTTTTCAGTCTTTCATTCATTCAATCTGCACTGTGTGTGTGTGTGTAGCAAGCGAGCGGTTGAAAAACTGTTTCTCGTCTGGCGTGCGTTTACACACAGCTGGGCCATAATTAATAGGAGCACCATGGTGCCATTTTACGAGGCGACCAGTGGCGGCGCTATTTAGTCAAAACTATTAAATCAAATGAAATGGCTCCTACAACATGATTTGTGGAGCTCCCTCTGGTGTTGTGATCGTGGTATTCACTGACCTTTGGGAAGTATTTTGACATGTACATGGGTACCTTGGTCGTGTAGTGTATCTTGTAGACCAGGCCCATTGCAAGTTGCTGTACTCTGACAACCTAGGATGGCTTAGAGTAGACGACAAAGTGGGCAGGGGTGAGGTGGGTTCTAGGAGTAAGGTCAAGCAGTAGTCTGACCAGTTTGTTTTGAGATGTTTGTAATTTTGTTTTTAGCGCCTTTGAGGTGCTTTGGTACCATGAGGTGCAAGCATAGTCGTAGTACCCTTGAATGAGTGCTCCTGCTAGAGTCTTCAGGGTATTCTTGTTTACCAGTGAGGAGATCCGGTACAAGAATCGAGTTCGTTGGTTGACTTTTTTTATTACATTGGATGCCATTTTGTCACAGGAAAGATTTGCCTCTAGGATGGAACCCAGGTAGGTAATATCTTCTTTCCTTGTGACAATATTGTCACCCACTGTAACTGAGAAGCCATCGGTCTTGCTGAGTTTGTTATTTGAACCGAAGAGAATGGACTCTGTTTTGCCCATGTGTAATGATAGTTTGTTATCAGCGAGCCATATGCAGATTTTGCCTAGTTCTGAGCTGAGGGTTTTTTCAACCTGTAACTTGTTCTTGTCAGAGACCAGCAGGGCTGAGTCGTCCGCAAACAGGAACAAGTTGCAGTCACAAGCTGACGACATGTCATTTGCATAAATTAGGAACAGTAGCGGACCTAGTATGCTTCCTTGTGGAACACCACAGCTTACTGTGAGGGGGGGGGGGGGATAGGGTACCGTGTGTGTGTGTGTTCATGCCTAAAAGGTTGCAGCTATTGTGAATTTGCACTTGTCTTTTTTGTCCCCATGATCTTGGAACCCAGGACAATATCTCATTTTGTTTTAACCCTAGATGTATTTGTTTCCCCAGCATCACTGGTGCAGACTGGTAAACAGGTGGTTTCCAGAGAGATCCATGAGGAAGAGATGGAGAGAATGAGACTGGAGGTGCTGCAGTGTAAAGACTTCATTCAGACTCAGCAACAGCTGCTTCAGGTTAGGCCTTCAACTAATCTTCAGACTCAGCAACAACTGCTTCAGGTTAGGCCTTCAACTAATGTAAACACTTCATTCAGACTAGACTCGGCAACAACTGCTTCAGGTTAGGCCTTCAACTAATGTAAAGACTCTGCAACAACTGCTTCAGGTTAGGCCTTCAACTAATGTAAAGACTCAGCAACAACTGCTTCAGGTTAGGCCTTCAACTAATGTAAAGACTCTGCAACAACTGCTTCAGGTTAGGCCTTCAACTAATGTAAAGACTCTGCAACAACTGCTTCAGGTTAGGCCTTCAACTATGTAAAGACTCTGTAACAACTGCTTCAGGTTAGGCCTTCAACTAATGTAAAGACTCTGCAACAACTGCTTCAGGTTGGGCTTTCAACTAATGCAAACACTTCATTCAGACTAGACCCTGCAACAGCTGCTTCAGGCTAGGCCTCTTCTACTAATAATAGACATAATAGAGGCCTTGCATGGAATGTGTGGAGTTCTTCAAACATGGCTGCCTGTAACCACTTTTGAAAGAAAATGCCTAATTACAACTGTTTGTCCGAGGTAAGCAACAGTTGTGGTTGGAGGATCAAGACAAGAGGGCAGGGTTTGAGATGGCTGGTTGATGATTTGTGTGTGTGTCTTTGTCTGAGCAGCAGCAACTCAACTCCTCCTTTGATGATGAGACGGCAGCTCTGCTGAATGACTGCTACACCCTGGAGGAGAAGGAGCGACTGAAGGAGGAGTGGAGGCTGTTTGAGGATCAGAAGAGAAACTTTGAGAGGGAGAGGAAGAACTTCACAGACGCTGCTATCCGCCTGGGTCGTGAGGTAGAGTCTGAAGTCGGGGGCTGGGGAACCTTGGTTGTCCTGGGTGGTTTCAGAGGTCCCCAGCTAACATTGGCCCAATGTTTTCACTCTCATGTTGCCTCCTTCCTACATTATAGTCTAGAATGGATTTGGATTCTTTACGTGCAGATTTGCTAAACTTGCCTTGCCCTTGCATTGCATTTATTTCACATGGACTATATTTTTTTCTTGTGTTCCACAGAAAAAGGCATTTGAGGAAGACCGGGCCAACTGGCTCAAGAATCAGTTTTTGAATATGACTCCATTTATCGACCGAAAGAGACATTCCTTGTCAGACTCTCCGAGTGCCTTATCAATCAGTAAGTGATAATGATGATCAACTGTAGTAGTAGATCCAACTCAAGGAAAGTTGAAGAAATGGTTGAGGAAATACTGTCTGTAGTTCACTAGAGTCTGCTCACCTCTCTGTGATGTCACCATGGAGGAGTGTGCTTTGAGTCTGAGAAAAGCGCTATATAAATGTAATTAATTATTATTATATTATACAGGTCAGGTTTATGTCATATTTGAGACTATAAACAATAACAGGATAATTGTCCTATCTAAAGCCCCCCCCTCTTTTATTGATCCTCTAATCGCAACAGTTGTGATTTGGAGGATCAAGAAAAGAGGGACTGATTTGAGATGGGTTAGTTGCATGACTTGGGAGGCTGTGTTTTTTTTTATTTATACCTATATGTTGACAACGACTGACACTATTTCTGCTTTTTATTTTATTTTTTGGATCTTTTTCCCCCTCCGTTTTTCTCCCATCCCAATGTTAGTCGTTATGCCAATTCCCAATCCCCTTCCTGGTCGCTGCGCACCTACCCCCTACGGTCGGTCTGGGAGAGTGGAGGCTATCACATGCTTCCTCCGACACATGTGTAGCCAATCAACCGCTTGTTTTCACCTGGCAGCGCGGACTCTCACTGAGAGGGTGTAACGTGCGGAAGGATCACACTACCCCCCCCCTTAGATCCTTTCCTCGCTGAGCAGGCGCCCGGACCGAACTGCAGGAGTCTCTGTTTACAACGACCAGGACCCACCCACCAGCTTTCCCACCCCTAACACTGCCAATTGTGTTAGTATGAACGACCAGCCAAGCTGGTAGCAATGCCGAGAGCTGGGCTCGAACCCAGCATCTCCTGCACTATTGGCGAGCGCCTTGCCCACTGCGCCACTTAGCCGCCTGTGCTTTTAACACCCGAAATGAAGTTACCAACAGACTGAATTAAAGGTGCCGCAGCAGGCCTCCCATGATATACGATATAATGCATACATCTCCATTTACACCTCCCACATACACCAGAACGCCCCAAAATACACATGCATCCAACATGCACATTGTAGCAAGGCTGCTTTTCCACCACCACAACACTCTACTGCAGCACCTGTTTGTAAATCTGGTCTGAAATACTACTTGATTTCAATGTAATTTCACTACGTCAATGATTTTTTCCTTGTATCTCTGTTTGATTGTAGGAAGTGAGCCAGAGAGGAGGATGTCCTCCACTACGTTCTGCACTCCTAGCACGGCACAGCCCTCTGGCATGCCATCCACAGCAGACCTCTACCGCTCTCTCCGCCTCATACCCGACAGCAGGTATGATTCTTTATTCTTATTTTTTAATATTATTCTTATTTTAGTCCTATTGACTACCTAAATGTTTATTGTTGTTCAATGTGAGCAATCTGTAATGTTGAATTCTATTCAGGTACAGTACATTCACAGGCCTGGCCTAGCCATCACTAAAATGATCTTGGAGGGGTCTTTTTATTTAAAAAAAAAAGTTGTATTTCTTTTCAATAAAGATTTAGTTTTTACAAAACATACAACTTGCATACATTTATAAAACATTCAAATCAAAGTATACATCCAAATAAAATGCCCTCTCTCCCACGTGAACACAATAATAATACATAAATAATAAATATATATTATTGTTCTTGGTGTATATGATATATATTTATCCACACACACCTCTGCTGTTTTTTTAGAAGGGCCGTTTACTTTTGGGTCTGTGAGTTGTGTTTGCATTGGTAGATTTTAGTCTTACAGAATTATTATTCCATTATGGCTGATTTGCTGAAAGCGAGACTTGGGAGGATAACTATTAACTGTGATAACTCTGTAAACTAACTTTTTTTCATAGTGTTTTATTCATTTATCCCCCCCCCCCCCCCCAGTTCCTCCAGACATTCAATGCGAGGAAGCTGGCAAGAGTCCAAGACCATCCAGGGTGGAGATTCTTTGGTCAAGTCAAAGCAGAAACTCCGTTGTGGAGACCTGATCTTCTCGCTGGACGAAGATGAAAACAGCCTCACTTGAAAACACTGCCATTGTCGCTACTCGGGACAATCCATGATTCGATGCCATCACCACTGCCTCAGGATGACACTAATCTTTTGCAACATAATCTTGTGTTTCTTTTTATAGTGGAATTTCATGGACAAAGAATATTCACCAAAACTTGATCCAAGCACTTTAATAAAGTCAATATGGTGATCTTGCTTTACTCAAATATTTTTTTCTCTTACTATTATGTTTAAAATATAAAGCAGCTTCTAGAAGATATTAAGCTATAGGCCTGGACGTTTTTGTCTAGCCCTAATTTAGATGGATTGTAGTTCAACAACACTTCTTGATGATACAATGGATGAAATGGTAGTTTCTAGTTGGGCACTCATGTGAATGTTTACACATTCTCACTCTAGATTTATAGATTTTAAGAATAATATTTTAACCGTAGCTCATTATTGTATTGTAATTGTCCGTTGGTCTAACAGTGCAATAAAGATTTTTAATGAAACAATTGTTGCCTTCTCCCCCACCTCACTGATTTGCTGCCCCCTAGTGAAGTAAAAGACAAGTTGCACAAATGTAAAGAATGAACCGGAATCCGGATGTTATCATCTTTGCTTTTGTCTCCGCATCCAGCCAGCAGCGAGCCCACCGCAGCACAGCGTTTATTTTTCTAACAATATAGTGAAAATGTCATCGAATCTTGTAGCCATGAAGAAAGTTGTGCAGCAGCTCCGCTTTGAGGCTAGCATAAATAGGGTGAAGGTATGTGGTTATTCTATTCTAGAAGTGTATAATAAACCTCTTCAATCAAGTTGATCCGGCAACGACGCTCGCTACTAGCTTCAGCGGCTAGCGCTAGCAAAGAAGGGCGTGGGAGGGGAGGCTGGATCATTAATGAACGCGTCTCTGACACTATTGGGACCATTTTAAAATGACTGTTAATGTTGGTATACAGTTTAACAAATATCTATTATAGATTGCTCACAACAACTATGGGGTCGGTTGTTTGAAAGCCTAGTTGACACCCAGCCAGGGTGTTGTATTTGGGTATATAATCTATTGACTCCAGCTTATATCATGTCAGCCAGCAAGTATGGGCTCCTGATTTGACATGTTTTTGTCCATCTGAGAATAATTCGGTTTTAGCAAATTGTTAGTAATTTAACGAACATTGCCTGAGATGGACGTTGGATAGTGAAACATGTGATATCATTTGTTATTGTCATACACACATTCACTTAGAAAATGAATACATTTCTAAATGAACCCTTTCAGATGAGTTTTGGAAAATGTTCCTCAGTATAGAGGCGTTGCACGATAATGTTTGTGTAATTCCAACATGGCTGCCTGTAACCATTGGTAGTGGTACCCACTTGAAAAATAAAATGCCAAATTTCTGTGCTGAGTAGGCAAAACACTGCAACGCGTGATATTACTGTTCCACATGACTTGTTTACAAGATCCAGTTATAAAACACCATGCACCTTTAGTTTGATTTTCTCATAAATGGACACATGGAATTTCCTGTTTGGCACATAGCAACAACCCTTGTCTCTTCCAACATGGAGGAAAAATGGGCATTCAAACATTCACTGAAAGGCCACCATCTTAGAGATGTAACCATTACGTTTTACATTTATGTCCACTATTCTATCTTAAGAATCATAGAACTCGATAGCTTTCCATGACCAGTAGCTACTGTGACATCATTAATTGTTTATAATAAAAAATTCAAACCTCACCCAATGTGAGATCGATCACACGTCTGTAAGGCTTAACCAATCCTTTTTGCAGGGGGGGCCCTTCTGGTCCGTCCACTGACCTCATAGTTCCCCAACCTGCTCTGCCTTCTTGTATTGTATCCAGGTCTCCCAGGCTGCGGCAGACCTTTCACAGTTCTGCATGCAGAATGCCCTGCAGGACCCTCTCCTGACGGGTGTGTCCGCAAGTACCAACCCCTTCAGACCACCGAAGGTCTGCTCTTTCTTGTGAAACCACTGACCACATTCATTGGTGAGTAGATTAACCTGTAGTGTTGTCCGTGTCTCTCTCTACTAGCCCCTTTCACACTGCCCGTTCAAGCCGGGAATCTTACCCTGTTATCCCATCATGCCGTTCTGTGTGAAAGGTACGAACATGGAATGGGGGGGGTCAAAGTTGATGGCGGTTTGCCATGTTCAGGTATGGTGAAATTGCCAGGGTGGTTTTGCCACAGCATCTGTGTGAAAGGGACTGCCCGGCATTGCGGGATAGGGGTGTGATGTGGTTAATTCTTTGGGAGTTAGCTTGTAGGTAAAATCATAACCACAACTATTTTTATAAGTCGGGAGTGCTGCCCCATGCCACTATCGCCACACCACCAACCTGCATGAATATTGCTTCGTCAGCTACAGTATCAGTCGTTGAATGAAAGGTGGGGTAGAACAAAGGCTGGTAACATGATGTAATAATCATAATAATAGGCTACATGTTTTATGTCTAATTAAAATAATATGCAACGTGATAAACACTACATCAACTGGCAGTAAGACTGCATCATCTACTTCGGAATAAAGCGATACAGCTTTGGGACATGGAATGCCTGGCATGCACTAGTCACATATACAATATAAGGAAGTGCGTCATTATTCATCTAGGACCCCGAACGTGTCACTGAGGTGGACATTGAGTAGACTTAATTAGCTCTATTTACATTGGACTAGTATTACACAGGGACCACTGTAATAGAGTTGTCCTCGGATTGAACTTGACACACAGATTTGACTGTTGGGTTGTGTCACCGATCATTATTTCACATGGCACCTCAAACTAATTTATAATGACACCAAATGCACTGCCTGAAGCAAAACATATTCCTCATGCTGAGGTGCAGCAGCTTCATTTGAAGTACACACTCAAATTGCATTAAAAACCTTTCTGTATCGATTATACTACTACCAAAAACTAATTATGACCCCAAATTACTGCCATGACGATTCCCCCAGGACTAATATTACCAGAAGACCTTTGTGTTTGCTGAATTATGCTAGGTAAATGGCGCTGGAATTTTTTACTTTCCAAAATACAGACATGGCAGATTCACACAGGATTAAGATCAAGGATGACCTCTGCAAGTATTACAAATGACTAGCGGTAATAATTTCAAACAAATGATTACTCCCCAGATAACACTAGTCCAGTGTGAGTAGGGTTTTAACCATCTGATCTATTTTACATTACTGAGTTTGTGTGTTACTATGTAAAGTGTCTGTGTTGGTATCATAATTGACCTATCTCAAAGTTTGTGTGAGGAAAGCAGCAGTTGTAATTGGTAGGATCAAGAAAAGGGGGCAGTTTTCACATCCCCCTAGCGTGTGGGCTTGTGTGCATTTAGAGTGGATTATAACTTCAAGAAACACCATACTGTGTCACTTACACAACACTTACTCTGGCAATGCTTTCTGTGGAACAAAATTAACTGTCATCAATGAAAGGCTATTTAATTTAGTCCAGCGGAACGTCGCTAATTCAAACACTTCAGGAATGAAACGCATGTAATCAACTTCAGCAGCTAACTGATATACTTTGGATGGGGCCACGTCATATATGCAAAAAACCTGCATGCACACACTCCAATAAATCCACTGTCTTCATCTGCACTGTTAAAAACCTGTAGTCTCATGCATCAACAAGGGAATTTTACGTTATTATGCACAGTTAATACAAGTTGTGCATTTTGTTGGGTAGACCGGTCAGTTTGGATGTCTGATGGTTTTAAAAACCAAGTTTGTACTGTACACAAACTGTATCTAGCTTATAATATAGTCTGTTTCTCTGTGTTTTCCTGTCCCACAGGCCTTCATTTTGATGCTACAGGGAAAAGTTGACCTCAACACTGCTCCTCATGCCAAGCCATTATACTGCCACAGGATCTCTTTGAGTGTAAAACATGTCAAAATCATGTCAGGAAGATTGCCATCTATTTTCAGCCACACAAAGAGGAAGGGGACTGTTTTATTTTTCATGGCACAGTGTGATTTTCAAGTAAATTATTGTGCCTTTTCTATGGTTCTATTTTAGTCATCACTGTTCTTGACTTTTTGTATTTAATGATTAAAATACATTCTTTACTACTCCCAAGTTTTTGTTTATTGCCATTTTCTATATCTTTGATTGATTGATTGAAAAGTTTATTAACAGATTGCAGAATGGGTACAGTACAGTACAGCTCAATACATACAATTGTTAAGGGGATGCAGACCAGAGAAAGACTTTCGTCTTGTTTACATCAGGGTCCCCCATTTTCAATTCATCATAACATATATGACATACATGACATACAGATAGACAGTACTGCTACATCTATACATTTATGACATATCAGATTTGCAAATACAGTACTGTTTGTGATACAAAAGTGTCCAGAAAAAGAGTATATACATTTGGCGTAGAAACTGTACATTGGAGGAGGTTGGGTGGGTGGGGTGGGGTTGGGTGGGTTGGGTGAGGGCTGTACATTGTAGGTGGGGGGGGGGGGGGGGGGTTGGGTAGGGGACACACATTTTACACTGTACATTGGAATACTGACAAAGCCTTACTTGGTCATTTACTGTACAACTAGGTTAGGACATTTGTAGGGGCCAGTTTCGAATTGCAGTCTCACGTAGGTGTTTTTTGAGAGTGTTTTTGAAAGTGGGTAATGATTCACATTCCTTTACAGCTTGCCGGTCTCCCCTTTGAATTACTTATCATGGCATGAAATTACTACTTGCAGCCAGTCATTTCATTTCTAAAATAAACATGTGAACAAAAGCTGAAATAGATTTCGCACAGCATGGGACTTGAGAACACCATCAGTTCAACTGCCACACGACATGCTGGATTCACAGTTTAAAAAAAAAAGGCTATTCTAACAGTCCTGTGTGTGTGTGAATCAAAAAGTAAGCTTGGTCTGTGATGAAGACAGTCACACAGCAATGGTATGTTCTCACGCTGAATTAAATGCATTTCTTAGGACAGAGTGGCCATTGTGGTGGAATGAAAGGACCTAATTGTAACCTCACGAAAACCAGAATGCTTGACGTAGATTAGTGGAAAGGAAAAGCCTTGTGAACCCACACTAAGCTACATATATCAGGCTAATCAATGACTAAACATTCTAAACGTCAGTCTTCCAGATAGAAACTGATAGTCTGCACTCCCAGTCTTGATATTCTCATTTGTGGTCATGAGTTCATTATTGTTTACCCCTCACTGGTTTAATAAAATGGTTGAGGATTCCTTGACCATGTCAAGTGGACGATGTCTTGGTCGTAAAGCGCCACCTAGTGTCTCTCGTGAGACAAGCCGCCACCAGTTTGTCTATCGCTAGATCCCATCGTCTGACGGGTCTATATGTGTGAAGTGGAACCTAGTAAGAGGATGGACATAACTTATTTTCGACCAAGCGGCTGCAATGCTAATCCGTCGACATTTCAGTTTAAAACTCGTATGCCTATCCTTTAACGTTGCCAAAGACGTAACCTGGTTCCCAGTTGTATCCTCCGTGAGATACCAAAGACGTAAAGCTCTTTGTGATACCGAGTCCCCACTTTACCGATTACAGCCATCATGGGCATAGATATCTATAGAACACATAGAATATAGTGTTCTATATATATCTATGATCATGGGTCTTCCAGGCGATGTGATCTAGAGACGCTGCACAAGCGGAAATAGGATTGGAACAGGAGCCCGCAAAGACGCGTTATTTTTTTCCGTAGCCGCATTTATCGGAGACGCCCTGATTGGCCGACGCCTGTTTCTACACTGGTTAAGCTTAGGCACTCTTTCGAAGTTGGTTAAGGTTAGAGTTTGTCTTAGAGCATGGCACGCGATAGGCCGCCAGGTAGTTTGCAGGCTGTTCGACGCGGAAATGGGCAAAGACACAGCTCGTTACGCGAGTGGGCAAACATGTCTGTGGCCAATCAGAGAGCGTCTCCGATAAATGCGGCTACGGAAAAAAATAACGCCGTAAAGACGGCGAACTCAGATCGGTCTTCCCACTTCCTCTGAAGGCTTGTGGCGGAGTAAATTGGAGAATACCACTGACCTTAGATCTGCCAAATAAAGCTTTAATCTAGAACTGTACTGCGAACACACGATATCACGTGACCGAAGTTGCTGTGGAAACGAAGGATGTTTCGCTCTCGAGACGGTGGCTTCTGCTTCAAGGCTTCGCCGCTTCAATATCAACATAACCGAAGAGTGAAATAGCAAATCAAGGTGTGTATATCCAGAGAGACAGTCTAATAGTAACAAACATAAGTACCTAACGTTTGAACCCGAGTCGTGTCTGCAACGAGGAGCAACATTGGAAGTAGAAAGTGCAGTTTACGAACTTGCCTTTAACAAAACAACCGTATTAGCTTGCTAACTTATTGGTTGGCTAATAGTGTAAGCTAGAATTTGACAATGGCCAGCTAAGTAGGTTACGTTCTTAACGTTAGGCTGCCTCCAATCTTCTCAATTATCTCTGTTAATTGTTCATTTGTTGTCACAGTAGTTCTCCTGCTGGCAGGATGGCATGCCTGAATCATGGCCCCTGCATCTGAACAAGGATCTGTTGATTGGTGGTACACTTGGCTTCCACTATTGTTTCCAAGATGATGCTCCAGGATGGATCAGTGCAGCTACTGTGCCTCACAGCCAACAGCGGGGTTCCCCTGTTCACCCGGGGAGCCTCCAAACAGCTCCCCTTCTCTGTCATCGGCTCGCTAAACGGGGTTCACATGTTCGGAGGGGGCCAGGGAGTGGTTCTGTCCAGCTGTGAGACTGACCTCGGAGGTAGAGTGGTGTGGAGGGTCTTCCAGGACAGTGTGATGCTCATTGCTGTGAATGGAGGGCAGCATGGAGGAGGAGGAGGAGGCGGACGCAGCCGCCACGAAGAGGAGCTCCACCTACGGCGCCTTCTGGAGAACGTGTGGAACTGTATGGTGCTGGTGCTGGGCCAGGACGAGCTGACCAACCTGAGCAAGGTGGAGCGGCTGAAGCGAGACCTGCGCTCCTGCTTCTGCCTTATCGATCAGCTGCTGGAAGGGAAGCAAGAGGGATTCATGGGGGACCTAACGCACTGTGCCGACTGCCTGCTGCCCCCCAGCCCTGCCCCGCTGCAGGAGGCCGTGGAGGGCTTCACGCAGGCTGCCGACAGTGAGTTCGGCTGCCTCCTGGTCCACGGCCGGATAGCTGCCGCTACCGACAAATGGTGGCGCCTGGCACCACAGGAGGTGGTGCTGCTGTCCGCCTTGATGCGCTCCCTCTCTCTGTCCGGGTCGGCCTCGTGCGACTACCCGGTGTTCCTCCCCCAGGGCAGCCCCACCGTGGCTCACCGCCTGCTCCGCTTCCGGCTGCTCCCGGGGGCAGACGTCTGCGTGCTCTGCGGCCCCGGTCCCTCCCTGCACAGGGCCGAGAGTGAGCTGGTGGGGCGTTTCTGGACGCCTCTGGTTGAGACTCTGAGAGCTTGTCTGACCGTCGGGGAGCGCTGTCTGCCAGGCTCTGTGTCCCTGCGCCCTGATGTGCTGGCGCTGCTCCTAATCAACCGCGACACACGTCGCTCCGTCTGCTGCGTACGGGCCCCCGCTAACCCACCTGCTGCCGGTGACCCTGCCCCTCTGCCCTCCAAGGCCCGCTGCTGGGATCTGCTCAGGCTCTTCTACACCTTCATCACCACACGCTACTTCAACCAGGAGGAGATAGTGTTGTCCTCGGGGGACAAGGCTCAGGGAGGGGACACTCTGCACGAGGACTTTGCACAAGCCTTCTCCCACCAGCCTCTGCAGTCCTATTTGGTCACAGAGGAGTGCAAATGCTACAGTCTGCAGACCGCCCAGCACCAGTTGTACCTTCTCACGCCGCTCTCGGTGCCCACCTTCGCTCTGCGTACACTGGCCACACAGACACTCGCGGCTATCACTACACCCACTGGATTTTAAGTTTCATAAGGGCGGGGCGGCTGGATGGCGCAGCGGACATTGCGCTCGTCACCAACGCAAGAGACACCGGGTTCGACTCCGGCTGTCGGCGCTGCCTCCGGCTTGGGCCAGCCGTCATACTAACTCAATTGGCAGAGTTAGAGGGTGGAAGTTGATGGGTGGTAATCTGGACGTTGTGGACAGCGACGCCTACAGGTCGGTTGGGGACGCCTGCACAGCAGAGACAGGAAATGGCGGGGGTAGTGTGAGCCTCCCACACGTTACACCTCGCCAATGAGAGTCCGCGCTGGCAGGTGAAAAGATGTGACAGGCTGAGGCTGCCTCCTCGTGTACCGGAGGGGACACGTGATGCAAGGCTTCTATCCTTCCTACAACCGGCCTGTGGGGGGCATATGCAAGCAACGTTCAAGACAGGGGAGGGAAGAATTGGCACAATGGAATTGGGATGGGAGAAAAATAGAAAGATGAGAAAAAGTGGATAAAAAAAATTTCATAAGGGCGACCCATTTTAATAATTCACACGTGTGTTATTCCTTTGCCCCAGGATACAATTCATTCAATGTTTGTGAACATGCATCACTCCCTCCTAACGGTAAACATCAAAACACCTGGATTTAAAATCAGGGGTTGCTCCATGGACACTTGGGTATAACGGTTAACATAAACAATATGGGTGAATTGTTCAAAAGAAAGGGTGGCATTCCACTTTAAATATTACATTTCTCAATACTATTATATAGTTTATTTAGCATATCTGTGCGTTCCTTAAAATACTATGAATGCCGGTCAGACCTCTGTCCAAAAGCCTGAATATTCCACTAGTTCACTGAGTTAGAGTCAAATCACTGGGACTGCATTGTTTTTCAAAATGTCTACTTGAGTGTTAGAACTACTGTTCGAGAACCAAGAGACAATGTTCCCCTTTGATGGTGAACTGTGTGATGTTGTTGCTGAATTTTGCTGTGTCCGATCTAATAGCACCATGACTTCTGATTTATAAACCAGCAAAGATGATCGAGGGAGAAAAAACAACATCTGAATTTCTGAAAACTAAATCTTACTCCCTTGTGGTCTTAACATTCATGGATATTTTTTTCTTCATTAAAGTTGTGAAATCTTTTGTTAATTTCTTTGTTTCCCTTGATATAGTTGATTAGAAATCATGGAAATTGACATTGAGAGTTCTATGTTTATTCTTCCAATGAATAAAAAACAAAAACATGATTTACATGAATAATAATAATAATAGCTTCATTTTACATAGCGCCTTTCAAGAGACCCAAGGTCGCTTTACATAGGGAATGAGTGAGGGTATATTAAAGGAAAGGAATTTTGGAATCCTAGCCCTATTTTCTACTTAAAGGTGCACTATGCAGTTTCGGAGGAGGGGGATTTGTTTGCACGCCCATCAAAGGGTGTTCTTCTTCCTGCGGCAAATGAGGAAGCATGACACGATGCTGTAGTTGTCCTTTAATGATAATCACCTGTTATTTGATTACAACCACATGTGTTTGCCGTCTAAGATGTCAGCGATCAAATACTATGAATACTTGAGTGTCCTCGTATCACGGTCTGCCTTGGTTGCACCTCTGCCTTCCCCAAGGACAAGCTTCCTGCCCCAAGGACGAGCTTCCTGCCCCAAGGACAAGCTTCCACGTCTTGGTGCATCTTTCCCTGCATGGAGGTGAGAAGAGCCTTCATTTTCCAGCTATATATACGGTATGTTCCTTGTGGTTAAATGTTCTGTAAAACAACCCTCATAAATCAACGCTGAATGGATTAGGTAATTACTGGAATCAGTATAATTTTCCGTTTGAATTTTGCTATATCCCCCACCCATCAACCAAGAGTCACTTTTGTCATTTTGACCTTTGACCTACTGGAAATTACATTTAAATTCAAAATCAAAGACGTCACCCACCCTAATTCTGTAGAACACCCATACTTGTGGATTATAGCATCAGTGACGGCTATTAACAGAAAATGCCAGTCAACTTGATCTCTGGAACGCTTTTTAGGCATTGGTAGGTTAGCTATGATAATGTCTATAGCATAACATCAACATACCATAACAGCTCTGGCTGTGAATCGTTGGTTTGTTGGTTTTAGTCCAGCACCCAAACTATTTGGCTTCATACCAACACACCATGGTTGCATTGGGCTGAAAATAAATTCTGTACACAAATGCATGATTCAGTGATTTTGACTAAGAACATGTTGTGTTGACTTTTAGAGATGTTTGGTTAATGATTTATCTGAACTAGGTGAAGGTGTTCTTATAATTTGGTTACTATTAAATTAATCATATATTTGTTGATAAGGTTGATAGGTCTACAGTAGTTCATCCTGTGTTTTGGTCCTTGACTTTTATAGTTCAAGACTTTGAACTAGGGATGCTCGATATTGGCTTTTTTACCGATACCGATATTCCGATATTGTCCAACTCTTAATTTCGATACCGATACCGATACCGATATCAACCGATACCGATATATGCAGGGTTTCCCCCCAAAAAAACTGAATAATTTCAGGTAATTAATAATTTCACTGGATGCATTCAAAAGGCTTTCTAAATGTAAGCATTATCTGTGCAAAATATGATAATTAAAAAAGTAAAAATTAACATTACATATCTCTTGTTGTTGAATTAAACCAACATGCATACTTTTGACAATAAATAAAATAAGAATTGGTTCTTACTTGCTTGCCTGGGTAAATAAAGGTTAAATAAATGTAAAAAAAAAAAAAAAAATTTTTTTTTTTTTTTTTACCGATACCGATATTTTCCGATATCACATTTTACTGCCGATATCGGCCGATAATATCGGTCGGCCGATAATATCGGACATCCCTACTTTGAACTAATGAAAACGTTAACGGTGTTCTAGTGATGCCAGCAGATAATAGCTTGTAATAATGACTGATTCAAACATTTATGACAAGGGAAAGGTAGTATAAAAAAAAAAAAAAGTTTCCCAAAACCATCTGATGTGGAATAATTTGACCAGATTATTCACAGAGGTGGACAACAGAGTCTTTGATTAAGGACGGAATTTACAAGACATGTTGCAACATGGAGAGACCTAGGTGCAGCAATGCCCTAGCCTAGAAGAATAATGAGCTAACAATGTATTTATACAGGGGAGTAGACACAACTAGGTCGTACCTTGACATGAGTTATAGATATGATATGCAGACTATGAGAAGTGTGTGTGTGTGTGTGTGTGTGGACGAGAGTGAGAGAGAAAGTGTGTGTGTGTGTGTGAATATGGTATGATGGAGTGTGTGTTATGCAGTGGTGGAAGAAGTACACAGTTCCTTTACTTAAGTAAAAGTAGAAATACCCAGATAAATGAGTACTCTGATAAAAGTAAAAGTCCTCCATTCAAATTCTACTTAAGTAAAAGTAGAGAAGTATTTGCTATTGAATGTACTTAAGTATCTAAAGTAAAAGTATGCATTCTACATGATGTTTGTGTATTCCAGTGCTTGGGAGCATTCAATCCTCTAACCATTGACCTCTAAATGTTATGTTAAAGTGGTATGTGGTCCAGTTATGCTGCTCTGATTAAAGGTTATGTTAAAGTGGTATGTGGTCCAGTTATGTTGCTCTGATTAAATGTTATGTTAAAGTGATATGTGGTCCAGTTATGCTGCTCTGATTAAAGGTTATGTTAAAGTGGTATGTGGTCCAGTTATGTTGCTCTGATTAAAGGTTATGTTAAAGTGGTATGTGGTCCAGTTATGTTGCTCTGATTATGACCGGCTTCAAATGTGAAAGTATATAATCTTCATACATTTTTGCCATATGTTCTATATGTGGTCCAGTTATGCTGCTCTGATTAAAGGTTCTGTTAACGTGGTATGTGGTCCAGTTATGTGGCTCTGATTAAAGGTTATGTTAAAGTGGTATGTGGTCCATGCTGCTCTGATTATGACAGGCTTCAAATGTGAAAGTATATAATCTTCATACATTTTTGCCATATGTTCTATGCAAAATCTTGTTTCTTAAAAGTGACTAGTAACTGATGCGTTCAGATAAATGTAGTGGAGTAAAAAGTACAATATTTCCTTTGAAATGTAGTGGAGTAAAAGTATAAAGTTCCCTAAAATGAAAATACTCACGTAAAGTAGCTTGAAATTGTACTTAATTACAGTACTTGAGTAAAAGTTACTTTCCACCACTGGTGATATGTGAAGGCTATGTGGATGTAATTGTGTGTGTGATAGAAAGAGAGACAGAGGGGGAGAGAGATATGAGTGAAGGCTATGTGGATGTAATTGTGTGTGTGGTAGAAAGAGAGACAGAGGGGGAGAGAGATATGAGTGAAGGCTATGTGGATGTAATTGTGTGTGTGATAGAAAAAGAGACAGAGGGGGAGAGAGATATGAGCGAAGGCTAGCTATGTGGATGTAAGGGTGTGTGTGTGATAATAATAATAATAACTTTATTTGTATAGCACCTTTCATACAGGGGATTGCATTTCAGTGCTTTACATCAGTAAGAAATAAGACATAAAATCAGTGTAAAACAAGCGGCAAGAGCAAAGCATAAAGTTGGATCAAATCATATCAGAACCTCACGTTCCAATAGGCTTCTTGCATTTCTGTAATCTGTTACAAAACATGATAAAAGTCATAGTATGCACCCAGCGGATAGTGGGGCTTGAGATAAAAGTCAAAATAAGTAAAATAATATCAAGGGTAAAATGAGCAGACATATAAAATCACAGTTTTTCACATTAGGATCTAACATCTCAACAGTCCACCTTGTTTATGGTTTGATTGAGTTTTAGTAGAATAGAAAAGACATGAATGATGAAATGAGCACAAAGTGCAGACATACTATAAAAATCAGTTTATTTTTTACAGTGCAATAAAATACCGTAATTCCTCTAATAGTAACCCCGGCTTGTATTTGTTTCAACTGTAGCGGGTACCAGGCTTGTATTAGGAGGAGGCCTGTATAAGAGGGAGGCCTATATTTCAAATTTTCAAACGGATCATAATGAATAAATCAACATTTTGTGTCAGTTTGAACCCAGTAAAATGTACTGGGTTCATTTATTGAAACCAAGTACTGTATGAAATAGTAAACAGTGCAATTACAGGTGGTCACTGGTCATTTCAACGTTTTCAAAGTGAAATCAAGTAACTAGCTCAGTATGCAGCTCAGTATATAGTAACCCGGCTTGTATTAGGAGGCCGGCTTATAATTGCTTAGCTCAAGAGCGCACCCGGCCATTAATAGAGACCCGGCTTGTATTTGAGACCCGGTTACTATTAGAGGAATTACGGTAGTTCTGGATTATGTCGTCTTTACCTTCTGTTTGGTATCCACAGTTTAAAACCTGACAGTCTTCCCTCTTGTTTGATACCCACTTTGATAGAGGTGTGTGTGTGTGTGTGTGTGTGTGTGTGTGTGTGTGTGCGCTCACGCGTGAGAGACTTTTCCACACCTAGGTTCACCAATCTGCGCATGTGTAGGTGCGAAAAAGTTACTAGCTCGGCAGAGAAAGTGCAGATCGACTGGGGATTGGTCTCTCCATGTTCAGGAGACTCGTGCGTATACAAGTCTATTGGATCATGTCTCCAGCACCCCCACAGCCGTAGCTACAACCACTTAATGTCAAGGCTCTCATCCACATTCATTCATTTTCTCCCCCCACTCTCTCCTCCATGAGCTCAATGTAATGCTGAAGTGCAGTGGTCTATAGGCCAGTGGTGTTGAGGATATACAGTAGGCCTAAGGAGTGTATGTGGTGATGCAGGTGACTCTTTCAGCTCCTTTAAAGATGGTTATTATCCATGTGGTAATTGTACTCTGTTTTTAGACCTCCAAGATCTGGGCAAAGTTTTCCTGTTAAGGGTTTTATCACATGTAGCACAGAAAATGTTATTTATGTATTAAAATGCCCATGCAATAAGAATGATATGAGTAAATCTACACGTATGCTGAAACAAAGGATTAGTGAGCACAAGAGCTTCATGAGATGCAATGATGTTGACTATCCTGTATTACTTACTGTACTTAGGCCCATCACTCCCAATGGAGCATGGCCATCTACGACTATTCTCCATCCAAAACGGCTTTGGGCTGTCCTTTCTCTCCTGTATGCCGTATCTCTAATGAAATTTCACACCCCGTCTCCTCTCTTATGATTCCAGGGCATTGAACACACTGAATTGAATTGTTTGCGGTGGTGAATATGCATATGTTTGTCTCAAGGCTCTGTACCATTATTACTATCTAAAATGTAATAATTGAGGAATATTACTGTAATGAGCTGTATGTGTATGATCCAAGCGTCCTATGATCCTCATAGGAGCATAACAGAAAAAAGCATTCCATGTGAAGGTATTCTGTATTTTTGCATGTCAACTAATAAAGAAACTTGAACTTGAAACTTGCCAAGAGGATTCAAAATTCAAGATTCAAGATATTTATTTGTCATATGCACAGTTATACCGTACAATGATAATCTTGCTTTGCTAGTCCAAAAATATTAAGAAAATGTTTAATGCTAAAATAAAGAATCGTAAAAAAGAGAAATAAAGTAGAAAAATAAGGCACGAGTGACGGATAAGATAAGGTAATCCTTTATTGGGGGAAATTCGGGTGTCAAAGCAGCATGGGGGGGGGGGGGATACAGGGTGCATAGCTTCACAGTACAAATACAATATAGTAATATAAAAGTACAAACACAAGATAGTCCAGTGGTGAGAGTCCAGTGATATGAGTCTCGAGTGCAAAGAATCAAGATAGTCGGTACTGTGATGTGAGTCTCTCTCTAGTTCACAAGTCCCGAGTTGTGACAGTCATAGCTCTGGCAGCAGAACCGGCCGCTGCAGCCGCCCGAGCCCTTTGTTGTAGAGCCGGATGGCTGCCGGTATAAAGGACCTGCCCAGGCGGTTTGTGTTGTGTCGGGGGAGGGATGAGTCTTAGGCTGAACGTGCTCTTCAATCTGGCTATCTCCTCGTAGAGCGGGTGAGAGGGGTTCTCCAGGATGGCTTCTAGCTTTTTCCTCATCCTCCTCTCAGCCACCACCTCTAGGTTATCCAGCTCACCACCCACTACTGAGCTAGCCTTCTTCACCAGCTTGTTCAGCTTGCTGGAGTCCCCCGAGTTGATGTTGCCCCCCGAGCACACCACAGCAAAAAAGAGGACACTGGCTACAACCGACTGGTAGAACGATAGCGGCAGTCGGTTGCACACATCGAACGACCTGAGTCTCCTCAGGAAGAACAGCCTACTCTGTCCCTTCCTGTAGAGGGCCTCAGTGTTGTCCGACCAGTCCAGTTTTTTGTTCAGGTGAACTCCAAGGAACTTGTAGGACTCCACCATCTCTACCTCCTCCCCTCCGAGGATTATGGTAGAAGGGGGATCCTTCCTATAGGCATGGTAGATTCCTTAGTAGCAAAGTGCACAATAGTAAAAGATAGTACAAAGGTTAGTAGTTTTCTTTTATTTATTTCATTTCGGATATTGAGTGAAGTATGTTTTTAGCCGACAACGAGCCCCTGGAGTTGGGATAGGAGTGGGTCTGAGGCGGACAGAGGGTGCAGAGGGTAGTGGTCTGAGGTGGCCAGAGGGTAGGGGTCTTACATTTACATTTTACATTTAGTCATTTAGCTGACGCTTTTATCCAAAGCGACTTACAAGTTCTGTACGACAAGTCATCAGGAAGGGCACAACTCTTATCAGCTGAGTAACAATGTTCAACAAAGTGTTGAGTGCTACAGTGTAGGTTAGTGCATGACAGTAAGGTTAGTTATTAGGGTTAAAAATCTTCAAGGTGTGTAGTTAGACACCATTGACTGGAGGTAGATGGGAGTGTGTCTGAGGTGGCCAGAGGGTAGGGGTCTTGAGTGTGTGTAGTAGTTAGACACCATTGACTGGAGGTAGGAGGGAGCCGTTCCCTTCGCTGCACGAGGACCTTGAAGTGGATTCAGTTCACATGTAGTGGTAGAAAGGATGAAAGAGGGGAGAGAAATGGAAAGAAAGATTTACCAAAGGGAGCTCTATTGGATCCACACTTCAGCCTACAGGCCTTAAGGAGGATCTTTATGCGAGTGTTGTGCTGTAATACAGGATGTTTCTTTTCTAGTGTAGAATCTGGAGTCTATGGTTTATGACTGCTCTCCGCTGATGCCCCTCAATAGCTCTTTCTTCCAGTTTTGTTTTGAGATGTTTGTGTTTTCTTATAGATCTTGATCTAATTTATGATGGGTTGTTGGATCGTGTATGCTCTAATAGACTGAAAGCTCTTAACTATTGCACAGATTTAAGTGTGCGGAAATCTTTTCATTGATGCTTCCAGCCCCTTAACAAAGACTGAGCTGGGTGGAGTTGTAGTCATCCTACATTATTACATTCTATTATAACAGGCTAGTCTAATGTAACCACACACACAAAACACTGGGTGCTGAAGCCTTGATATGTGACCTATAGCCTATTGAATTATGTTTAACTCTAATGCAGCGCAACATTATAGGTATGATACAGTGGCAGAGATGGACTGTTGAAAAAATGCACACCGCTCTATCATCTTATTATCAAAATTGTGGAGGTTAGGAACTTTGTATTATTCATATCTGGAGATTGTACAGCTTGCTGACATGCGTTTGACGGATCTGGAGGGCCTACAATAACTCTGACTGACTGACCAACTGACTGACTCAGTGTTGAAACATGTAACGTGAGTGTCGTGGTTGGGGGTCCCTCAAAACCAGTCTTGTTTTGTAAAGGCACTGTTATATTGACAGTGAAAACCGAATAGTAAATGAAATAGGCTGCCTCTGTCATCATGAAGGGCAGGGCCTTTGTATTATCTATTCGGAAATTTTGTTTTGCAAACTATATTTTAGTGTTTATCCAGGCACATAGTCTTGTATGACATTTAGTCTTGTATGACATTTACCTTCCCTCATTTAGCTGAAATCTTTTTTCCAGAGCGACTTACAATTGTCTTCAACAAAGCCAGCAAAGGATACACTCCTGGCAGTCATTAAGTGGTATTGTTGGTCTAACATAGTGCCAAACTCAAGTACCTCACAACACAAGCATGGACAATAGGAAGAATTAGACATGGTTTTTAAAATGTTTGTATTGTTAGTTATTACATAATAATAATAATAATAATAATAATAATAATAATAATAATAAATTGGATTTAGAGAGAGAAGCACCTTTATCAGACTCAAGGACACTTTACAAAGAGAGAGAGATCAAAGAAAGGGTAAACAAACAAAAACAACGGGATCAGTAGCTTAAAAGAGTCAGAGGGGGTGAGGGGGTGGGCAAGTGTGAACAAGTGTGTTTTTAGGTGGGTTTTGAAGAGGTTGATGGTGTCAGAGCCTCGGATGGAGGGTGAGAGGGAGTTCCACAGCCTGGGGGCAGCTACGGAGAAAGCTTGGTCTCCCAGTGTGGAACGTGTGGGCCCTCATTTATCAATAATGCGTAGAAAGTGTTCTATTTTTGAGGGCGGAGCTAGGCGATCATGGAGTGAGACGTGTTTCACGTGAGCTCCCTTCTATCGTGCGAAATATACTTTTCTCCCAATTAGTCTTTATTTTATTTTTATTTGTTATTTGTCTGCTTGTTGAGTCGTCGAGTTTCAACTACTGTCGTCGACTTTTTTCAACTTTCTGCGATGTCGGTGGTGGAGACCAGTTCCATGAGCACCCCAGCCGGCAAACTGCCACCGGGTCTAACCTCGCCGTCGCCCGGTATCAGTGAGATAAGCGAAGCTGTTCTCTCGGTCATGACCAAACTCCATGCAGACTTTGAGATACGCTTAGCTGAAACACAAAGAAAAGTGCAGGTGGAATTTTTTGATAACCTTCATCGAGAGATGTCAGAGGAAATTAGGTTGGCGGTCGACCCGTTGAGAGACAAGATGGAGTCGCTGCACGCTGTCTCCTCTGCTAATGCTAACGAACTAGCCACGCTAACGACAGAGGCCTCACTACAAGGCGAGAGGATGGCGGGTCTGGAGACCTCCCTGCTGGCTAGGCAGGCTGAAGTTGCCAAACTACAGTCGGTAATTGTGGAAATGCAGTCCCGGGAGAGACGCTACAACATCAGGATTGTTGGTGTACCGGAGGGCAACGAGGGAGGCCGTCTCTCGGAGACCATGCCGGAATTGCTGCAGGAAATACTGGGGAAAGATGTCCTCCCCAGCCCTCCCGTATGTAAGTCGGCCTACAGAGCGGGCAAGACCAGTCCTGGAGTGAACAAAGAGCCGAGGCCCATCATTGTCAAGCTGAACAGGCTTCAGCAGAGGGAGCTCATCATGCGGTCGGCCCGTGCCAGAAGGGGTAAACTAAGCCTTGGCGATCACAAAGTGGCCATTTTCGAAGACTTTACGCCGGAGGTTCAAGCACAGAGAGGCGAATACAAAGTGGTCATGTCCAGGCTATGGAAACTAGGCCTGAGGCCTACGCTATTCGCTCCCGTGAAATTGTCTGTGCTGGGTAAGGACGATGATCGGCGTTAATTTTGGTCATTGGCTAAAGCGAAGGAATATCTCGGGGGGATAGCCGAGACTGTGGCTTGATATTTATGTCGGGTGAGTGACTTGGCGATGTGGGCCTGAATACATTGATAGGGCAGACTACTCACAAATGCTTGTTGTCATGCCCAGACATGCTAACTGTCCACTGCCCATCCAAACTAGCGGGGCATCCCAATGACTTCTGTTACTTGCTAATGCTGACCTCATGGTCGTACGTGTGTGTCGCCTCTATGAAAACTAGCGAGCTAGCTGAACAATGTACATAACAGATTCTATCGTGCTAGCCGGATTCATCACTAGCTTACGCGCTAGCCTCGGGCTAGCTAGCAGGCTGTGTCTATCGCCCGCGCAGAGACATTTGAGATCCGTTAATGTTTACGTATTTTGGTTGTTGTTGCTGTTTAAGTGACATCGGTTTGCACAATTCAACGGTGATCGGGTCCTTAACTAACTTCTTGTATGCTTTTATTTTTATATCTAGGCTGTTTTGAGCTTTGGGCTCCAGTAGTAGAAGGTCTGTTGAATATATACAATATATGATAACAGGTTGTGTCAGGTATAGCTTATTACTATCCCCGGGTTAATGAAGGTGTTTAATTCTATTCTTACATAGGTTATGTCATTCCAGCCGTTGTGCCTGACCAGAGGGGATGTTACATGCTTGCACTTTGACCATAACCCTTTTTTCCTTTTCTTCTTATTGTCGCTGTTTAAATGACATCTGTTTGCGCAATTTAACTGTGATCCGATCCTGCCTTAGACTATCTGCTGGTATGCTTTAATTTAATTTTGTTTTGAATTTTCCTTTATCCATTTATGCTATAACGTTGCAACATTAATACGCAGACTCGGAAGTAGATGGTTACAGGGTTGATGTTGAGTTATTATATAATAATGGCTATTTTTTCCATTATAGTTGTCTCATGTTAGGGCCAAGGCTCACGGTGGTTTTCGACCGATATCTTTATTGAATTTAATTTTAATTTTAATTTGTTTATTGGACTAGTGGGGGTTTAATCAGGGGTTTATCTAGAGGGGGGGTCCGAGTGGAGAGCGTCTTATTGGATCCATGACTCCAGTGGGAAATGATAGGAAGATGACCATCCTTAGTGGATGGGGCATAGGGAGGGGATTAGAGAGTGGGTATAGGTGGGTTAATAATAGGACGGGTGGATTAGGGTTTAGAGTAGAAGGAGGGGGGGTTGTAACTGGGGTGGTATTTTTCTGTGTTTTATGTACTGTCTTATATTTGTGTAATTGTTCCTCCTCTGAACTCCTGGGATTGACCGTGTGGGCCCGCCTGGATCAGCGCCTCTGTACTCAGCCTGGCTGCACTGGTATGTTCTCTACGCATTTAGACAAATTCGACCATGGCTAAATTGAATATTTTAATTTGGAACGCAGGGGGTCTTAACACCCCACACAAGCGTGCCAGTGTCCTTTGGTTATTGAAGAGAAGAAATATTGACATTGCTCTCCTTAGTGAGACGCATTTATTGGTGGGTGATGTGTCAAGGCTAGCAAATCGACAATATCACGTTATCTCCTCATCCTCAGCCGATGATAAGACGAAAGGAGTCGTCATAGTTACAAGACGTAACCTTGATATCAAAGTCCTGGATGTGTGGTCGGACACGGAGGGAAGGATTACTATAGCAAAAGTTGAGTTCTCTCATAGGAAGATGGCAATAATAGCATTGTATGCCCCTAACACATTTGATTCAGCGTTCTATAATACAATCACGAAGAATATGTTGGAACTTACTGGATACGCTCTCATTGTGGGTGGCGATTTTAATGCGTGCTGGGATGCGGAGATGGATAGGTCCGGGTCCTCTGAAACAAGCGACCAAAAACGGTCCTCTAAGGCCCTCAGGATGTGGGCCCAGGACACGGGGCTCGCAGACCTATGGCGCTTATCCAATCCCACCCTCAAGGATTACTCTCACCTGTCAGCCAGACACACAACCTTCTCTCGAATAGACTATGCATTCGCGTCCCCTAATATGTTTGATAGTTTCGACGTCTCATTGGTTCCCCTGGCTATCTCGGACCACAAGGGGATTTTCCTTGTGGCAACCTTTGGCAGGCTCTCCACAAGAGCTCCCAGGTGGCGTTTTAACTCAACCTTATTAAAGAACGATGATTTCTGTTCTGAGTTCAGGAGTAAACTAGCTGAATTCTTGCAGATCAATGTTGGCACGGTCGATGACCCCAGGGTCCTATGGAACGCATTGAAAGGATTTATCAGGGGTCATGTCACACTTTTCGCCTCCAATTTGCGTAAATCCCGGTCAAAAAAACTAGAAGGACTGGAAACATTATATGCGGACCTATACGCATCTTTGCAAACTAACTATAGTGAATGACTAAACACACAACGTAAGATAGTCAAGAAATAAATAAACTCCATACTTGAACAACAGTCTGAGTTCTTGATACATAGGACAAGGCAAAATTACTACTTTCATGGCTCCAGGCCTAGCCATCTATTGGCAATGAAAATACGCTCGAATGATCATTTCTCGGATATCCCCTCGATCAAGACGCGACAGGGTACAGTCACTACTGATTCGAAAAAGATCAACAACACTTTTAAAGAGTTTACTCACAGTTATATAGCTCAGAGGTTAATCTCGACGACTCTAAATTTGAATCGTTCATTGGCGGGCTTGAGATACCCCACATTTCTGAGGAAGAGGCCAAGGAACTGGGGAAACCGATCACTCTTATGGAACTAAGGGAGACGATTGCTGAAATGCAGAGGGGTAAGGCACCAGGCTGGGATGGTATTCGACCCGAGGTGTATTTAGCTTTCTGGGACCAACTGGGTCCATTGATGCTCGATATGATCAATTACGCTATCGAACAAGGGGAGTTATCAAGAGATGTCAACATGGCGTTGATTTCTTTACTTTTCAAGAAGGACAAAGATCCCAATGATTGTGGTAGCTATAGGCCCTTGAGTCTTCTCGGGGACGATTTAAAAGTGTTTGCCAAGGTGCTGGCCCGCCGCCTGCAGATTTTTATGACTGTATTGGTACACTGCGATCAAACTGGTTTTGTCCCGGGGCGCCTGGCTGCAGATAATCTTAGGAGGCTGTTGCATGTAGTCGATAACAGTAAAGACAATACAGCTCTGTTCACAGTTCTGTCTTTGGATGCCATGAAGGCGTTTGACAGACTAGAATGGTCATACCTATGGAAGGTACTTGAGGTCATGGGTCTTGGAAAGAATTTTATTCATATGATTAAAGTCCTGTATGCCTCGCCATCGGCAATGATACTGACAGGCAAAAACTGTTCCACACTTTTCCCAGTCTCCAGATCTTCTAGACAGGGTTGTCCTCTGAGCCCAGAACTATTCGCGCTTTCCCTCGAACCATTGGCCCAATTTATTAGGCAATCGGAGGACATCGTCCCCATAATGATCAATAATACACCACACAAGATTGCTCTCTATGCGGATGACCTACTGATTTTTATGGATGACCCTTCCCGGTCGGCCACAAAATTATTGGGAATAATCGACGACTTTGGTAAATTGTCAGGCTTTAAGATTAACTGGAACAAATCAGCCTGCCTACCTCTTAATGAGCTGGCCAAGGCGGTGCGACTACCAGCTGATATCCCCATTGTGGAACATTTTAAATACTTAGGTATAGAGATATTCCCCACGCTGAGTCAAACTACTAAGTACAACTTCACGGGTACTTATGATAAAATACGCCAGGATCTAGACAGATGGTCGTCCCTTCCTAACTCCTTACAAGCCTGAGCTTCCATAATCAAAATGAACGTCCTGCCTAGGATACATTTTGTTAGCTCAATGCTCCCCCTGCCCCCTCCAATAGACCACTGGCGCAAGGTACAATCGATGGTATCTAAGTTTATCTGGAATAACAAACGCCCGAGAATCAAAAGAGCTACTACTCAACGTAGGAAACAAGATGGGGGCCTCGCAATCCCTGATTTTAAGCTTTATTTCTGGTCCTTTTCACTGAGACCTCTGATGTGCTGGCTAGACCCTGTAGATGCTGTATCTTGGCGCTCCTTAGAAGCGGCGGCGGTCTCACCGCTAAGATTGCAGGATGTGGTGTACTCCACTGTCCCTATTTCGAAATGCCGACTGAGGTATGGACCGATCATAACTCACGTGATCCAGACGTGGCGTAATGTACAGAAGTCGTGTGGGGTTAAATGCCCATGGCACCTGGACTCTCCAATTTTTAATAACCAGCAATTACTTGTTGGGCACAAGCCGGTTAATATTCCTCAATGGCAAAGGAGGGGGGTTCATACTCTGGAGGATATTTATGATAAGAACGGCCTCTGTGCGTTTCAGGACTTAAGAGAATTTTATGATCTTCCCGGCGAGTCCTTCTTTCTTTACCTTCAACTAAGGTCAGCGCTGAGGGCGCATGGCGTGCCGTGGGCTCAAGCTTTGCAACCACACCCCTTCCTCAGGCTCATAGTGGACAGGACGACCTCCAGAGGGTTTGTCTCAGACTTTTATACGCTCTTAATTCAGTCCACGTATAAAAATGTATCATTGGATACAATCTGGCGTGTGGATATCCGGAGTTGGACCCCGAGTTTGACTGGGATGATGTTTGGGCAAATGTGGCATTGTCTTCCCGCAACCCCAATCACCAGCAAATTTATTTTAATTATATTCATAGGACCTATCTTACACCTAGGAAGCTATTTGCTATGGGACTGATAACCGACTCTCGGTGCACTTTGTGCTCTCAAAAGGCCACTGGCACTTATATGCATATGTATTGGGATTGCCCACCAGTGGCCCGCTTCTGGAGGTCAATAGCGGACAAACTTTCAGATATGTGTGGCTTAACTATCCCATTCACAGCTGTTACGCTACTCCTGAACGATATAACAACACTACCCGCGTCCGTACAACTGAAAAGGGTTGTCCTAGCGGGCGTCACAGCAGCGAAGAAGCTAATAGCAATGAGATGGAAGGAGCCTGAGAAGCTCCCAGTGATTAACTGGTCCCTAACACTGTTGGATGTGATTTATCTTGAGATATCCACGGCGCGGGTGATTGGGGTGGGGCAGGCTGGGATTGACCTATGGTTCGCAGCAGCTGAGAAGGTCAGGACCGCCGTGTGCGGCTGAGCGGGGTTGGGGTGTTTGTTCGGGGGAGACCGGCGGTCTCGTGGGAGGGGGAGGAGGAAATGTCTTGTCTGTCTTGTCTTTTGTGATGTCTTGAATTTAACTAGGGATTTTATTGGGGGGCAGCTATTTAGCTAGTTCTTCGCTATTTGGTCATCTATTAGATAGTACCCCTGGAATTTTGAATAAAATTTAAAAAGGTTGAACTATTGTTTTTGTTATTTTCCTGTGAAGTTCTGTGTATTGTGATTGTGATTAATGTGTTGTCTTGTTTCATGTAAGTAATAATAAAAAAATTTGATCAAAAAAAAAGAAAGTGTTCTATTTTTTTCCCTAAGCACAGAATTTAGAATGTCTCTACGCACAAAAAAATCGGGATTTATCAAACGTGCGTACACAGGTCCTATGCACACCTGCAAGTACTCCGTGTTGATAAATGCCACTTGTTCTATGCTCCGTGCTCGTGCACGATTTAAAGTACACCCCCAGTGAATGTAGAATAATGGACTAAGCGGACTTGAAACTTCACTGAGAGCGAGTCCTCCATGATCAATCTCGCTCAGTGAAGTTTCAACGGAGGGCATCTATTCTAACTGTTTCTAACGATTCTGATCAATCGGCTAGTATCACGTCTTCTTGTGTTATCCTCTCTCCATCCAATCCCTCTGCGTTGTGTACTTTTAATGATCCTGACGTCTCATATACTGGCTGTACAATCCTTATCTCTCCCCGTTAGTGCGATCCGCCACCATAATAATTCTCCACCTTCGTAAAGAATTCGACACTTTGACACAGCGTAATACCTTACAAGGAGAAGCGTTGTTTATTTGATAAACAGAGACCTCATAATCAGATGGGAACCAATTCGTATTGTCCTTGTAAGATCTATTCTAAAGATCTTTCGGTGCGTTCAGTCTATCGTCCTTCTGCTATTCAGTCCAATCGTGGTCAGGCCTGGTCGTTAGCCAAGACCATCCTCGTGTTAGCCGAAGCTAATGATGATGTGGCATCCTTCCTCCCCCCCCCCCCTTCTCCGTGATGAGAGGAGAGAGTCTCTTCTGTGTGATCTCAGTCCTAGTCAGATTGTAGTCTGCCCTTACCCGGAACCACTGTTCGATTTATATGATCTTCGTCATAGCAACGATGGCCCCGCCCCTCTTCTGGTTACTAAGTGCCGCTGCCATGACAACTGCTTTAACCTTTAGACACACATTCTAAACGTTTCATTACTGTTTCATTAATGATGAACCTCTCTCCGCTCTCTTGTCTGTGCCCTGTGCTCTTCTTATCAATGTTGATGTACTGGGGAATTCAAAACATTCTGCCCTGCTCAGTGTGGTACTCACACTAACACCCTGCTCGCTCTGAACCACCGTCTCCTGCTCATTCCGACCTCTCTGACCTGGCACCTTTCCATGCTACCATCTCCCCCCAATCTATACATCACATACATTGAAAAACACCCAAAACACCCGTTTTCCCTCATAACCAACAAATTGAAGCTAGAAAGCATTTCGTTGTGACCAATCTTATTTGGAAACATGACCCAAAATAATAGTATTTCGCTTTTTATTTTAAACAATATTTAATCGCATTTGGAGGTGGGTGTTCGGTGTCTGCCCCCGTGCCAAACAAGCAGGCCAACTGCGCTCTAAAGGGCTCTTGTTCGCGCGTTTTGGTACAAGTCATTTGTGTTTTTTGTATATTTAATTATGTATATGTTGTGGGATCACTGCACGGCTCACTGCACGTGAGCCGGACCATCAAGACCTCCTTATTTTATAGTTTTGTAGTTTTATAATTTCGAATCTACCTTGTTCCTGTGCGGGTGGGTATTTTGGGCCCCTTTGGCTGTGGGTCTGATGGTCGTGGGCTCGGACTGGGGGGGGCCCGTGGTTCGGGGTCTCTGCAAGTCATGGTGTTAAAGAGGCATGATGCTTTGGTTTGCTGGGGCGCCGGACTCGGGGTCCTCGGGGGTTGGGGATCGTGGCTGCCGTGTCTAGGGATGGAGGGGGCTCAAGATGTTCACTCTATAGTAATTGTTTTTCCTTTTTCCTGTTCCTTCCTTGGTATATTTAATTTGTATTAGATCTATTTCATTTTTATTCATTGAATTATTAGGTGTCTTCTCAGTTTTTTTAAATTTTTATTATTATTATTATTATTATTATTATTATTATTATTATTATTATTATTATTATTATTATTATTATTATTATTATTATTATTATTATTGTTGCTGTGTCTGTCCGGTGATGTTTTGTTTGTTATTGTGGTGACTGTATTGTGCTGTGTTTTGTTTCATGTAAAAAAATAAAAGATTGTTCAACGTGCAAGAACATTTCATTTAAAGGGGCTATGCGTTATAAATGTCATTTTTCAGTCTCTAGCATTGTATTATAGTAATAGGAGTTCGTATCAATGTGTTTTTGGGCCTAAATACTATATTGACGAATTCCTCAGCTACAGCCCATCCCCTGTTTGCCTCTAGTAAATCAGGTCATGTTGATTTGATGACCTGGTGCACGTCACAGGGCGCTGTTTATAGCGCACGGTGATGTGATTGGCTCTGTGGTTTTAGTAATGCCCGCCTCCATTCTTCGACAGACAGACCGGCGTTAGCTCTCGGGACTCGGGAGCGATCGCTAGCTAGTTAGCACCAGCCGGGGCCGGCGTTAGCAACCGGGGGCGTCGCGGAGCATTCAGCCTGCTGGCTACCTAGATCCACTTCAACCAGCGTCGCGGAGCATTCAGCCTGCTGGCTACACAGCTTGTCGGTGTGCTAATAGCCTCTGCAAGCTAACGGTAGCTGGCTCCAGGCTATTAGCACATCGACAAGCTGCTGGAGCTCCCGACGCTCGGCTGGTTGAAGTGGATCTAGGAATGCTCCGCGACGCTCCCGGTTGCTATCATGTGCAGGTCCTCTTCTCAGACCTGTGTACTGCACACGCATCATGCAAGCTACACATCGCTGCATGTTGATCAATGGTGGCCCACTCGGTGCATCACAGTGGGCTACTATTGTGCTAACAACAACCGCGGTGTCCGGCTTGTCGGCCGGCATGAGTGCTCGATTTAAAATGGTTCTCTCCTCTTTGTATACCTTTGTCCTCACAAGTATTCTGCCAGGGAACTTATGGATACGACAATAGTAGTAGTTATAAGGTGTTTGATCATTGTGTCGTTGTACATATTGTGTATACACCGTTAGAAGCTAACGTAGCTTAGCTTGGTAGCTATTGTGCTAACAACATACCCCGACGTCTAGCTTGTTAGCCGGCATGAATGCCCGATTTAAAATGGTTCTCTCCTCTTTGTATACCTTTTTCCTCACAATTATTCTGCCAGGGAACTTATGGACACGACAATAGTAGTAGTTATAAGGTGTTTGAGCTTGTAACGTTAGTTAGCTCATAGCTATCGTTTGAGCTTGTAACGTTAGTTAGCTCATAGCTCTCGTGTACCACGATAGCTATGAGCTAACTAACGTTACAAGCTCAAACACCTTATAACTACTACTATTGTCGTGTCCATAAGTTCCCTGGCAGAATACTTGTGAGGACAAAGGTATACAAAGAGGAGAGAACCATTTTAAATCGGGTATTCATGCCGGCTAACAAGCTAGACGTCGCAGCATGTTGTTAGCACAATAGTAGCCCACTGTGATGCACCGAGTGGGCTACTATTGATCAACATGCAGCGACATGTAGCTTGCATGGTGCAGTGCTTTGCCCCACAGGTCTGAGAAGAGGACCTGTGGTACCCTTGACTGAGATTTCATAATCAAAACTGTTAGATCAACCCTGAAAACTGAAAATATCTGTGGTAATAGTTCATAACATGGACTCTCAGAGTGATGGAACCTATGTTAGCTTCTAACGGTGTATACACAATATGTACAACGACACAATGATTTACATTATTACAAATATGGTAACGTGGTTGTGGCTTTTACAAATAGTGGTAACATATATATATATAGATAGACAGTACTGCTACATCTCTATATTTATGACATACCATATTTGTATGTAACCTGAAACCTAAGGGGGGACCCTGATGTAAACAAGACGAAAGTCTTTCTCTGGTCTGCATCCCCTTAACAATTGTGTGTATTGAGCTGTACTGTATTGTACCCATTCTACAATCTGTTAATAAAGTTTTCAATCAATCAATCAATCAATCAATAAGACCTCCACCTGGATGGAATGACGGGGAGATGGGCGGAGCTATTTGGTGGGTGGCTGTCACTCAAAGTGTGGGTGGAGCCAAGCCAATAATAGCCTGCTTTCATGAGGCTGAAAAATGCTGGTTTTGAGTACAAGATTAGAAATATAAAACAATGATTATTTTTGGAATAAAAATTACACATGTGTTACATAGACTCACAGGAAGTGTGTAAAGTTGCCCAAATAGTGCTAGGAATAGCACTGCATGACACCTTTAAAAAGATAGTTTTCGAACGACCATGAAGAGTCTTTGTATTTCAATTTGCAGAGGAAAAATTATGGAACGGTCTGATTGTGGAGTTAAAGCAATGTCAAAACATAAAACAGTTTAAAATAAAATACAGTCAAATGGTTTTCCAGAGGTACAGAGATGAAGAAGGGGTTTGATAACTGGCAGTATAATTAATAATAATAATAATAATAATAATAATAATAATAATACATTTAATTTATAAAGCGCTTTTCAAGAACCTAAAGACGCTGACAATGAGCAAAACAAATGAACAGAGAAACAAAGAACCACAGGGAATAAGCAACAGTGTGAATACACAAGACATAAAACCATGGGTAACAAGTAGGGATGCTCGATATTGGCTTTTTTACCGATACCGATATACCGATATTGTCCAACTCTTAATTTCCGATACCGATATCAACCGATACCGATATATGCAGGGTTCCCCCCCCCCAACATTTTTTATAATTTCAGGTAATTAACATTACATATCTCTTGTTGTGGAATTAACACAACATTATGCATACTTTTGACAATAAATAAAATCAGAATTTGTTCTTACTTGCTTGCCTGGGTAAATAAAGGTTATTGAAATGTATAATGTTATTTTTTTTGAAAACCGATACAGATATTTTTCGATATCACATTTTAATGCCGATATCGGCCGATTAATATCGGTAGGCCGATAATATCGGACATCCCTAGTAACAAGTAACAGATACAGAGTCCAGTAGGGGAACAGTCAGTGAAGTAAGGAAACCGAGGGGAGGGGGGGTGGGGGGCAGGAGAGGGAGAGAAGGTAGGGAAGGGGAAAGGGAGGTGGTAGGTTGGAGGAGGGTGGTTATGGGTAGGGAAGGTTGTATGCTTGGGAGAACAGGTAGGTTTTGAGTCGGGATTTAAAGGTGGAGAGTGAGGGAGAGTCTCGGACAGTCTGATGGAGGGTGTTCCAAAGTCTGGGTGCAGCTTGTGAAAAAGCCCGGTCACCAAAACTTTTAAGTTTGGATGACGGGACAGAGAGGGAAGCAGTGGAAGAGGACCGGAGGGAACGGGTGGGGCGGTAAGGGAGAAGGAGGTCAGTCAGGTAGGGGGGGGGGGCAGGCTATGGAGGGCTTTGAAGGTGAGGAGTAGTGTTGATGCATTCCTTGATCGGGAGGGAGTGGAGGACAGGAGTGATGTGTTCACGGGACCGGGTGTTAGTGAGGAGGCGGGCGGATGAGTTCTGGACCATCTGCAGTTTATGGAGGGAGCGGGAGGTGATGCCAGTGAGGAGGGAGTTGCAATAGTCGAGGCGGGAGGAAATGAAGGCGTGTATGAGGGATTCAGCAGCAGGGGGGGAGAGGCAGTGATGAATTTTGGCAATGTTGCGGAGGTCAAAGTATGATGTTTTTACAATGGAGCGGACATGGGGGTCAAATGAGAGGGTGGGGTCGAGGATGACACCGATGTTGTGGACTAGGGGGCAGGGGGTGATGGTGGAGTCATTGATGGAAAGTGTGATGGGTCCGGATCTGGTGAGGGTGGTTTTTGTGCCGATGATGAAGAGTTCCGTCTTGTCGCTGTTTAGTTTGAGAAGGTTATGAGTCATCCAGGTTTGGAGTTCAGAGATGCAGGACTCAATGTGACTGAGGGCAGGGCTGTGGGGGGATTGTGTACTGATGTATATTTGGGTGTCATCAGCGTAACAGTGGAAGTTGAGGTGGTATTTACGAATGATGTAACCAAGGGGGAGAATGTAGCAGATGAAGACTAGGGGGCCGAGGACTGAGGACTGGGGAGGGGGAAGAGGTGTGGCCGGAGAGGGAGAGGAATTGATGTCTGTCAGTGAGATAGGAGGAAATCCAGTCTAGTGCTGTGCCCTCAACACCCAGTTGGTGCAGCCTTTGGAGGAGGATGGAGTGACACACTGTCAAAGGCTGCACTAAGATCGAGGTAGGATCAGGATGTTGAGGGCACCAGAATCAGCGGAGATGAGGAGGTCGTTGATGACTTTAACCAGTGCAGTTTCGGTGCTGTTGGGGGGGAGTTGGCGATGCGGGCAGTCAGTGAGCTGTTGATTTGGGATATTTTGTTATTGAAGGAGAGGAGAAACGAGTTGCAGAGGTCAGGGGAGGAGTGAGTTATTGTCCGGGGGTTGTAGGAGTTTCTTGACAGTGGAGAAGAGTGTCCGGGGGTTTCGGTTGTTGCTGTTGATGATGGTGGAGTAGTGGGCAGATTTGGCAGCTTGAAGTGCATCACGGTAGGAGGAGATGTGCTGTTTATGGAGGTCAGCATGGATGGTGAGATGTTTTTTTTATAGAGGTGTTCGAGTTGACGGCCAGTCTGCTTCATAGAGCGGAGTTCCGGGGTGTACCAGGGGGAGGAGGTGGTGAATGAGACAGTGATAGTTTTCAGGGGTGCCAGTGAGTTAAGGGAGTCAGAGAGAGTGGAGTTGAGCAGGAGGGCATAGTCGTCGGGGTTAGAGGGGGCGGAGTCAGGGCGAAAGGCAGAGGTTATGGACTGGGACAGGGTGAGAGGGTCAATGGATTTTATGTTACGGAAAGAGATGGTGCATTTTTTGGAGTGGTGGGGGAAGCGGAGCAGAGAAAAGGATGCAGTAGTGGTCAGAGAGTGGGAATGGGATAGGGTGAGGATTGGATATAGGTAGGGAGGCAGAGCAGACAAGGTCAAGTGTGTGGCCTTTGTTGTGGGTGGGGAAGTTGATGTGCTGGGTGAGGTTAAAACAGTCAAGGAGGGAGAGGAAGTCCGGTGTGAGGTTTAAGTTAGGTTGGTCAACATGGATGTTGAAGTCACCGGTGAGTAGGAGGCGGGTGGAGAGAGTGGAGGCTATAGTCAGGAGATCGGAAAGTTCAGTTAGGAAAGAGGGGTGAGGCTTTGGAGGGCGGTAAAGAAGTAGTGCAGTGATAGAGTTGGGGAGGGAAAAGGTGAGGTATTCGAAGGATAACATGGGAGGGAGGTTTAGGTGCAGTTCAGTGATGGATAGGGAGTGTTTGTGGAAAACAGCAAGACCCCCCCCCCCCCCCCCTCGGCCAGAGAGGCGGGGCTTGGCGATGAAACTGTAGTTTGGGGGGGGGGGGGGGGTAGCTTGGTTGAGGGAGTAGAAGGCCAAGGGCTGTTGCCAGGTTTCAGTGTGGAGGAGTAGGTTGAGGTTGTTGTCCAGTAGTAGATCAGAGATCAGAGGTGATTTATTTGAGAGAGAGCGAGTGTTAAGGAGTGCAAGGGAGATGGATGGGGGAACAGGGAGGAAGGAGCAGAGGTTATTGAGGTTAGCGTGCGGTGGGTGAAGGTGACAGGGGGGCGAGAGGTAGTCCAGAAAGAGGGGATGTTTGAGCCATCAGGGAGGTGGAGAGTCCGGTTTCGATTTAGGCGGGGGCCTCGTAGATGTTGCGGCAGCGACAGTGAATGCCAGCGTTTCTGGTAGCAGTGGCAATGGCAGCAGGGAGACGGTAATTGTTATTGTACGAGTGAAGATCAGCAGGAGTATGAGAGGCGGCAAGGGGGGGGGGGGGCAGTAAAAAATGGGGGGATGGGGGGAGTGAGAGCAAACTCCACACAGAAAGGCCTGGGAGATCCCCCACCTGGGTACCTGGCATCGCGGAAACCTGTCCCCCAAGCGGGAATCGAACCCTGGACCTTCTTGCTGTGAGGCGACAGTGTTAACCATTACACCACTGTGCCGTATATATTGTATATATTGTGGCAGATATCATCCCCTGTCCCATGTCTACGTGGAGGAAGGGAGATACTACTGTCACGGGCAGGGGAGAGTTAATTAGGGAGCTGATTAGGACTGATATAACTAGAGCTGGGCCGTTAACGCCGTTACCGGGCTAAGTTAACGCCGGACTATTATCGCGCGATAATACAATTGACGCCGTTAATCTATTCTCAAAGTTGGGTCTCCTCTCCTCTCTCTGTCTGCACGAGAAGCGAGCCGCAGCGACTCAGCGAGCCACTCACAAAATACACATACGGGTACTTAAGGGCGGGGCCTGTCCGTGGTTCCGTGTTGAAGCCACACAGACCGAGCTCTGCGCTCATCATGGTGGAGAGAACAAAACGAAAGTCTGGGTACACTTTATGAAAGTCGATGCCGACAACGCACGTTGCCACAAGTGCAATAAAACATTTGCAAGTATGGGTGGCAATACAAGCAATTTGTTAAAACATCTGTTGTCAAAACATAACATTAGTCTGCAGAAATGCGCCGTTTTCGACTGCGTTGCTCGCTGTGTTAATAAATAATTTAGGACCTGCTCAGAGGTCATTAATCGGTGTAGCGACTATCCTGATGTCCTGTTAGACGCTCGGTTGGGTGCAGGGATTCCTCGTCTTTGACGCGCAATTAGAAAAAACACAATGTCGAGTCTGTGTCACCTGCCGTTGGGTGAAGTTCCCGTCACCCATACCTAGATACCTTGATTGACATAGCCTACACCTGTGCCTTTATTCAAAACCTATGCGCTCCGTGCTGCCACCCAGTGATGAACTTAACAAACTACAAACTTGGCACAAAAACAACCAAATAGCTCCTACACACCCCAAATGTGAAGGTGGAAACAATTACATTAAAGAAGAAAAAAGGAGCTATAAAAAGTGTTCTTGGTTCTTCTCTGAGCCAGATGTTACCAGCACGTAACTCAACGTTGGGTAACATCGTAAATTTTCCATCTTTTTTCTTTTTTTCCCCTTTCATTTCCCCTTCCCCTCCGTCATACCCACCCCATCCCCCCCACACCGAGGTTGTTGAAAACACATCCGCAAAATATTCAAACATACAGCATAGATGCTACTGGGAAAGAAAAACAAAAAAACAATAATAATATCAATCAGACCCATGTGTATTATGCACAAATATTTAGATAAAGAGAGGTAAAGAAAGAACTAAAAACACAAAAAGAAAACTCTAACAAGGCTGTGGCTGTGGAAGAAAGTCATCAATGAGATTATTTCACTCTTTCCCCCACCCCTGCCTATAGTATTGTGGTAATTCTTGAGTAGTTTGATCTTCTGCAGCTGTGTCCCCCGTTCCCCTTTCCCTCCCCCAGTTACCCACCCAGCCCCCGGGGGTCTCATTCACACCCATACATACCAGGACAGGGAAGGGGGGGGGGGATTAGAAAATAGGAATAAAATAATAATAAAAGATAAGGAAGTGCAGTTAGATGTGTAAAGCTCTATCCTTTCTAAGTCTCTTCATTGATAGTCAGGGTATCGATGTGTTGCAGAAATGGTTGCCAGGTCACATGGAATGTTTCAAGGGAGCCCTTTAGGGAGAATCTGATTTGCTCAAGCTTAATGCAATGTAGTATCTCATGTATCCATCTGTTGTGAGTGGGTGGGGAAGGGTGTATCCATTTAAAGAGAATAAGTCTCCTAGCGAGGAGGGTAGTGAACACCACAACTCGTTTTGCAGCCCTAGATGCGATCGAAAAGGTATTCGGGATACCGAAAAAGGCAGTGAGTGGATCAGGGTCTAACGTCACACCCAGGACCCTACTCAGTGTATCAAATATTGCAGTTCAAAACTCTTGAGTTTGGGGCACGTCCAAAACATGTGCATATAATCGGCTGGAGATTGTTTACATCTATTACACGCATCCGTTCTATCCGGGTATATCTTTGCTAACCTCGCATTGGTGTAGTGAACCCTATGCAGGATCCTACACTGCAGCAAACTGTGTCTTGCACATATAGAGGAAGTGTGTACAAGGTCTAATATATGATCCCATTGTTCATCTGTAATGATAATTCCCAGATCTTCGTCCCATTTGGCTTTTAGGGAGTCTAAGCAAGTTGGGTTCATCCAAAATATTTTATCATATATAATTGAGACGAGCCCTTTCCGCCCGGTACCGAGCGATAGAGGGTCAGTCCTAGAGTCTGGAGGACGGCCAGGGAATTGTGGGAATTGGTTCTGAACAAAATGTCTGATCTGAAAAAATTGGTTTGGGAGACCACATTTTTTTGATAATTCTGCAAACGACGAGAACACACCTCCGGAGTAGAGGTCATTAATGGTTAGCAAACCTTTGTTCGCCCAGCTTCTGAATACAGGATCAGAACAGGACGGTAAGAATAGGTGATTGCGAGAGATTGGAGCTAGCCCCGACGGAGCGTGTAGGCCAAATTGTTTCCTAAACTGATTCCAGATTTTCAAAGTATCCGTTACAATTTGGTTCCGAGCCACCTGTTTAATAGGGATCAAAATGGATAGTTGGGATGTTACCACAGACCAGAGTGAGTACTTTGAAGAGGAGACTTCCATCCGAGCCCATTGGGGTTGGTCTTCTTCTTCCCTCCTGGTCCTCCAGTAAAGGAGTTTGTTTATATTACATGCCCAGTAGTAATAGCGAAGATTGGGCAAAGCCAAACCCCCTTCCGATTTGGGAAGTTGCATGATCGTCCTCTTAATACGTGCTCTTTTGTTACCCCACAGGAATGAACCTATAAGTTGATCAATCGAAGTGAAAAAGGCTTTATTAATAAATATTGGTATATGCTGAAAAGCGTATAAAAGTCGGGGTAAGACCACCATCTTTTTTTTTTTTTTTTTTTTTTTGCATGTTAACATAACTTTTATTGAGGACTTAACAGATAATTGACATCAACTTCAATATCATGACCACAGAAAAAAAAAATCATTAGACATGTGAATATACAGACATTTTCAGCCTATTGTATATGTTGTGTTACAAACATACTGTATCATTCATGGTTGGTTTTGTTTCAGTGACACCTGTAGGTAAGGGGAGGAGAGGAGGGGAGAAACAGCAGAGTGCGCGTTCATTTGTTCTGTCGGCTTGTTCATGCCTTTAGTACAAGCTTCAACGTTTTATTCATCATCTAAATGTGGCAATCCAAGCTTTATATGCAGCAAATGAATGACCTTCTGTATTAAGACTGTTAATAAGCCAGTGTAAAGTAAAGATATTGAGCATAGATTTGTAAAATGTTCACCTAGTCGGTATGTATGAGACGTATTCTTCGTATGGCTGGACGTACCGTAAATTCACGGGACGAATACGCGTACCGTTACACCCCTAATACATGATGATAACATCATGACAGGAATGACACAATAGTAATGGTAGCTAGTGTTACGTGTGGGGTGTGTTTGTACCCTGATCAGGTGTTCCCATGTGATGTGTTATGTCTAGTTGTAGTTCCCCGTCCTGGTCTTGTAGTCCTTATCGTTTCCCTCCCAGGTGTGTCTTGTCTCGTCATCCCCTCGTGTATAACTGTTGTTCTCCCCTGTGTGAGATGCTGATCCTGTTTGTACAGTTCTGTGTTTTGTTTGTCATTATTTTATGCTACTCCTTTTGATTACAAACCATGGTAATTATAATTAAATATCTTTTGTTGGTTACTTTGGCTACCGTCTCCTAATTATGGTATATTGACAAGACAACGACCACCATCTTTATCAGGTTAACCCTTCCCAGAAGCGAGAGGGGGAGAGAGGACCATCTCGTCAGATCTAACTTAAAGCGATCCAGCAGAGGACAGACATTTTTTGCGAAGAGCTCCGTCGGTGATTTGGCCATAAAAATCCCTAGATATGTGAATCCTTCTGTGGCCCTTTTAAAGGGGAAAAGCGATTGAGGAAGCCGTTCCGCAGATGCATTAACAGGTAAATATTAACTTTTCTGGAGATTAAGTTTGTACCCAGAGAGCTGCCTATGTTGTTCTAGAATATCCAGGATAACAGGGATGGACGATGACGGATTGGAGACATAAAGTAGGAGATCGTCGGCATACAATGAGAGTTTATGAACCAGGCCGAACCTCTCAATCCCCTCAAATCTGTCCTCGCTGCGAAGCCATATGGCTAAAGGTTCTGCGGCGAGCGAGTAGAGCAAGGGAGAAAGCGGGCATCCTTGACGAGTGCCACGATAAAGCGCAAACTGGCCCGACTTGGTACCATTCACATTAACCGAGGCCACCGGGGACGAGTATAGGAGTTTTATCCATGAAATAAAACCCGGTCCCAAACCGAATTTCTCAAGTGTATGGAACAGGTACCTCCATTCCACTCTATCAAACGCTTTCTCAGCATCCAGGGAGAGTACCATTTCTGGTGCGCCAGTCGTGGTTGTGAAAAGGATATTTAACAGCCTTCTGGTGTTAAAGAAGGATTGCCTATCCATGATGAAACTCGTCTGATCCGGGTCTATCAGGAACGGGAAAGGACCTTAGCCAATATTTTTCAATCCACATTAAGGAGGGAGATTGGTCTGTAACTGCTACAAAGGAGAGGGTCTTTACCTTTTTTGAGCAGCAGGGACAGTGACGCCTCTGATAGCGTGGGCGGCATTTGGCCCTTTAGAAGGGAGTCGTTATATACTCTCAGTAGAAAAGGAGCAACCAACACAGAGTAGGTTTTATAAAATTCTGTAGTATAGCCATCTGGCCCGGGTGATTTACCACTTTGTAAAGATTTGATTGCCTCAGTCACTTCAGAGATGGTTATAGGCGTGCCTAACTCTTCAGCTTCTGCTTTATTCGCCTGAGAGTACTTGAGAGACTTGAGGGGGTTTGGGCGATCCCAGTCCTGCTGGGAAGACTCCGACGTGTAAAGTTTGTAATAATAGTCAGAGAAAATTTCAGAAATTACCGTAAGGTCTGTTGTAATGACACCTAATTGGGATTTTATCCTGGGAATCAGTCTAGAGGCACTCGCCACTCGTGCTTGGTACGCAAGTAATTTTCCGGCCTTATCCCCCTGTTCGAAAAAACATTGCTTGGTGTGCAGGAGTAGTCTCTCGATCTTACTAGTTGAAAGCAAATCATATTGTGATTGAAGCTGGAGTCGTTTTTTATATAGAGCAGGGGTGGGTTTAGATGAATACTGGATGTCTAATCGTTTAATCTCATCTGATATACCCGTTAATTTGGATTGTTCCTGCTTCCCAAAATGAGAGGTAAAGGAGATGGCCTGTCCACGGAGATATGCCTTAAAGGCCTCACAGAGCATGTCACTGCTAACTTCAGGTGTGTCGTTTATCTCAAAGAAGATTTTTATTTGTGCATGAATAAAATCCTTAAATTCAGGTTCAGATAATAAGTGGGAATTGAATCTCCAAAATGTTGAGGGTGTTCTACCCTGGGGGAAGTTAATTTCAACGGATGTCGGGGCATGATCGGAAATGACTATACTATGGTACTTAGTAGAGACTACATTATGTAGTCGTTTTTCATCTAGTAAAAAGAAGTCTATCCTCGAATACGTGTGGTGGACATGGGAGAAGAAGGAGAAAAGTTTATCGGTAGGACATTTTGCTCTCCAAGGGTCTATAAGGCCAAGCTGTTCCATATGAAATTTTAGGATGTTCGCCGCTTTGGAGATGGTAGTACGTCTATCCGAAGACCTGTCCAGTTCTATGTTTTGGACCTGATTAAAGTCTCCTCCGATAATTATGTGATGATCATTAAGGTTAGGTATTGAGGAAAATAAATTAGATACAAATTTATCATTGTCCCAATTTGGTGCATATATTGAGGCCAAAACCACGGAATGTTCTGCAGCCTGCCCGACACTATAACATATCGTCCGTCAAGGTCAGTTAAAATGGTGGAAGGCTCGAAGGGTACTCCCTATGTATAATAATTGCAGCTCCCCTGGCTTTTGCTGAGAATTTAGAATGAAAAATGTGTCCCATCCATGCTCTCTTAATACGGGGGATATCTGAGGTGCAGATGTGTGTCTCTTGTAAAAAACAAAGGTCACCCTTGAGATGCCGTAGATGGTTAAGTACCTTGTTAGCCTTGATAGTTATTTATCCCTTTGACATTCCATGAGACGAAATGGATGTTCCTGCCCGTCACTGCCATGTTCTGTTAAGTATATACATACCTGAGTTGAAAAGATAAAACATTGGAAGAGAGGAGAAAGGTAGAGGGGGATAGAGAAATGGGGGGGGGGGGGTTGACACACACACATGCACCCACACAACCATACACAAACATACTCACCCGGGGGTACATCCCTTGGTCCCTAAGGGAACAGTAACAGCCTCTGTACCTCTCCGGGTACGTTCCTTCCGGTGGAGACTTCATCCTCACTCCTTTTTTCCCCTCTCTCCCGTTCATTTCGAACAGCCTCCAATATGGTTATGGATAAACGTTTAAATTTGTGTTAAAAGAACATTCGAACAGCAAAAAAAAAAAAAAAAAAGGATGATTAAATTCAAATTTTTTTATTAGAATAAAAATCCATTAGAGCATGGACGTAAAAGCGCTACCAACTACTCCCAATAAGGAGTGTGACCCATAAAAAGTCGAGAGTGAACGAGTAAGCCGAGGCGCTCCAGTGTGTGTAGGTCAACCTATAATTCAGTGGACCTGGGCAAAGCCCACCTCCAGCCTACAACAGCTCGAGGAGAATGCCTTTAGCCCCTGCTACCAAGCCCACTAGGGATATAAAAATTGCAAAACCATAACAGAGTTGAAAAAGAGGCGCCACTTTCTTTTCTTTTTTCCCCCTTTCTCCTGTCTATATAAAAAAATATATACATACATTTAAAGAGTAACATAATAATAAACAGGAGGTATATGCAGTTACAGGGGTTACACGATTCAGGGACCTCAAAATGTACCTAAAATATGTATAGAGAGGTAATGAGGTTAGTTATATTCGGCAGTGTTAGAGACCTGTACCTTCAGACAGTAAAAAGAAGCGAATTGAGTTGGTTCAGTCAGTACCTTGAGTGCTTCCTGAAACATGCATACAAAACCCCTACTACCCAATAAACACTATCCGGTTTGTTTGTATTGAGACCCCCAGATATTAAGAGGAGCATGTGCACCCTGAATATGCTCACCCTGCCTAGAGAGTCATATGTATATAAATCAATACACAAAGAAAGGACAAATTAAGTCCAGAAAAAAAGGGGGGGAAATTATATATATATAGATATATATATATATATAAAAAGGGGCAACAACAAAAATACGAAATAGGGAGCAGAAGAAAACTGCATGCAATCATTCACAAGGTCATGGCTATAGCAACCTGGTTGGCATAGGGTTCCTTTTGAAGGAGTCACTCCAATTGAAATAACAATATTGCCCTTCTGAGGCATAGGTGGCCAATCTATAGTGACTGGGCACTATAATACAACCAAGGTCCACAAGTTCAGCCGCACATTCAATACGTCGCAATCATGTCTATTGCTGTTGGTGTTGGTTTCAGCTGGCCCCGAGGTGTCCGTTAGACCTAGGTAAATGGTCTAGTAAATTCAGGCCCAGTCTCTGTACATTCCAATCCGCGCATTGAGTACTCCTGAAGCATACAAATAGAACCTTCATTATCCTGTCAAACCGTTCCAGTCTATTTATATAGCAGCCTCTGAACAGAGGGAACGTCTACAGTTTGAATGAGACACATGCAAAATAAGAGCTATTAAAGAATAATAAAAGAAAAAAGGAATTAGAAATACGTGCAAATAGAATCCGCGTCGGCTATTTGGGAAGCATAAAGTTCTGTTTCAGAAGCCAGTCCGCTTAATGTCAATAGCATCTCCCCATGAGGTCTAAGTGTCAGGTCTAACGCGGTCGACCAGTTTAGCCCAACCAATGTCTATAATTTCAGTCTCGCATTCTACATTCATTGTTCATTGCTCCCGGCGTCAGGTTAGCTTACCCCTAGGTACTCGTTAGGTAGCCGTCCACGCTAGGCTAGCTTGGCCTTAAGGTACGCTTCGGCATCGCCAACAGACATGAAGCGTAATCTGTCCTCGCTCTCCTCCGTAATCATCAGTTTGGCCGGGTAGTGAAGACTAGGCCTCAGCCCCCGTTTGTAAAGTAGTGCCATCACATCGCGGTACGGTGCTTGCTGTTCCAACACAGCCGGGGTATAATCCTTGTAGAAAGCAATTTGTTGACCGTCGTACTGCATCTCCGCTCTTCTCTTTCTGGCCTCCCGGATCACCCGTTCTTTGGTTTGATAATTATGGAACCTGATGATAACAGGCCTAGGCTTTTCACCCTGCTTCGGCTTAGCTGCCAGCGACCTGTGCGCGCAGTCCAATTCTGGAGGGGTAGGGAGGGTTTCTGCCCCAAAAACCTGGGATAAAAGGGTGGCGAAGAAGGATGTTGGTCTCGGGCCCTCAATCTGTTCTGGTAGTCCAATGATTCGAAGGTTATTACGCCGACCACGAGCCTCGAGGTCCTCCGCTTTAGCCTTTAGCATAGCATGGCTAGCCCTCAGATCGGCACATGTAGCCTCCAGCGACGCAATTTTTTTGCTTACAGATTCCGCGTTCTCCTCCAGAGACTTGACCCGTTGTCCGTTGTCGGCCACGTCCGATTTCATTTGGTCGAGTTTATTTTCCAGAGTGGTAATGGCTTTTCTTAACTCGGTGGTCATAGCCTCTTTGTGGTTTTCAAGCAGGGTGGCTAGCCAGGCCTTGCTAAAAGCGTCATCTGCTTCCTCTTCTTTCGGAACATCGCCCCGTTTTGGTTTTGGAGTCTTGGATGTCATCTTTGCGAAGATAGATATTTAGTTAGCTGTATCGATACTTGCATATAAACAAGAATTATGAGGGTTTGGAGTGAGAGAAACATGAGGGAGAGAGGGAAAACGCGTCCTACTCCCTGCTCACCATACCGGAAGTCATCCTTACACAGCTTCTTGAAGCAGAAAGAGCTTGGATATGGGCCGCTCCAAATGCCCTGTCTTGGTCTTCAACCGTACTGCCCGTACAAGCCCTTTCTTGTCTGGGTACGTCTTTGTCACCCTCCCCATGAGCCAGGATCCTCGAGGAGCAGTCTGATCCATGACAACAACAATGTCCCCTGTCACGAAACTTCTCCAAGGCTTCGTCCATCTCTGACGCTCCTGCAGCAGCGGCAGGTATTCCCTGATCCACCTCTTCCAGAACAGATCTGACAGGTACTGGACCTGTCTCCATCGTCTCCTGATGTAAAGATCATTTTCTTGAAAGAGTCCAGGGGCAAGAATGGGTTTCCCTTTGAACAGAAGGATATGATTTGGAGTGAGAGCTTCCAAGTCATTGACATCATCAGATACCTTGGTTATGGGGCGGTCGTTGAGAATGGCCTCCACCTCACACAGGATAGTATGAAGGCTTTCATCATCCAAAGATTGCTGTCGTAAAACAGAAAACAAGACCTTTCTGACCATTCTGATGAGTCGCTCCCAGACACCACCATGATGGGACGCACCAGGTGTATTGAAAGTCCACTCGATGCCCTTTTGCAGGAGAGCACCTTGAACCTTGCTGTGGTCTATGGCAGCTAAGGCTTCTCTTAACTCACGCTCTGCTCCAACAACATTTGTGCCATTGTTTGACCTCGTACAACACACCTGGCCTCTGCGACTCACAAATCTTCGTATGGCATTAATACAGGAGTCAGTATTCAGAGAATAGGCTATCTCCAAATGTACAGCTCTACTAGCCATACAGGTAAAAATTACCCCATACCTCTTGACCATAGCGCGGCCTCTCTTGATCTCAATGGGCCCGAAGTAGTCCACTCCTACGTTGGTAAAAGGAGGCAAGTCTGGACTAATTCTTTCCTTCGGCATGTCGCCCATTTTCTGTTCACTTGGCTGTCCTCGATGCCGTCGACAGACCACACAGTCAGATATTATCTTTCGACAGGCAGAGTTTGCATTTGTGATCCAGTATTTCCGTCGCAAGGTTGAGAGCATATAATTTCTACCGGCATGTCCAAGCTGTTTATGAATATTTCTCAAAATGAGGCTGGACACGTGTTGACCCTTGGAGAGTATTAGAGGATGTTTCAGCTCCTCGGGTAAGGCAGCCCGACCGAGACGTCCACCCACTCTCAACAAACCATCCCTTAACACAGGATCCAATCGGTAGATATTACTGGTTTTCCTTATGCCAGATGCTCTGCTCTCCAACAGAGAGATTTCTTCCTTGAATGTTGCCTGCTGATTGAAGCGAACGATTGCAAGTTCTGCTCTGAAGAGGTCGCTTACAGATAGCGATTGATTTCCCACTGCATCTCTGGCCCTTTTCATTTCTTCTTCTACCTTGTTTGGTTGTGTGGGTGAGCCAGCAGTGGTTAAAGAAGCAACAATGTCCTTCCTCTTTCTCCTCAACTCCAGAAGAATAGTCTTGAGCCTAAGGAACCAGGCGACCGAGGTCTTGAGCTTAGTCCACTCAGAAAAGTAGTGCATGAGTGTAGTAGTTGCATCTTTGGAATGTACAACAAAGTTCACCATTAGGTCTCTTTTGACCTCTGGATCTTCTGAGGAAACGGGCTTCGAATCAAAGGGTCTTGGCCAATCCACCTCTGGCATTCGAAGAAAGTCTGGGCCCTCAATCCATCGCCTACATGCCAGGAAGTTGTCTGCAGTCAGACCCCTGGAGGCTTCATCGGCAGGATTGTTCTTCGAGCTGATGTACCTCCACTGAACAACATTTGTTGCTTCCCTTATAGAAGCCACTCTATTTGCCACAAAGGTGTGAAATCGTTTGGTTTCGTTGTTGATATACTTAAAGACGGTCTGACTGTCAGTCCAGAAGCACGACTCCTCCAACTGAAGTGGTAGTTCCTTTCTCAACAGTTTATCGACTTTGACTGTGAGCACAGCAGTGGTAAGTTCGAGGTGAGGAATTGTTGTTTGTTTTAACGGTGCGACTCTGGCTTTACCCAGCATGAATGCAAGATGCACCTTCTTATCCTGGTTCTCCAGCCTCAGGTAGGACACTGTGCCATAACCATGGTCGCTGGCGTCTGCAAAATGATGCATCTGTGCATGTATGGGTCCTCTGAAGTCCTTTGGTTTGATGCAGCGGTCCAACCTTGAGTTCCACCACCTTTTCCAGGTCCAGAAGCCACCCTGCCCATTGTTGTGAGAATGTCTGGGGTATGGGGTCATCCCAAGACATGTTCCTTCGACACATGTCTTGCAACAACAGTTTTGGTGGCAAGGTGAATGGTGACAAGAAGGGTCATAGATTGAAAGAATTCCACGTCTGGTGTGTGGTCGTTTTTCCACTGCAGGCTTGAATGTAAAAGTGTCACTTTCAGCACACCAATTCAAGCCAAGTGCCATTTCCACAGGCAGGTTGTCTTGCTCCAAGTTCAGCTGCCTGGTTGTTTTGGACCGCTTTACCTCAGGAATAGATGACCGTACAGTCCGACTGTTGCTTGTCCACTTCAACAACTGAAATCCTCCCTTTGAGCATATGTCAGCAAGGTCCACCGCCAACTGCATTGCTTCTTCCTCTGTGGGCAAAGATTTCAGACAGTCATCAACATAAAAGTTGTTGCAGATGGTGTCAGTCACTTCCACTTTGAAGTCGTCCTTATTGTCAACTGTAGTCCTTCTCAAAGCGTAGTTGGCACAGCTCGGTGATGAAACTGCTCCAAAGATGTGCACCCGCATTCTGTGTTCCACTGGCCTCTGTGATGTGTCTCCCATGGGCCACCACAGAAAGCGAAGAAAATCCACATGCTTTTCAGACACCTTTACTTGGTGGAACATATCCTTGATGTCGGTCATCAGTGCAACGTTCTCCTGTCTGAACCTGGTTAAGACACCAAAGAGAGAGTTGGTGAGGTCAGGACCTTGCAAAAGTTGACAGTTCAAGGAAGTTCCTTTAAATGCTGCTCCACAGTCAAAAACCACTGTTTTCTTCCTTGGGTGGTACGCGTGTATCACTTCCGCAACGGATTTAGTCGGATTTCGGTTTCCGGGTTCGCCTGATTGGCCGCGACGGCCACGTGACACGCGTGGCACGCCCCCGCGGCAGCAGCAGCGTTGCCGCTGCGAATCAGAGCAATATTGTCGCGCCATCTTCTGAGTGCAGACGTGCTGCTGTTTAATCACTTTTCCCACTTCAATGACAGAGCTGCTGTTTAATGCTCACTTTTCCCACTTCAATGACAGAGCTGCTGTTTAATAATATTGTCGCATTGTGGAAAGCAGGATGAGAGAGCGTAGATTTCAGTGTGTATCATTTAATCATTTATCATTTAACATTTGAAAGACAGAGCTGCTGTTTAAGAATATTGTCACGTTGTGGAAAGCAAGATGAGAGAGCGTAGATTTCAGTGTGTATCATTTAATCATTTATCATTTAACATTTGAAAGGCATACATTGTTGTCATACAGAAGTACAGAATACTTTTATCCAAAATGCTTAACAGTCTCTGGAGCGCGCCAGTAAGAAGCATTTGCACTGCAACTCGTACACCTTACATTTCTGCTTTGCACTATAGTGTATTGTATATTAGTACATTGCATACAGTAGTATATTGTATGGTACAGTAACAGTCTCTGGAGCGCAACAGTAAGAAGCATTTGCACTGCAACTCGTACACCTTACTGTAAATTGTACCTCATCCCATTTCTGCTTTGCACTATAGCGTATTGTATATTAGTACATTGCATAGTATATTGTATATTGTATGGTACAGTAACAGTCTCTGGAGCGCAACAGTAAGAAGCATTTGCACTGCAACTCATACACCTTACTGTAAATTGTACCTCATCCCATTTCTGCTTTGCACTATAGCGTATTGTATATTAGTACATTGCATAGTATATTGTATATTGTATGGTAACAGTCTCTGGAGCGCGCCAGTAAGAAGCATTTGCACTGCAACTCGTACACCTTACTGTAAATTGTACCTCATCCCATTGCTGCTTTGCACTATAGCGTATTGTATATTAGTACATTGCATAGTATATTGTATATTGTATGGTAACTCAGTTACTTCTATTCTGCATCGAACATTGTACATATGTCTATACTGAACAGCGTGACCTCTATTTTTACTTCTATTTTACATGCTATACTATTTTATTTCATACTTATCTTGTCTAGCACAGTCTCTAACAGTAACAGTAAGAAGCATTTTGGATAAAAGTATTCTGTACTTCTGTATGACAACAATGTATGCCTGTTAAATGATAAACACACTGAAATCTACGCTCTCTCAACCTGCTTTCCACAACGCGACAATATTATTAAACAGCAGCTCTGTCATTGAAGTGGGAAAAGTGAGCATTAAACAGCAGCTCTGTCATTGAAGTGGGAAAAGTGAGCATTAAACAGCAGCTCTGTCATTGAAGTGGGAAAAGTGATTAAACAGCAGCGCGTCTGCACTCAGAAGATGGCGCGACAATATTGCTCTGATTCGCAGCGGCAACGCTGACGCTGCCGCGGGGGCGTGTCACGTGGCCGTCGCGGCCAATCAAGCGAACCCGGAAACCGAAATCCGACTAAATCCGTTGCGGAAGTGATACACGCAGGTGGTACACCCCGTGATGAGGGAGATACCACACACTGCCATTTTTGCACTCCAACTGATCTTGAGGCACCATTTCTCCGTAGCCGCTGTCGATCATCTGAGTAAGAAATTCTGTGTACTCATTTTGGTAACTCTTATTTCGTTCAAACTTTCTTTTCAGACCCTGAAGGCGCTGTTCCACAATGCACCTGTTGTTTGACATGGTGATGTCATCCACTTTAAAAGGCAAGTCCATGCAATAATGTCCTTCCTGCATGCAAATAAACTTCTCCAAGATCTCCATAAATCTCAGGTCCTCTCTTGACATCTCCTGCTTCTCCTCCAGTGACTTCTCGTTGAACTCTTGGTTGTACTGAGAGACCAACAGCTCCTCCAGTTTGACAATGGATATCCTATTGGCATATATGGTCGAGCAGCTTCTCTGACAACCACTATTACCCCTCAAAGGACCGTTGACGACCCACCCCAATAGGGTCTTTACGGCATAAGGTCCATCACCTTGGCTGTTTATAATTTCCCAGGGTTCCATGAGTTGTGGTGCATTAGTTCCAATCAAAAGTTCAACATCAGCGTCCAATTCTGGGATCCTGATACCCTTCAGATATTCCCATCTTTCAACATCTCGCTGAGTAGGGATGTTACTCCTTGAAACAGGGATTGTTTCCTGTGTGAATGTTTCTGGGAGCTCCATAAAGTGGTTACTTTCCAACTTGGACACCTCCAGTCCTGTAAGGATTTGGCTTTCGACTACCTTTTCTTGACCCATAGTGCGCATAAGAATGTTGGTCTTTGTACCCTGTAGATTGAGCTTCTTCATAAGATAGTTGGTACAGAAGGTTGCTGTACTTCCCGGGTCAAGGAAGGCGTAGGTCCGCAGCACACCATTTCCTTTCTTAGATCTTAACTGTACTGCAACGATGGAAAGGGTACAGTCGTGGTCTCCGGCCCCAGTACAATCACATGCCTGAAGAGACACAAGTGCATTACTGACTGGTGTTTCCTGTGACTTGGTCACCTTGTCTTTGTTGTGGATATGCAGAATAGTCGGTGTTTAAGATTGCATTCATCTCAGGTCAGACGATTTCTGCATTCCTTACTCATGTGACCAGCCTTTAAGCATCCAAAACAAATTCCTTTTCCTCTCAGAAAGTAGATTTTCTCCCTTTGAGAAATTTTATTCAGTTTAAAACACTTGAAAAATGGATGCGACTCTTCACAATAAAGGCAGGACTCTGAGGACAACTCCTTAGTTACAGTAGGCTGCTTTGGCATCATGTGCACTGTTGGTTTAGCAGTTTCAGCTTGGTTGGTTGCAATGGTTGTTACGAAACTGCCTCCTTTAATGCTGCTCCTGGGTAGCGGCGCGCTCTTATTTACAGGCTTTATTGTGATGCTTGGTCGTGCATCTGAAATGGCACCAAAAACCTCTACATCCTCTGCTTTAACAACAGGCCAGCGAAAGGCTTTTTCCATTTAGGCTGTTGCTATCCTGTGCTCATTACCAAAGTGCTCTTTCAAAAGACCTTTTGCTCTTTGATATCCTTGTTGTGGTGGCATGTGTAAGCAGCTTCGCACCAGCTCTCTGGGCTTCCCCCTGGTGTACTGCTCCATAAAATACAAACAGTCTTGATAACTGCATGTTACCTCTTCAACACAATGTTCAAATGTCCTAACAAAGGAAATAAAGTGCAATGGATCACCATCAAATACGGGTATATCTCTTTTTGTTAAAGTAGATACCATTTGCTGTTGAATGAGCAATGTGGTGAGTTCATTCTGCCTTTGCATGATTCCACAAATGGCATCCTGGTCCACTGTATTTTGCACTGCAGCGTTCTGTGTAGACTGTCATTCCTGTGCAGCTACTGACCTACGAGGTGCAGCAGTGGAGGCTGTGAAAGCGTTTTGAGACTGATGCTTTAGAGTAGTGGTGAGAGACGTCCCAGTGTTTGGTTGCCACTGTGGCATGAGAGTAGTATCCTCTGCTTGTGGAATTCCATGATGTTTTACTCTCTCCTGAAAGTGTGTGTGCATATTCACCTTTGGTCACACATCATATGTGGAAAAGATAGGTGGCGCTCTTGAGCCTTGATCCGAAGTCAGGGTGTTCTCCTTCGTAGTCTGGTCAGTTTGGGGCAAATATGGGGTCAAGGCTGCAAATCATGATTAACATTTGAGCCAATGTTTTTCTGTTCATTTAGGGTCCAATAAAGAAAAAAAAGCAAGGAGCCCAACAAATTGGGTAGGCGAAGTCTCTGAAACGGCCACGCCCACTTTTTAGACCTGACATTTTGTATCTTGGCTCCTGCAGGTCGCAGAGAGTTGATTTTGGGCTCAAAAGTTGCGGGAACACCACATTTATATTAGTGTTATGAACAAACATATGCCCTAAAACCTTAACTTTTTGAGATGTTCATGAAAAACCTTTTTTTATCTCTGAATTGATCAGCGCCCAAGCCACTTCAGCCAAATCTGCTCATGAAGGCCATGCAGTTAGTTTGGGCCAAAGTTCTAAATCTACTCATGGGGCATACTAGTGTTTAGGTTGAGGCTTTGTTATAAGATGAGGACCCCAACAACCACCCAAAAAACAAAGCAAACCACTTGAAGTCCAAAAAACAAATTTTATCCACTTTTTCTCCTCTTTTTCTATTTTCCATCCCAATTCCACTGTGCCAATTCTTCCCTCCCCTGTCTTGAACATTGCTCGCATATGCCCCCCACTGGCCGGTTGTAGGGAGGATAGAAGCCTTGCATCACGTATCCCCCAGCCTGTCACATCTTTTCACCTGCCAGCGCGGACTCTCATTGGCGAGGTGTAACGTGTGGGAGGCTCACACTACCCCTGCCATTTCCTGTCTCTGCTGTGCAGGCGTCCCCAACCGACCTGTAGGAGTCGCTGTCCACAATGTCCAGATTACCACCCATCGACTTCCACCCGCTAACTCTGCCAATTGAGTTAGTATGACGGCTGGCCCAAGCCGTAGGCAACGCGGACAGCCGGAGTCGAACCCGGTGTCTCTTGCGTTGGTGATGAGCGCAATGTCCGCTGCAACCACCCAGCCGCCCCCAAATAAACTTTATTTGAACACATCACACATCCCATCACACAGGATTCAAACACTTGCTGAGGCACTTGCAATAAATTAGACATTTCATCCCCCTGCCAGCACAAGAACATGAGGTGCATTTATTAGATCTGCAGCTACACACCCCTGTTACCTGAGACAATGTGTCTCCAGCGGAAACTGTGCTCCACTTGACGAAGAGTTTCTCCCCATCGGTAGTCCATCCCTGTTCCCCCACAGCCATCCTGCCTGGACTGTATCTCTCAACAGATGCTGTAGAAGTGCATCCTGTCTTGGGGGCAGGTCTCGCAGCTCATCTTTAACTGACTGCTTGAACAGCTGGAATCTGAGTCCATCTATACTTGCACAGTCGTACAGTCCAGCCTTGTTGTACCAGCTCATTACCCAGGGTTCAATAACTTCCATGCTGTTCCTAACAGTCTCAATACTAGGGCAGCAACTTAGTCATCTCAATGCAGCAGTGAGCTCTGTCAACTTACTGTGGTTCATCCAGGCTTTGAATTGAGCATTCTTTGAGTGGCCAAAGAAGGCGCTCACAGAATCACAGCCACTGAAATAATGGAACACAGGCATGGCATCAGCCACATCTCCACCAAGCTTCTTGTGTGCTTCTGTGATTGAGTAGAACTGGCATTTGTCCGGAACAGCAAAGTCGACGAAGTTGCAAATCACAACATACTGACAGGAACTTTGTAGTGAACCCTAGTAGGATGACAACTACATCGGAGTCGACTGTTCTAAGTTCTAACCGTAACTGACTTGATCCCCTTGTTTAGCATGTCCATCTCATAAAAAATGATGCGGTTGTTAGCCTCCTCAAGCATCTCTATGCGGTCATAAAGCTGGATCTCAACATTTTCGCCAACGTTTGCAAGGATCTTCCTGCAGTAGGTGATGCTGAACTCCTTGCTCCAGTTCCATGCATGTTCCTTAGCAATCCTGGCAAACATTAAATTCAGGGCTACCTTGTTGTCTTGATTAGACAGAAAACCTTCAAAGAATTGCTTAGATTCCGGCACTGTCATTCTCGCTGAAGGCCATCTGTGAACTACCTGCTGACCCCCGATTATTCCTAGTCGCAGTCTTAATGTTCATAGTCTGGTAGAGGTCAGCCACAATGTCAATACGATTTGCTCCCTTCTCATGACCAATCTTGGCAACGCTGTTCAACACCTTGAAGACAAAGTCCCGGAATGTCATGCCTTTGGTGAGACTTCGCCAGGATTCGTACTTGCACAGATAGATCTATCACAAGTCCCTCTGAGGCTGTAGATTGAACTTGTACTCCGATGTCCTTCAGGATTTGAGACTTTTGGCTGTGATAAATGTCTCCATCCTTTCTTGACAGGGCTTCTGGTAAACCTGTGATTGAAATTAATAGTTTTACCAAAACTAAATTAGCACTGTCAAATCAATTCACTTATAAAATGAATAATTGAACGTCACTGTATTGAGAATCTGGTAAGACGAAAGTTGCCTGCGTCTAAAACATTGAATAACTTTGAAATTATATCAACTAGATTTACCTGTGAATTCACCACTAAAGAGCCTCCTTGTCTCTTCTTCTCTTGATCTGCAGGCCTCCTTCAGCTTTGCAAAGGTTCCTTTAGGTGGCTTGATTGCAGGGCTAGCAAGCTGGACTTTTGCACCTGAACTTGGGAGTTTCATGGCATTTCGGGAGATTTTTGCACTAACATCCTTCTGAGCATATACAAATCTCTCCTCCACAAACTGGTCATGCTGTGTTTTGCCAACTGTAAAAACAAGGCTGGCACATCTGGGAAGGGAATGGATGAGTTCAACCTCATGAACTGAGCTTGGTTGAAGGGGTTGGTAAGGATCCCCTGATACACCTTGAGAGTGTGGCTTGAAAACGTTTCCTTGAAGGAGTCCAACATTTCTTTGTGTCCGTGGGCTAGATCTTGACCTTCAAACTCAGCTAGGTAGCACTGGATTTCGGGTAGGGCAAGTTCGAGTTTCCTGAAGAATTCCTGATCTTCCCGATTCATGATATCGACGTATCCAGTGTCAGACTTGATGACCTTTATATTATGCTCCTGCTTTTGATCACATACAATCTTCGAAAATCGGTTACCTCTGGTGTTTACTGCGAAATCGCCTGATAGAAATTCCTTGAACAACTCTGGGTGTCTCCATTTGAGCTCTTTGAGATCCTGAAGAAACACTGATGTCCATCTGGCATAGTGTGTATGATCAAGTGCAAAGTAAAGAGGAATGAGCTGCTCAAGTCCACTGACCATCAAGATGATGTTGGCCTCCCGAAAGTATCTGATGAAGATAAGATCCTTCTTGATTGCTTCAAGGACATTGGTCCAGTAGTGAAACATGGGGCTGTTTTCATTGGCCACCCAATTGCTCCAAATCAAACTGTCCTCCAAACCAAAAAATCAAATGTTTTGCCTGGAATGCCTCGTCTCTCTTATTGGCCAGGACCACAGCCAGGATATGAATGCAATATCTAGCCTTCTTTATGGAATTCACATCACATACAGCAGTTGTCAGACCAGTGATGTTCAGATTAACTGAGGTTAAGATGGTATCCAGGCCAGTTCCTTTTATCAACTGGCCAACACAGACCAGAGAAACCTTCTCAAGGTGCAGCCCACCATAAAAGCAAAGCAAAGTATGAATGAGAGAACTCTTCTCCCATGATATGCGATACACCCAGAGCGGTTTCGAATTTCGGCCGTAGCCAAAACGTGCGTGGCGGAATGGCAGTGATTTTTCACAAATATCTGAAAAAGTAAAGGTTTTAGGGTATATGTTTGTTCATAACACTAATATAAATGTGGTGTTTCCGCAACTTTTGAGCCCAATATCAACTCTCTGTGACCTTCAGGAGCCGAGATACAAAATGCCAGGCCTAAAAAGTGGGCGTGGCCGTTTCAGGGACTTCGCCTAGCAAATTTTTTGGGCTCCTTGCATTTTTTTGTTTATCAGGCCCTAAATGAACAGAAAAACATTGGCTCAAATGTTAATAATTTTTTGCAGCCATTATGCCTAAACTGACCAGACTATCGGCACAAATGCAGTTGCCTGTAGGTTGAATTGAGGTCTCAGCTCTTTAATTGATTTGCTCAGGTAGGAATTCATTCCATCTGAAAGGGCCTTTCCTCCAACAACACTGCCTTCCAGCACAGAAAGTCTTGCAGTAACAACAGCCATTTGTGTATCAAGCTCCAGTTGCTCCTTAACTTTTCTCAGGTTGTCTTGTTCCTGTCTGAGTTTCTCTTGTTCCTGTCTGAGTTTCTCCTCTTGTGCCTCTATTTCATGTTTCCTTTGCAGAGCAGCGGTTTGCTCCATTAATGCGGCTTTCTCTGCCATGGCCTTTAAGCGTGCAGATGCAGTAGAACCTGATGCTCTACTGGCATTGCTTCTTCTGCTTGACCTTTTACTAGACACATTAGACACACTGTCTCCAGCTTTAATTTCCTCATGCAAATCAGATTTCATTTTTTCCATTTCAGCATTCTCATCATTGTCCTGAAAAATCCCATTTTCGCTCAACCATGTTGACACTTCATTTACAAATGCATAATTTGTTTCCTTTGTTGCATAAAACCATTCGTCCTGCTTTCTCTGCGTATCCTCAGTTGTAGGACACTCAGTCATCAATGTATTATGTGCCTCAGAGGCAACTTGACATAGGGCTTTGAACTGTTTTAGACTTTGGTGCACAAGATTTACATTGTCATTGGAATCTAAAAGAGTGATTTTCCTTTTCAATTTCCTTGCTTGTGTACAATATGCATTCCTGTCCGTTTGGAGCCTTTCAATCATAATTGACAATCCCTTTAAAGAAGGCTTTCTTACTCTTTTTTCACAAACACTTTGCCCTTCTGTGGGCTCCACAATATCATGTTGTGAATCCATTTTCGATTATACGTACTGTTCCTTTAAGACAGACGTGAAAAAAAATCAATACAATAATAACAAACTTGAAAGCAGTATCCTCACAGTAGCCCACTTCTGCGTAGGTCTACATTTCAATGCTGCTCCACCAGCAAGCAACCCATACGGGATACACTAACCCGACCTCCTTGGTGTGATCTTTCGGGATGATGATCCGTCCGTCATTATCCAGAAGCAGCAATCCAAGGCAGGTTCCAAAGTCCTCCATTGTCCAAGTAAGATCGGGGTTTTTACTTGTGTAGCGACTATCCTGATGTCCTGTTAGACGCTCGGTTGAGTGCGGGGATTCCTCGTCTTTGATGCGCAATTAGAAAAAACACAATGTCGAGTCTGTGTCACCTGCCGTTGGGTGAAGTTCCCATTTAATTGAAGTATTTAACATAATACATGTGATGAGCCAAACAATAATTTCTGCATAATGCTGTTAATAATACTGAAAACGAGCGAGGGTACGTGCGTGTGTTCGTGCGGTAAAAACCGTGAGATCTCTGTCACCCATACCTAGATACCTTGATTGACCTGTGCCTTTATTCAAAACCTATGCGTTCCGTGCTGCCACCCAGTGATGAACTTAACAAACTACAAACTTAGCACAAAAACAACCAAATAGCTCCTACAATCGGCATGCATGCGATGCATGTATGCGATTTGTCTCTGCGATTAACCCATCCCGTCGTCCTTCCCCCCCCAAGGGCAGCCGGGAGCAGACAGGCGTCAACGTGAGCCGCGCCAGGGGACCAATCCAAGTGCTACTGTCCGTCTTCGTCAAGGACGCCACAGCGTTAGTGATCTTGTTGTTGTGCATGTTTTTCCATTGGGTTTATCTTATCGGGGGGGAACCCTTGCGAGCACGGGGAGAACATGCAAACTCCACACAGAAAGGCCTGGGAGATACCCCACCTGGGTAACTGGCATCATAGAAACCTGGGCCCTCATTTATCAACGTGGCGTACGCACAGATATGTGCTTAACCCGTGCGTACGACCATTTCTAAGCAAAGTGTGGGATTTATCAATTTGAACGTGAACTTGACTTTGTGCTTATGTCTACGCACAGCTCTGAGCATGCGTAGCTGACGCCCAGTGGTAGAATATCGTTACTACGGCATATGCGCTCCTCAGTTCATGCATTAGTTTCAACGCGGAAATAAGCTTTCGTGCATTACTCCTGACACTGGCGCGTGTTCTGTATGAACCGTAATTCATTATAGTTCATTGTGAAATAGCGACAGTAGTGTAATTATAATGGGCTCATGCGCGAACAAGAGGTTGGCTTGCTTGTTTGGCAGGGGGGGCAGACGCAGAACACCTAGTGTAACTCCCGCCGTGTCATAGTGTAATTCAAGTTAAGCTTAAGTATGATGTCATATAGTAGAACCGGTTAGAACAGGCTAGAACCTTCCAGAACTGCGCTCTACAGTGGATAAATAGAGAGAACTTACAAGGGTTCTCTCTCTCACTTCTCAACCACCATCAACCACCTAGCCCCTTTCGTGACTGTGATGCACCGAGTGAATCCACGGTCACTTGCTCCTCAATAGGAAACCAACCTAGATTTACCCTGAATGACTGGTTCTGACCGAACCGAATACGAGAATCACAGAGACGTTTCAAAGGTACTCACAGTTGCAGGAGGGTTTCGGACAGAGATACGGGATGGTTTGAAAGCTCGGCGTTGCTAATAAACATTTTAAATATTTTTTATAAACTGGTCAACACTGCATTATTTCCGGTGTTGTGTGCATGATGCGCATGCGCTGTGATCACATCAGGCAGCCAACGCCGGAAATAATGCCGTGTTGACCAGTTTATAAAAAATATTTAAAATGTGGGGCGGCTAGGTGGTGTAGTGGGCAAGGCACTCGCCACCAATGTGGAGAGGCTGGGTTCGCGTGTTCGAATCCAGCTCTCCACATTGTTTTCAGTTTAGCTGGTCGTCCGCAGTAATACACATTGGCCGTATTACGGGGAGGGAAACTGAAGGGTGGGGATCGGGCGTTGTGGACAGCGACTCCTACAGGTCGGTTGGTGCGCCTGCGCAGTAGAATCAGGAAGTGTCGGGGGCAGCGTGAGCCTCCCACGCGTTACTCCTCGCCACTGAGAGATCGAGCTGCGCAGGTGAAAAGATGCGACTGCTGTTACCTCAAGTACCGGAGGGGACTTGTGCTATGTATGACTTAGTCCACATTGCAGCCGGCTTGTGGGAGGCAAGAAACAGCGTTCGTGACAGGGGAGGGTTGAATTGGATGATACGAAATTGGGATGGGAGAAAAAGTGGATAAAAAAAATATATATATTTAAAATGTTTATTAGCAACGCCGAGCTTTCAAACCATCCCGTATCTCTGTCCGAAACCCTCGTGCAAATGTGAGTACCTTTGACATTTCTCTGTGATTCTTGTATAACGAACGGTTCGGTTAGAACCAGTCCTTCAGGGTATTGATTGATTGATTGATTGATTGAAAACTTTATTAACAGATTGCAGAATGGGTACAATACAGTACAGCTCAATACACACAATTGTTAAGGGGATGCAGACCAGAGAAAGACTTTCGTCTTGTTTACATCAGGGTCCCCCATTTTCAATTAATCTGGACATATATGACATACATGACATACAGATAGTCAGTACTGCTACATCTATACATTTATGACATACCAGATTTGCAAATACAGTACTGTTTGTGATACAGAAGGAGTCAGGAAAAGGGAGTATATACATTTGACGTAGAAACTGTACATTGGAGGAGGTTGGGTGGGGGGGGGGGTTGGGTACACTGGGATATTGACAACCATACTGGGTAATCTACATTGGAGGTGGTTGGGGGGGGGGGGGGCACACTGTATATACAAGCAAAACTGTACATTGAGGGGGGGGGGGGGAGACACTGTACAAACAAACAAAATTGTACATTGGACTATTGACACAACCATACTAGGTAAATGACTGTACATTGGAGGGGGTTGGGTTAGGATATTTACAGGGGCCAGTGTTGAATTGCAGTCTCCCGTAGGTGTCCCTTGAGAGAGGTTTTGAAAGTGGGTAGTGATCCACATTCCTTTACAGCTTTGGGTAGGGCGTTCCACATTGATGTGGCATAATTGCGAAACGTGTTTAGTCCCTTATTTGAGCCGAATCTGGGTTTAACATGATTTGTGGAGCTCCCTCTGGTGTTGTGATCGTGGTATTCACTGACCTTTGGGAAGTATTTTGACATGTACATGGGTACCTTGGTCGTGTAGTGTATCTTGTAGACCAGGCCCATTGCAAGTTGCTGTACTCTGTCGTCTACTCTAAGCCATCCTAGGTTGTCAAAGTGGGCAGGGGTGAGGTGGGTTCTAGGAGTAAGGTCAAGCAGTAGTCTGACCAGTTTGTTTTGAGATGTTTGTAATTTTGTTTTTAGCGCCTTTGAGGTGCTTTGGTACCATGAGGTGCAAGCATAGTCGTAGTACCCCTGAATGAGTGCTCCTGCCAGAGTCTTCAGGGTATTCTTGTTTACCAGAGAGGAGATCCGGTACAAGAATCGAGTTCGTTGGTTGACTTTTTTTATTACATTGGATGCCATTTTGTCACAGGAGAGATTAGCCTCTAGGATGGAACCCAGGTAGGTAATTTCATCTTTCCTTGTGACAATATTGTCACCCACTGTAACTGAGAAGCCGTCGGTCTTGCTGAGTTTGTTATTTGAACCGAAGAGAATGGACTCTGTTTTGCCCATGTGTAATGATAGTTTGTTATCAGCGAGCCATATGCAGATTCTGCCTAGTTCCGAGCTGAGGGTTTTTTCAACCTGTAACTTGTTCTTGTCAGAGACCAGCAGGGCTGAGTCGTCCGCAAACAGGAACAAGTTGCAGTCACAAGCTGACGACATGTCATTTGCATAAATTAGGAACAGTAGCGGTCCTAGTATGCTTCCTTGTGGAACACCACAGCTCACTGTGAGGGGGGGGGATAGGGTACCGTTTACCTCCACCATCTGTTCCCTCCCCTCAAGGTAGGATTGCATCCAGCTCACTGATAGACTATCAAAACCAATTGCTTTTAGCTTGTCAATCAGAATGGAGTGATTGACCGTGTCAAAGGCCTTTTGTAGGTCCAGCATGACCATGCCGCAGTATTTGCCTGCGTCCACCTCTTGTTTGATGTGGTCATTCAAATAGAGAAGGCATGTGTCAGTGGAGTGGGATGTTCTGAAGCCAGATTGGAATTCGTAGATTAGATTTTTTTCCGCTAGGTACTTTTCGACCTGTTCGTAGACTATTTTTTCCATGACTTTCGAGATGGAGGTGAGAATAGAAACAGGGCGGTAGTTGCCTGGGTCTAATTTGCTGCCCTTTTTGTGCAGAGGGGTCACCCTCGCAATTTTGAAGTCCTTGGGGACGTGTCCCTGTTTTATGGAGAGGTTTATTATGTGTGTGATGATTGGGGTGATGGCGGCTGCTGAGTCTCTGAGGAATTTGGAAGGGATGTTGTCGTGGCCAGTGGCCTTGTTAGGTTGGAGGGCGCTCAGTTTATTGAGTACCTCATCTGTTGTTACCATTTCCAGCTTGAAGTCGTCCTTGCGGACCCCTAGGTTTTTGTAGTAAGCTACTATGTGTTCTACCCCATAAAGCCCTGAGTGGGAGGGTAGTTTGTTTACCAGTGTTGTGGCTATGTTTGTGAAGAAAATGTTTAAGTAATTGGCTACATCCAGCTTGTCTGTGGTGAGCGTGTTGTCCGTTTTTATGTTTATGTTTGAGAATCTGGTTTTAAGTTTTTTACTGCATCCTAGTTGATTATTGAGTAATTTCCAAAGTTCACGTGGTTTGTTTTTGTTTTCCTCAGTTTTGTCATTGATGAAATTCTTTTTTGCAGTTTTGATCATGGAGTTTACGTCGTTTCTTAGTCTGTTTCTTTCTAGTTTGAGTTCAGTCACGTGGGCTTGGAGTTCACTGCTCGTGCTTTTAGTAAGCTTTGACTGACTTTTACGAAAATTTAGGTTGGTTTCCTATTGAGGAGCAAGTGACTGTGGATTCACTCGGTGCATCACAGTCACGAAAGGGGTTACAGAACACCCACCTCCACCAAACGCGATTAAATATTGTTTCAAATAAAAAGCGACATACTATTATTTTGTGTCATGTTTCCAAATAAGATTGGCCACAACGAAATGCTTTCTACTTCAATTTGTTGGTTAGAATAGATTACCTCGCTCCGTTGAAACTTCACTGAGACTAACAGTAAAAGACAGTATTTTTTTTTGTGAGCTCCACGCACAGACGTGATAATAATAATAATAACTAATAATAATAGAGCTTCATTTTATATAGCGCCTTTCAAGAGACTCATGCAAGGTCGCTTTACATAGATAGGGGGGTAAATAACAAAGTAATAAACATAGTGGACAGACTATGTAAATATGATGATGGGATTCAAGTTCATGTTTGTATTTATCACATAGGCAGGCTACACATGGCGTATAGGCTACATCATACATGGCAGTGAGATTCATTGTTCTTGTATATGCTCTTGTATTATTGTTTATATAGGCTACATCAAAATAGATTGTATGCCTCTAGAAATCATATGCAGCAGGTAGAAAATTTACGGAAAATCCATTGCGATTTGGAATACAATTGAGGAGAACTTTAATCCCTGGGTATTAATCGAACAAAACGGAAAAAGGCAGTCATATTCCAGCATGGGCTTTATTAGTTAATATGGTCTTTAAGAGATATCATATCCGACATCACCGTACGTGTACATGTCTGTCAGCCTGTCTCGTATTTCTCCATAACACGCAATTCCCTCGGGTCAGTCCATTATTTCACATCCCATGGGGGTGTTTCATGACCATATATGGATAATCGGGGCGGGTCTGGTATGCAAATACTTAAAACCATGCACAAGCTCAAGCTTAGGATCAAAGTGATATTTATCAAGACAGGTGTGCGTAGGACCTGTGTACGCACGTGTGATAAATCCTGTTTTTTTTGTGCGTGCACACATTCTAAATTCTGTGCTTACGTATGAAAATAGAACACTTTCTAAGAAAACTTGATAAATGAGGGCCCTGGTCCCCAAGCGCGAATCGAACCCTGGACCTTCTTGCTGTGAGGCGACAGTGTTTAACCACTACACCACCGTTCCGTCTCCATCCACGTCCACTGCAGGTAAACCAAGATAATACGGAATTAGCTAGGCTAATAACGAATTATTACGAATAGGCTAATAAATAAAATATAATTGCTTAGTTAATTGTTTAGCTACAAATATATTTGAAAGATGCCATTCGTCAGACTGAGGCTGCAGCCAGCCACCATGTCCCAGCCCACCCCTCCTCCCTCTACCACCACCGGTCCCAGCCAAGCAAAGTCCCCTTCACCCTAGCAGCTAGGAAGGATGACAGAGGTAGGGTGAACGAGTGTCACAGGGCTGTGACCCAGTTTGTTGTCAATGGCCTGCACCCCTTCTCTACAGTGGAGTCCAAGGGCTTTAGGTAACAACTAATCATTCAGTGTATATAGTTTTTTTTATCTTACATTTCGCTGCTGGCGGGACAAAACCTCATAACTCCATTTAAACTTTTTTTTTTTTTTTATATAAATCAACTCCGTAGATCATCCTCCATATGTGTGTGTGGGTTTTACAAAGTTTAAACAATGGGAAAGCATTAAACCGATCATCTGTCTAAACCTCCTAACTCTATTCACCCTCAAATCTGTGTTCGTTTTTTTCATCTGCTGAAAAGTTGGGATTTTGGAGTTATGAGGTTTTGTCCCGCCAGCAGCGATTTGTTGTTTATTATAAAACGTCTATAATTCAGACACATTTAAAACATTGTTGCTGCTGTTGCTGAAGAAATAATATTTATTTATTATATTTATAATTTATTTATAAAGTTATATAAAAGAACATTGCTGAAGAAATAATATTTATTTATAGTTATAAATAATAAAGCAATGTCGATAAAGTACCGAACCGTTAAGCAGTATCGATAAGAGTAGTAGTATCGATAAAATCCTAACGATACCCATCCCTAGGTAGAACACACATATTTGTAATGCCTTCGGCAGACTTCAAATGAGCCATTTTAACTCCAGGATTGCAGATAGATTAATCTAGATTAAAACATGAATCTATGCCCACCTCTAGATAGAACACACCTGTGCACCACATGATCACCCACATCCCACACACACACAGACACCCATAGTTTAAAGCCAAAGGAGAATGAATGAATGAATGAAAACTTTATTTAACAGATTGCAGAATGGGTACAATACAGTACGGCTCAATACACACAATTGTTAAGGGGATGCAGACCTGAAAAAGACGTTTGTCTTGTTTCCATCAGGGTCCCCCATTTTCAATTCATATAGACATTTATGACATACACAACATACATGACATTTATGGTATAGGGACATATAGGCAGTGGCGGCTCTACCACTAGGGGCGCTAGGGCGCCGACCCACCTGTTGACCCACCTGTTAAATCAGAGAAGAAGAAAAAAACGTTTTAGTTTTTTGTTTTATAGCCCTATAAATAATATAAACATGTTTAAAATGAATAATATTTACTCGTTTTAAGTGTTTGTATTTCCAATGCACAATATAACGTTATTATTTAATTATATTATTTGTTTTCCTGAGCAGGAAGTGACGCACTTTTTTTTATTTTTTTTATTTTTCGTATTTCTCAGCCCGGGCTAGACGCGATAGCGCTCTGAGTGCGCGTCACAGTTTGATCGCTGTATCCGTCACAGCCAATCAGTGCGTAACGCGTTGTGCGTTGAAATATGACTATTATGTTGGAATCCGGGCGCGATTTGAAGCGGTCTAGGCAGCAGCGTGAAGAATTTCCGTAGCCGCATTTTCGTGGAGACGCTCTCTGATTGGCCGACGCGATGCCAGTACTTTTTTCCGTAGCCGCATTTCTCGGGTTGGCTTAGAGAGAATGCGCCAGGAGGAGGTAGTTCTTGGTCGGATCACAGCAGTTCAGTCGACTCGTCAACAACAACAGCAACCAGTTCACAATAGAGAAAAAGAAAAGACGCCTTCGGTTTATTCAAGGACTGACTGTGTTGTGAACTTGTGATTCAGTCTGGAGTCTGGACAGTGGGCAGTGAGTGGAATGGATATACATCGACAACAGTCTGGGGGACAGTCAGTGGACATACACTTTTTGGACCACGTTTCAATTAAACAAAGTGAGTTAATTCTCTCTCTCTCTCTCTCTTAGCCAACTCAGCTAACTTTAGCTGCTGTTAGCCACTCAGCTAATGCTTAACTAACGCTCTCTCTCTCTCTCTCTCTCTCTCTCTCTCTCTCTCTCTCTCTCTCTCTCTTCTGTTATGCTGCACCCGCCGTGGTCTCGCTCTCTCTCTCGCTCTCTCTCTCTCTCGCTCTCTCTCTCGCTCTCTCTCTCTCTCTCTAATTTCGCCGCGTGTGGGGCATAACCACTCAGACAATGAATGGTAACTTGTTTAAAATGACGAGACATACAAATGTGATTATTATTGAATGGATCTGACATCATCTGAGAGAGAGAGAGCGAGAGAGAGAGAGAGAGAGAGAGAGCGAGAGAGAGCGAGAGAGAGAGAGAGAGAGAGAGAGAGATGTGCGTGTTTGTGTTGGGCTATTGGAAACGTGGACCTTGCATTTGACTGACTGTGATATTGATCGATGGCAATGGTGATAATATTCGCCAATGCGTGCCTTGTACATGTTTGCAAAATGTTTGGTATAGCGCCCCTAGTGGCGAAGCATCCACGAGCCGCTACTGCATATAGGTATTTAGTACTGATACATTTGTGACATAAACGGTATTCAAATATATAGTACTGTTACCCCTAGATCCTGACAGAGTATATACATATGATGGGGAGGGGACTGTACATTAGGAGGGGGTGGGTGGGTGGGAGAGAAATATCCATACGGCGGGGAGGGAATATATACATGCGGTGGGGAGGAGACTGTCTATTAGGAGGTGGTGGGGGTTTTGGGCATTTACGGTGGCCAGTTTCGAATTGCAGCCTCCCGTAGGTGCTCTTTAAGAGCAGTTTTGAATGTGGGTAGGGATTCACATTCCTTTACAGCTTTGGGTAGGGCATTCCACATTGATGTGGCATAATTGCGAAACGTGTTTAGTCCCTTGTTTGAGCCGAATCTGGGTTTAACATGATTTGTTGAGCTTCCTCTGGTGTAGTGGTTGTGGTATTCACTGACCTTTGGGAAGTATTTTGACATGTACATGGGTACCTTAGTCGTATAGTGTATCTTGTAGACCAGGCCCATTGCAAGTTGCTGTACTCTGTCGTCTACTCTAAGCCATCCTAGGTTGTCAAAGTGGGCAGGGGTGAGGTGGGTTCTGGGGGTAAGGTCAAGTAGTAGTCTGACCAGTTTGTTTTGTGATGTTTGTAATTTTGTTTTAAGCGCCTTTGAGGTGCTTTGGTACCATGAGGTGCACGCATAGTCGTAGTACCCTTGAATGAGTGCTCCTGCCAGAGTCTTCAGGGTATTCTTGTTTACCAGAGAGGAGATCCTGTACAAGAATCTAGTTCGTTGGTTGACTTTTTTTATTACATTGGATGCCATTTTGTCACAGGAAAGATTTGCCTCTAGGATGGAACCCAGGTAGGTAATTTCGTCTTTCCTTGTGACAATATTGTCACCCACTGCAACTGAGAAGCCGTCGGTCTTGCTGAGTTTGTTATTTGAACCGAAGAGAATGGACTCTGTTTTGCCTATGTGTAATGATAGTTTGTTATCAGCGAGCCATATGCAGATTTTGCCTAGTTCCGAGCTGAGGGTTTTTTCAACCTGCAACTTGTTCTTGTCAGAGACCAGCAGGGCTGAGTCGTCCGCAAACAGGAACAAGTTGCAGTCACAGGCTGACGACATGTCATTTGCATAAATTAGGAAGAGTAGCGGTCCTAGTATGCTTCCTTGTGGAACACCACAGCTCACTGTGAGGGGGGGGGGGTAGAGTACCGTTTACCTCTACCATCTGTTCTCTCCCCTCCAGGTAGGATTGCATCCAGCTCACTGATAAGCTATCAAAACCAATTGCTTTTAGCTTGTCAATCAGAATGGAGTGATTGACAGTGTCGAAGGCCTTTTGTAGGTCCAGCATGACCATGCCGCAGTATTTGCCCGCGTCCACCTCTTGTTTGATGTGGTCGTTCAAATAGAGGAGGCATGTGTCAGTGGAGTGGGATGTTCTGAAGCCAGATTGGAATTCGTAGATTAGGTTTTTTTTCCGCCAGGTACTTTTCGACCTGTTCGTAGACTATTTTCTCCATGACTTTCGAGATGGAGGTAAGAATAGAAACAGGGCGGTAGTTGCCTGGGTCTAATTTGCTGCCCTTTTTGTGCAGAGGGGTCACTCGCAATTTTGAAGTCCTTGGGGACGTGTCCCTGTTTTATAGAGAGGTTTATTATGTGTGTGATGACTGGGGTGATGGCGGCTGCTGCGCCTCTGAGGAATTTGGAGGGGATGTTGTCATGGCCAGTGGCCTTGTTAGGTTGGAGGGCGCTCAATCAATCAACAAAGAGACAGAGAGAGGTTGAGTGGAGGTGAGGAAGGAGCAGAGAGAGAGAGTGTGATACAGTTTGTGAGGTGAGAGGTAGTTGAGAGCAGTGATGCAGTGGTGGTCCCACGCAGTCTTAGCAGTTTTCTGAGCAGAAGTACGCGCAGTCGCGCACGGATGTGTATGCCCAGTCGCGCACGGATGTGTACGCGCAGTCGCGCACGGATGTGTACGCGCAGTCGCGCACGGATGTGCACGCGCAGTCGCGCACGGATGTGCACACGCGCACACAAAAATGTGCTCCACTCATGTGCGCTAAGTACCCACCGTCTTATAACAATAGCGCAGGTCGTCGGGTGTCTTCAACTACACTAGCCGGCACTTATCTATCATATAGACTTTGCATAATAATAGGATACCAATACTAACATAACAAATAAAGAGAAGTGCAAAACCAAAATACAAGCCCTGTGGCTGTGGGGGTTTGCTTGAGCTGTGGAACTCTCACTATGTTGTCGTGACAATTATGCAAATTCACTTTACATAATTATGTAAATCACAGTTTAGCCCATACGGTGAGAATAATTACGAGTCACAGCAATATATAAAAACAGAGTCTTACCTTAAGGTGTATTTGAAGAAAGTTTATTAAAGATACCGACAATTCACACAGTAACTGAGTCTCTCTGGGTCCCTGCTAATCAGGGTTATCGCATCATTACCTCTGCCCAATGCACCTATGTCCAACAGAGATAACTATCTGTTTCTAACTGACTACCTCCAGTGTTCCATAAAGTTCTGGAGGAGAGACTAAAAAGCACACAGTAACATCAGCTTATATAATAAATAAAAGAGGAGGGTTATTCTTATCATACAAATCTGATCTTAACCAATCAATGACCCTTGTGTCATTTATCCTGTGGGTTATTGGACATCTGATTCATGATGTAAATTACCCTTAATCCAATCAGCTTGGAGGCTCTGCTCCTTATCCCAAAAGCTGATCTCGTATCAGTTTTACACAGAATTCAACATGTTGTCAACAACATGATGACATGGTACTTCAGAATTCAATTTTGCATCAACAACATGACATTGCATTTCATTACTTGTTGACACTCAAAGACAGGCATGTCTGCAAGTTACCTTTAATATGACCTTTCATGTCCTGCTGGAGGGATATGGTATTACAATCAATTAATATTAATATAATAGTGTTTATTATGCATATTTCTACTACAATTCCCCCTTAAACACTTATATTAATATAGCCACTACACCATGCCTAGACCCTTGCTCGTGCATGGGTATCTTATTTTCCTGTAAGCTTTTTCTGTGAGGGATTTTTTTTTTTTTTATCCACTTTTTCTCCCATTTTTCTATATTTTTCTCCCATCCCAATTTCGTATAATCCAATTCAACCCTCCCCTGTCACGGACGCTGTTTCTTGCCTCCCACAAGCCGGCTGCAATGTGGACTAAGTCATACATAGCACAAGTTCCCTCCGGTACTTGAGGTAACAGCAGTCGCATCTTTTCACCTGCGCAGCTCGATCTCTCAGTGGCGAGGAGTAACGCGTGGGAGGCTCACGCTGCCCCCGACACTTCCTGATTCTACTGCGCAGGCGCACCAACCGACCTGTAGGAGTCGCTGTCCACAACGCCCGATCCCCACCCATCAGTTTCCCACCCCCTAATACGGCCAATGTGTATTAGTACGGACGACCAGCTAAACTGAAAGCAAATGTGGAGCACTGGGCTCGAACTGACGAGCCCAGCGTCTCCAGCATTTCGTGGCGAGTGCCTTGCCCACTACGCCACGTAGCCGCCCCATCTGTGAGGGAAATATTATCCACTTCGTGTTAAATACATATTTCTCTGTACAAAACTTTAACTAGTCTGACTAGTATACAGCCCAAACAATGTAGGTGACAGTTTTAAACAGTGTCTGTCTCTTAAACAACAGCCAAGGTTGAAGAGATATGACATGGCCTTTCCTCCAGTTCTAGTGTGAAGACACAACAGAGCCATAGACCAAATTTTGTTATCACACTCATCTGGGGCATTTGTTTGTTTACCTTTCTTGTCGTATCTATTTTCCCTTTTAGCAATATATTGTGAACATGTTAACATTTCCCTATAATCATAATAATTTTCTCCATATTTCATCGAGTCCAGTGTACAGGGCACACTTCCATATTTTGCGTATCTTCTAACTGGGAAGTTATCCCAATAGTCAGTCCACCTGTTCCTTTCTTTCATCAACCTGCTCACTTAGAGCAGCGCTCAGTTTCTGTACTTTCTTGATCATCATGGTTGGAGGTCATCGAGGCTCCGTTGATTCCCACAGCCATGCCCATGGAGGCCATGGGGAGCTTGGGGATGACAGCAAGTCCCATGATGCACAACTGCAAGCCGATGCATCAACCTGCTCACTTCTCTTGCTGTATGGATCTGATTCAGTCATAAATGGACATTGTGCTTATCAGCAACCCACATGTTTCCTGTCACTTCTCTTTCGATAGTTAATTCACCCCCCCTTCAGATAATTATATACATATAAACATCCCACTTGGTTTCCGTAACACTTTGAGTCGCTGATGTAATAACATTCAACGTGAAGCTTTTCACATGCCCCCCCCCCCCCCGTTTTTGTAGGGAAGTCAAAACCTTTTCGGTTAGATTCCTGTGTCTCTCAACAATACTCTCACATCTTCCTTCATGTTTATCAGTCACCCCAATCTCAAAGTTCTCAACAATCTTTTGCAGGTGTTCCTTTGTACACTGAGGTCGCTTTCACACAGGGGCTGTTTGGTCCGGACTTTCGGACCAGAATTCGATAGTCCGGTTTTTCGGGTCTGTGTGAATGCGCGTCGAACTCGGTCCGCGGACCAAGCAGGCGAACTCTAGTCCACCTGAAAACGTAGGTCTCGGTTCGGCTTCAGCGGACCAAATGCGAACCAAATATAGGAAGTGATTATTATTACCACTGCTTGCAGCACTCACTGCAAAACAAGCACACTGCATCTAATCTCTCTATCTATCTATCGATCTATCTATATATCTATATATATATATATATCTAACTGTGCATCTTGGGAAGAAGGAAGAAAAACGCGGCTTATTATTATTACCGAGGCGCACGGCATTAATAATGGATCAATATGCCACGTCAATACTATTATTATTATTATTATTATATTATTATTATTGGTCTACAAGTTGTTTAGCGAGAGGATGGTGGTAATGTGCTTCAATAGAACAATGGATCAATGCCATGTCAAAACTCGCTCCGCTGATCTGGAGGGCTCGCAGACAGTCCACACACACGCGCGCGCGCACACACGGCTTGCAGCCACACACACATTTCCACTGTCCAATAGACAAGCGCCCTTTTCGACCACGTGACATTGTTCAGAAGGTCTCGGTCCGCTGACAGATTTCTCTATGTGAACGCAGGCGAACCAAATGAAGAATGCAACAATGTTGCAACTTCACCCCCAGAACCGCACCGAGTCCACCAAAACTATATGTGAAAGCGACCTGAGTCAATAACTCCATTGAAGGAGTGTGTATAAAGTCTTTCACAATGGAAGCCATATTTAAAACACTAATCACTACGATATTTGTATTTGAGCAACCCTGGTTCCCTACCACTCATATAACTACCTTAAACCTAACCGTCTTCTTTGAGGCATGCCGGGCTCAAGGCTACTTTAAACGCTGAACTCCACAACCCTAAAGTCTGGAAGCGTACCCTCTACAGCAGGGATCGCCAATTAGGTTTTGCGGCGGGCCAGATTTTCCCCAAGCCGTTGCTTCGCGGGCCAGGATCAAAAACAATGGCTAATTTAATATACTGATATTGAAAAAAGACAAACGTTTTTCTCTGGTCTGCATCCCCCCAACAACCGTGTGCACTGCGCCGCACTGCACTGCACCCACTCTGCAATCCGCCAAACAAAGTTCTCACTCATCCATTCATTCATGAACAGCTCTCAGCTGTTGCAGATCACCGCGGCGCCGGCGGGTGATGAACAGATCAGAATGCATGAAAACACGACTCACCATATTGTACCTCCTTGTTTGTTGTTAAGTCCTCCAAAATCCCTGCTAATGTTTGAAACATGTCATATCCACTCGCCGCCCTCCAATTCCAGATTGGCGTTGAATGCAGCTACTTTATCTGCCAACTTGCCTCGTTGTTAATGTTGTTGTTGTTGTTGTCGCCACATATTATGCAGAGAGGACGTCGGCTCGGCACGCAAGAATCACCGACCTGTTGCGATAAACCCGTATTTTAAGTATGGCTCCTGTTTATTAAAAGAAGCGTTATATTTCCCCGTTGCTATCCAAAGATGTTTGTTTTGTTTTCTTCAACTCGCTCGCGAGTCGCATCTCGAACGCGGAAGTGAAAGTGCGTTAGGGAAAGAGACACAGGGCCCGGTGGGACTATTCCATTGGTTCTCCCAGTCCACCTGACCATTTCTAGCATTTCAATTGGCTATAGTGACAGACATGCTTTTGATGACTGCCGGTAGATAGATACAGCTTCACAATAAAAGACACCCTGGCGTCCCGAGTGAATATTTCCCGTGCGTCAAATAAATATCATATTCTCAAAATAATCTGACGGGCCAGAAATTATTGTTGGCGGGCCAATGTTGGCCCGCGGGCCGCCTATTGCCGATCCCTGCTCTACAGAGCCCAAAGTCTCCACCCAGGATTATCTCAAAATAAAAAAGGAAAAATAATAAATTAGTGGACTGTTGGAAATATTCATTATTCAATATAGCTGGCCCACTCTGCGCCTAACTAAACCAGGGCTTCTCACTAATACTTTTGTTTGGTTTTTATCATAGAAATCTTTAAAGAAGGGAAGTCTTGTGGCTCGAACATTTCCTGCAGTGGCTGGCATGAATCCAAGTTTGGTTGTTCTGCAACCTTGAATGCAGACGTGGTGATGAGCAGGACCTGGTATGGTCCATCTTTGACCACCACCCAATCTCCTGGTTGCAGGCTATGAAGTGGGCCCTCCGTGGTTTCAGTAGGGCTTATTTTACCTGCGAGCGGATAGAAAAACTAGAACCTTTGTTAGATTGGTGCATTATTCCTGCTTTCTTTCTTCTATCCCTTCTAGGCTATTTATAACTTTGATGGAAAGAATATTTTTATTTTCTTTTGTGGACGTTTTGAGTACTGCACTCATTTTCTTTAGCTTGTTCTAGCTTTGATGCTATTGGCTAATTCAGTCATGTGACACTGCCAGGTCAGCTATTTCATCACCCCAGAAAGTGTTTGTCTGCTCTCAGCATTATTCCTATTCTTCCAGCCTTGGAAATTATTGCTTGTAAGTTTTTGTATTGTGCAAACATCATATTGCAATTTATTTCACCTGTGTGAGTCTGTGAATGCTCAGTTAACATGTTTGCTTAGTTTGGATACACTCGTGTTAGCTCCTGGTTAGCCTACCTGTATTGCTAATGTTATGCTAATTATCAGTCAACTCAAAGGACTTTCTGTTTCATATTTTAGTGGAGTGAAATTTGTAAATATTGTACTTTATTTAAAAGGCACATTCACATCAGCATTTAAGTGACATTTGGCTTTAGCTCATTTAGTAATTTTACATTTAGTTTAAGTCAGTATTTGTATTGTACACTGTAATGCAATGTTATTGACAACAATTGTGTGATTATTATTTTTTGTTGTTGTTGTGTATTTCAGTTTTACACAATTGTAATTTGAGAACAGACAACAGTAAAACAATCAATGGGTACCATCTTCCTGGACTCTTAGTTTTGAAACAGCAATGTGCAATATTATTTTATTCCATTTTTATTCTATTCTTATCTTAGGCAATTTGATCACTTTGATGTTGAGCGATTTGCAGTGTCAAATTTCCCTCTGGATAATAAAAGTATTTCTCACTTCATATAAGTAAGGAATTTCTCACAATTTTTTTTTGTGAGAAATCTTATTTTTTTTTATTTAGTTGTATCCCAATAAATGGCAAATGGCTATTTTCTCTTTCTCTATCCTCCCCCCTTTTGAACAATGGTTTAAACCATAGCTCAATCTAGTTATAATAGAGAAATAGCCCTTTGTCCACACTTGTTGTGATATTTGTTACTATGGCCCCCACTTAATGTCAGCGACTTCTGGTTCCTGAGAAGCGCTTTATAAATGCAATGAATTATTTTTATTATTATTTGTGTGCCTGGCACTGCCACCAAGCAGTCATATACAGACATACAGTACATATTGTGGCATCTGTCTGTGCCTCTGTCTGTCAGTGACAGCAGCGGCCCTGTAATTCTTTGCCCACTTTGATTTGTGCGTTGTGCTGTCTGAAATAGAGAAACATTTATATTCCATTTCAGGCAGTTGTACATATAACTCACAGAATTTGATTTAATATCTCTGTATTTTCCTTTTATCATAGAAAAATGTTTTTTTTAACCATTCTTCCTCAAACTGGGGGTCGGGTTTTGTCACAGTTTTTTCTGTGACATGTAATTCTGCTGGGGACATGACGTCCGCTTCAAACTCCCATCCAGTCTTAATTTCTTTAACTAATTGTTCAGATATCGAATCAGGACCTGTTGATAGATCCCATGAATAATAATATATAGGTTTGGCTACCCCATATTTTATCATATCGTATATCTCTCTCATCTGTCCAAATTATTGTCAATTTTGAGCTGTCACTCAATATGGAGATATTGGGGGAGTATAGTCACCCTCCTTCCCGGGGGCCTTCCCCATCTATTTCCGTCATCTTTTTCTGGCCGTAGGGCACTCCCTCTGCCAGTGTCCCTCTTTTCCACAATTACGGCACGTATCTCTACCTCCCGGGCGTCCACCCTTAGTTTTTGTTCCCTTTTGTGGAGGCTTAAAGAACCTGTATCTGGTCCCTTTAGACCATTGGGTCGGACATTTGGACACTCAAATGTCTGTAGCTGCTGTAGCTGCTGTAGCTGTAATTGATTTCGCACTTCTCTTTTCCGCCACCCTTCGTTCCTCAGGTCTTGTTCTGCATGACTTGCATATCTTAATACTTCATCTATTCTTGCAGTCTCACACCCTATGCAAGACGTCTGAGCTGTTCCACTGTACTTTGTTCTCAGTCCTTCCAGGAAACGGTTTCCCAATTGCTGTTCTGTGTTCCCCCGAATGTCACCTGGAGGCATAGCTCTGCCGCTGTGATAGGCATATACTGCACATAGTCTATCCAACAACTCCCCTGTGGTTTCATTTCCTAGTTGTTTACAAGCTTTTATCCTTTCCCAGTTTGAACGGAGGGGAAATGCCTGATTAGTTCGTATTTTGGTCTCATGGCCTTCTAGTTGTGACTTTAGTTTTGTCTTCACAACTTCAGGCCCATGTTGGCATTCCATGTCTTTTGCCGGACCCTTCAACACTCTAGGCTCCTTGGTTTTGCTATTGGTTTTTCCCATGTCTTTTGTTTGTTTTATTTATCTATTTATTTATATATATTTATATATATATATCTTTTGTTCCCAATTTTGTTATCATCAGCAGTGTTGTGCCGATAATTTAACAGATTTGATGAAGAGATCGTGTGATCAAGGCGATCTTGTCATCCTCCAAAGTTGGGTTCTGTTCAGTAACTCATATACTTATTTATTTATTATCTAACATTGACAAAAAACAGTGACACACAACGAACACCGGTCAACAAAACATATACCCATGTGTTACTGTATATATGACACAGGCCCTGTGTCTGTGTGTCTGTGTCTGTGTGTCCTGGCTAGCTGCCAGGGGGCTCGCAGGGCCCTTCGCGTGTATGTGCTTATCAGCTCGGGCCACCTTGCAGTGGCTGGCTGTCGGTGTCTACCCACTGTTACACTTATGTCCCATTAAAACGTAACTACTTATTAATATCTAGTTTGCTTAATTTCCGTTTCTTTTGGAATTTCTTTTCTTTTCTTTTATTATAGTATTTCTGGAATAATTATAATTTCTTTTTCAAGAATTTTTTAACGTTTTTGACGTCCGGACCTGGTTTATAGATCATAATCTTTTCCGTCCAGCATGTTTTCTGGGACCATGATTTATAGATACAATATTTTTTGGCCAGCATTATTCTGGGACCTCAATATTTATAGATACTTCAATTATTATGCATATTTCTACTACAATGTGACAAATGGTCCCGACTGGAAGGATGAGGCATTAAGTTGTGCTTCAGAAGGAAACTCCTTCTATAAACTGTAAGTTACATTGTTAATTTAGTTTGTATTTACTTGTCTAGTTTAAGTTAATTCAATTAAAGAAATTGTAACTACAATATTGTATCTACAATTACATTTAAAACATTGTTTGTTTTTCAACCATATCTGTTGACAATATAATTTCTTTATATATTGAAGGCTACATCCTGCTACCTATTTCAAGGCAATATTTACAAAAACTAAACAAAAACTAGTAATTTCCTATACAAACATGTTTCCTACTATTTATGCATAATAATCATCTGTTCTGTGCGACCGCAAGGGAACATGTATGTGCACATGCGTGCACGTGGTGTCCAGGCAGTTCTGATATTACGACTGCATCCCTGGTTGAGAGGAGAAGTAAAAGTGAGACTCCCTTGTGACACTGACCCTGGACCGGAAGACAAACCCTGAGTATTGAACATTCCCTTTTTGTACGAGAGCCTGTTACGTGTTTTGACCCTGGACTGTTATTCGACTACTCTAATTGCCCATCGGACTTTTGTGCTTTTATTCAATAAATATCTTTTATTTATTGAAATTGTGCTTGTGTGGAAAATTGTATTTGTTTGTTTTGAACCATGTCGAGCCTGAACACCACCAGGCTTGTCACAATATGTATAAAAAATGGCTAGAGGAACTATACAGGGTAACATACAGTTTTGGCAAATACTAATAAGGTATTTAAAAAATGTATTGTTAACTAAGTTCATTTTTTCAATATAAATCTAGTAATGTATGAATTTGTAAATATAATATAGTATGTTCTGATTAGTAAATAGGGGTGGGATTAAATAAGTGTATGCTTCTTCCCACTCCTTTTCAAATAATAAAATGACAAAAACAAATTTAGTTTGACTTTTTTGTTTGTTCTTTGTTATTTTAAATTTTTTATATACATTTATTATTTGAATGGCTTGAGGCTATATCTGTACTTGATGTTTGTTTGTTATGTTGCATATTTGAAATAAACTTCAATCAATCCTTGAGTCCGAGAAAGGTGCTTCTCTCTTTAAATCCAATTCATGTGTGTGTGTGGGTGGGTGGGAGGGTGGGTGGGCGCACGCTTTGGAGAAGAGGACACATGCTAGATCATTTCAGGGGACCACCTCTGACAGCTGATGAGCCTGTTTCCACTCTGACCTACATTCCACTGACAGTAACTCTGACTTTCGCACCAACACATTCTCATACACATACTGATTTTATGTGACTACATCCTATTATCTTTCTACACCAGTGGGTCCCATTCCCAGTGTAAAAGCTAACATCTGTATGTATATATACAGTATATTTATGTTTTCTATTTAACCTTATTTAACAAGGCAGGTTTAAAGGTTCCCTGTCTTATAAATTGCCTTTTCCAGTGTTTAGCATTGTTTCCTAGCAATGGGGGTTTGTGGGGTATGTGTCTCTAATTCTCATTTTGGCGGATTGCTCCAATTCAGTTGAGACAATATCCCCCCCTCACTGAACTAAGCCATTCTGATTTGACTGTTTTGCTGATGTGAATAAGGCACTGATTGTAGTCACCGCCCACAATCAACAATTCGCTCAACAACAGAGAGAGTGGAAATACTGACACTTCCTCAAACGGGTTTACGTGCGTGGGTGCCTACAGAGAGAATCAACAATTCGCTCAACAACGGAGCAGTGGGAATAATGCGGAAGCGGTCTCCCTGTCCCTGACTCTGACACTGAGCACCCCACACACACTCCTAACCGTGCGCACGGGGAAACACACACACACGCAATCGGGAGCACTCGCATATCACTGTGTCAACCTGCTGCAAAATATCATTGTGCACGCTCCCACGCGCGCGCCCGTATTACGATCCGTGCAATAATATTCACAGGGGTATATATTATCATTTGAAACAAGTTACCAATGCATTGTCCCGTGGATTATGCCCCCCCCCCCCCCCCCCCGCAGTGAAATTAATTAGTATCCCCCTCAATCTCTCTCTCTGTCTGCCAGTGCAGACTGTGGGTGACTGTCACTCAAAGCACTTATGGGCGGAGCCCAGCCCAAAACAGCTTGAAATCTTGAAGTGGAAAAATGCTGCTTTAGAGTACTTGATTAGAAATACAGAAACAATGCATTTTTTTTTCCTTACAGATGTGTTCCATAGACTGTGTAACATTGCCCAAATAGTGAAAGGAATAGCAAGACACGGGACCTTTCATATAATTTAATTTAATTAAGAACACATTCTTATTTACAATGACAGCCTGGCTAGAGGACAAAAGGGCTTATTGAAGGGTAACAAGAAAAAAAAAAGTAAAAGAGACGGACCTCACAGAGGTAAGGGAAATAATCAAACACAGTAAAACAACCAAATAAAATAACAAGGTATGTAATACATGAAGCAGAACAGACCATTTAGGAGAGGCAGTTAAATCATTTTGTGTCCTGTACTGTGCAGGACAGTGATGCAACAGTAGCAGGACAGTGGATCACAGTGATGTAGCAGGACAGTGATGTAGCAGGACAGTGATGTAGCATCACAGTGATGTAGCAGGACAGTGATGTAGCAGGACAGTACATCACAGTGATGTAGCAGGACAGTGATGTAGCAGGACAGTACATCACAGTGATGTAGCAGGACAGTGATGTAGCAGGACAGTACATCACAGTGATGTAGCAGGACAGTGATGTAGCAGGACAGTACATCACAGTGATGTAGCAGGACAGTACATCACAGTGATGTAGCAGGACAGTACATCACAGTGATGTAGCAGGACAGTGATGTAGCAGGACAGTGATGTAGCATCACAGTGATGTAGCAGGACAGTACATCACAGTGATGTAGCAGGACAGTGATGTAGCAGGACAGTGATGTAGCATCACAGTGATGTAGCAGGACAGTACATCACAGTGATGTAGCAGGACAGTGATGTAGCAGGACAGTACATCACAGTGATGTAGCAGGACAGTGATGTAGCAGGACAGTACATCACAGTGATGTAGCAGGACAGTACATCACAGTGATGTAGCAGGACAGTACATCAGTGATGTAGCAGGACAGTACATCACAGTGATGTAGCAGGACAGTGATGTAGCAGGACAGTGATGTAGCAGGACAGTACATCACAGTGATGTAGCAGGACAGTGATGTAGCAGGACAGTGATGTAGCAGGACAGTACATCACAGTGATGTAGCAGGACAGTGATGTAGCAGGACAGTACATCACAGTGATGTAGCAGGACAGTGATGTAGCAGGACAGTACATTACAGTGATGTAGCAGGACAGTACATCACAGTGATGTAGCAGGACAGTTAAAGGTGTATTCCACCCAAATGGTTAGCAGGACAGTGATGTAGCAGGACTGTACAGTACAGTACAGTGGACAGTGGTAAAATGGCTGCAGGACAGTTAAAGGTGTATTCCACCCAAATAGTGTTAAAGGTTATAACCCAAATCGAATGATTTAAAGGTGTATTCCACCCAAATTGTTTTAAAGGTTATAATACAGTAGCAGTACAGTGGATCACAGTGATGCAACAGTAGCAGGACAGTTAAAGGTGTATTCCACCCAAATGGTTAGCAGGACAGTGATGTAGCAGGACTGTACAGTACAGTGGACAGTGGTAAAATGGCTGCAGGACAGTTAAAGGTGTATTCCACCCAAATAGTGTTAAAGGTTATAACCCAAATCGAATGATTTAAAGGTGTATTCCACCCAAATTGTTTTAAAGGTTATAATACAGTAGCAGTACAGTGGATCACAGTGATGCAACAGTAGCAGGACAGTTAAAGGTGTATTCCACCCAAATGGTTAGCAGGACAGTGATGTAGCAGGACTGTACAGTACAGTGGACAGTGGTAAAATGGCTGCAGGACAGTTAAAGGTGTATTCCACCCAAATAGTGTTAAAGGTTATAACCCAAATCGAATGATTTAAAGGTGTATTCCACCCAAATAGTTTTAAAGGTTATAATACAATAGCAGTACAGTGGATCACAGTGATGCAACAGTAGCAGGACAGTTAAAGGTGTATTCCACCCAAATGGTTAGCAGGACCGTGATGTAGCAGGACTGTACAGTACAGTGGACAGTGGTAAAATGGCTGCAGGACAGTTAAAGGTGTATTCCACCCAAATAGTGTTAAAGGTTATAACCCAAATCGAATGATTTTAAAGGTGTATTCCACCCAAATTGTTTTAAAGGTTTTAATACAGTAGCAGTACAGTGGATCACAGTGATGCAACAGTAGCAGGACAGTTAAAAAGGTGTATTCCACCCAAATTCTATATGAATTGAAAATGGGGGACCCTGATGGAAACAAGACAAACGTCTTTCTCAGGTCTGCATCCCCTTAACAATTGTATGTATTGAGCCGTACTGTATTGTACCCATTCTGCAATCTGTTAAATAAAGTTTTCATTCATTCATTCATGGTTAGCAGGACAGCCCCATCACAATGTGCAGGAGGTGTGTACAGTAGCAGTACAGTAGGTGTACAGTAGCAGTACAGTATGTGTACAGTAGCAGTACAGTAGGTGTACAGTAGCAGTACAGTAGCAGTACAGTAGGTGTACAGTCGCAGGACAGTTAAAGGTGTATTCCACCCAAATGGTTAGCAGGACAGCCCCATCACAATGTGCAGGAGGTGTGTACAGTAGCAGTACAGTAGGTGTACAGTAGCAGTACAGTATGTGTACAGTATCAGTAGGTGTACAGTAGCAGTACAGTAGCAGTGCAGTAGGTGTACAGTAGCAGTACAGTAGGTGTACAGTCGCAGGACAGTTAAAGGTGTATTCCACCCAAATGGTTAGCAGGACAGCCCCATCACAATGTGCAGGAGGTGTGTACAGTAGCAGTACAGTAGGTGTACAGTAGCAGTACAGTATGTGTACAGTATCAGTACAGTATGTGTACAGTATCAGTAGCAGTACAGTAGCAGTGCAGTAGGTGTACAGTAGCAGTACAGTAGGTGTACAGTCGCAGGACAGTTAAAGGTGTATTCCACCCAAATGGTTAGCAGGACAGCCCCATCACAATGTGCAGGAGGTGTGTACAGTAGCAGTACAGTATGTGTACAGTATCAGTACAGTGTGTACAGTATCAGTACAGTAGGTGTACAGTCGCAGGACAGTTAAAGGTGTATTCCACCCAAATGGTTAGCAGGACAGTACATCACAGTGATGCAACAGTAGCAGGACAGTTAAAGGTGTATTCCACCCAAATGGTTTTAAAGGTTCTAATACCCAATTGTGTTATGGTGTCTTCCCCAAATCCTTTTAAAGCTTATAACCCCAAATAGTTTGAATGAATAAATGAATGAAATGGGACTATGAAGTCTTTATTTGTAACACATGTGAGATGGGCAGCACACACGCATTCCTTTGGGGGGGTTGCCATTGAAATGTCATCTGCGCTTGACCCATCCTGTCATCCTTCATCCTGTCGTGGGTCCGCTCCAATACAATACCTTGCCAATCCAAGTGCTCCTGTTCATCTTCATCAGGGACGTGACAGCATTAGCGATCAGTTCTGCATGTTTTTCCATTCTTTCGTTTTTATTTTTGTATGTGTATTCCCACAAATAGCTTTAAAGGTGTATTCATCCCAAATGTTTCTAAAACTTTATTCCACCCAAAGTTAAAATACTACTTCATGTTCAACTCCTAAAGGTATATATGCTTGAATTACATTCAAGTAATCTCATGACTTCCAGCTGGCTATAATGGAGGCGGTGAGCCCTCTAGTGTTCAAACATAAATAAGACACTATTCTAGACAAAATGAATTCTAATATTCTACACACCGGCGCCTAATTGTGCCTTAAACTAAACACAATTACAAAATATATATATATATATCGGAGAAGCTACCGACATAATCAAAACACTCATATGGCCCTTACACTGTGTCTACGTACGTGACTTCTATTTTTACTTCTATTTTTTTTACATGCTATACTATTTTATTTCACTTATCTTTTGTCTAGCAGTCTCTGGAGCGTAACAGAAAGAAGCATTTTGTATAAAAGTATTCTGTACTTCTGTATGACAACTATTAAAGAAACTTGAACTTGAAACTTGATACATGACATACAGATAGACAGTACTGCTACATCTATACATTTATGACATACCAGATTTGCAAATACAGTACTGTTTGTGATACATGGCAGGCATGTTAGACATCATTTTGCCTCCTGAGCACAGTGATGTACAGGTGCAGCTCAATAAATTAGAATATCGTGGAAAAGTATATATTTAGCTGTATTGATGCAGTAATTTGTGCAAAAGGAGCCCCAACCGCGTGAATACTTTCGGTAAGCAACAAGCCCTTCCGCGTTGCTCTGATTGGCCGAGCGTGCGCATGCACATGAGCCGCAACAAGCCCCTCAGCCAGGCAGCAATACTAAGGTCCGCTTAATGCAATTTATACAAATGGAAGTATTGATTTCGCCGTAACGAATCATTAAAAAAATATACCGTTAACTGGAATATGTTGTTTCTTTACACATATGTTGGATTATGTAATTGGTTTGTCATGACAAACCAATAAAAAAGACAAACCAATTACATAATCCAACATATGTGTAAAGAAACAACATATTCCAGTAACTTTTTCTGATCAGTTAGGAGTTGTTTAGAAACAGTGTAAATAATAACAATCAAATAGCACACAAGCTAACACTACTACAAGCACAACACATAAACAAGCACATCATTTGTGATCAACTGTAATCCTCATTGTGCAGGTGTTCTCAGTGAGCATGGTGAGGTTATGTGCACACATTCAGATTGTCTTGTCCTTTCATGGTGCTGGTCCTCAAAAAAATTGCAGTTACTTTGTTGGGCAAAAAGAGCAATAGACTTAAGCTAAATTCAGGCAGCCAACCACGTCCAATGGCTGCCGATATCCTCCACCCTAAAAAGGTGCAGGATCACAGAGCCTGAAGAAGAGTGGAGCAGGAGACCAAACACACCCAGGACAGGATGACCACAGTCAGCAGATGAGGGATGGAGCAGGAGAGATGAGGAATGAGATAGGACTAAACAGACCAGTAAGTAGTGATTCCGGGCCCCCTGGGAGACATGCCAAGGAAAGAGAAAAAGTAAAGCATTGTTAGTTAGTATTGTGGCTATATGATGCTAATTATGTGAGTTAGTCAACTGGCCTACTAGAAGGCCTTTTATATGAGATCAAGTCAAGTCAAGTCAAGAGTTTTATTTGTCACGGCATACGGATATACAATGAAATGCGGGTGGTCTTGCCCGCAACGATGTGCAATTGGTACAACATATAATAGAATCCAATACAAAAAAAATTGTGCAATAAAATTGTGCAATAACAGGTAGCAGGTAACAATACATTTGTGCAATAACGGGTAACAGTTAACAGTTAACAGTAGTAGTAATAGTAGTGCAATACACTGTTACTGTTGCTAATACTAATTTAAATTGGCCTTTCCTTTTGGCAATATATTTGGTATTTGGTATGGTCAAATATTCAGTATACTCAAGTCCCATTATGGAATATGGGTTTATTTCTGTGGCCACTACTGATGACCATTTTGTATAATGCGTCATTGACAGCAACATCATGTGAAAATGTGCCCCATTGCATTGGAGCCTGGTGAGAGGATACAACATAGTGCTATGTGTCTAAGTACTAAAGCGATCAGTGAAATCTTGGCCTGTACAGCAATATCAGAACCTGAACCAATCCCAGCTACTCACATAACCTAGTTTTAGGTAGAAGCATAAATGTCATAACCTGGCAGATCTCAAAACAAACTGGTCAGACTACTGCTTGACCTTACTCCTAGAACCCACCTCACCCCTGCCCACTTTGACAACCTAGGATGGCTTAGAGTAGACGACAGAGTACAGCAACTTGCAATGGGCCTGGTCAACAAGATACACTATACGACTAAGGTACCCATGTACATGTCAAAATACTTCCCAAAGGTCAGTGAATACCACGATCACAACACCAGAGGGAGCTCCACAAATCATGTTAAACCCAGATTCGGCTCAAACAAGGGACTAAACACGGTTCGCAATTATGCCACATCGATGTGGAACGCCCTACCCAAAGCTGTAAAGCAGGGGTCAGCAACCTTAGGCACGAGTGCCACCATTGGTACACATTATCTAAACCAACATGGCACACTAGCAAATGTGTAAGAGGAACCTTTTTGGAAATGTTGAGTTACCTCCCCATGCAGTTACCTCTTTCACAGCCATTGGCAGTTGCACAGCCTGTTATTTATGGTACTGTAGGTTGACTGATATACCAGGGATATTTCATGGTCAGAGCCAATGAGAAGGGTCAGTCTGTTGTTGTTTGCCGAACATTGAGTGTTAAACGCCATTTTGAGACCAAACATGAGAACTTTAAAGGATGAGGCAGACAAGGCTGAATGTGTCCAGGTATGGCAAGCAAGCATCTCATAAAGACGGCAGCATTCTCTTATATATTTATGAGAGGAAAATGGTTATTAAAACTATTGCTATGCACGTTGCCTATATGGATGGAATAGAATTACAGATCTGTTGGAGATTTACATTGTGATGTGGTGTCATAATTAACCTTAACATTGATATGGCACACTGGTTAACAAGAACATTTTAAAATGGCACTTTGTATCAAAAAGGTTGCTGATCCCTGCTGTAAAGGAATGTGAATCACTACCCACTTTCAAAACCACTCTCAAAGAGCAACTACGGGAGACTGCAATTCGAAACTGGACCCTGTAAATGTCCTAACCCAACCCCCTCCAATGTACAGTAAATGACCAAGTGTGGTTTCGTCAATATTCCAATGTACAGTTTTGTTTGTACAGTTGTACAGTGTACTTAGTATAATAGTAGTAGTAAAGTATAATTTCTGGGTACTTTTTACACCCCTGTTTATGATGAATTGAAAATGGGGGACCCTGATGTAAACAAGACAAACGTCTTTCTCTGGTCTGCATCCCCTTAACAATTGTATGTGTTGAGCTGTTTTGATTGATTGATTGAAAACTTTATTAACAGATTGCAGAATGGGTACAATATAGTACAGCTCAATACACACAATTGTTAAGGGGATGCAGACCAGAGAAAGACTTTCGTCTTGTTTACATCAGGGTCCCCCATTTTCAATTCATCAGGACAGACATACATGACATACAGATAGACAGTACTGCTACATCTATGTACTGTACTGTACCCATTCTGCAATCTGTTAATAAAGTTTTCAATCAATCAAACACAACTACTGTACATAACGTTAAATAGACCGTGGACGACGTACCCCCCCCCCCCCCCGCACACAACCTACAGCATAACTTCCCACAGTAACATTAACCAAATACTGTGGGCGACGCAGCCCCCCGCCCCCCTCCCACATACAACCTACAGCATAACTTTTATATCAGTATAATACAACTCTCAAAGCCAACGTAGAGTTTGTGCACTACTGTACATTTTAACTAGCACTTACCAGCCTCGGGACTCGGCAGTTCTGTTGTACAATGTGGTAGAAAAGATCGCTCCTGTGAATTGAAAAGCAAGCCCCGCCCCCAGCCTAGTGAATGAGAAAAGCCTGCCCCTAGTGGAGCAGGACAGTCCCTACACAGTACACTACACAAAATGATCACATCACTGTGATCCAATGTCCTGACTCCTGCTACATCACTGTCCTGCTACAGTACATCACTGTGATCCAATGTCCTGACTCCTGCTACATCACTGTCCTGCTACAGTACATCACTGTGATCCACTGTCCTGCTACTGTTGCATCACTGTCCTGCACAGTATGATGAATTGAAAATGGGGGACCCTGATGTAAACAAGACAAACGTCTTTCTCTGGTCTGCATCCCCTTAACAATTGTATGTATTGAGCTGTTTTGATTGATTGATTGAAAACTTTATTAACAGATTGCAGAATGGGTACAATACAGTACAGCTCAATACACACAATTGTTAAGGGGATGCAGACCAGAGAAAGACTTTCGTCTTGTTTACATCAGGGTCCCCATACATGACATACAGATAGACAGTAGGCCTACTGCTACATCTATGTACTGTACTGTACCCATTCTGCAATCTGTTAATAAAGTTTTCAATCAATTCAATCAATCAAACATGTATATATTCCCTCCCCGCCGTATGTATATTTCTCTCCCACCCACCCACCCCCTCCTAATGTACAGTCCCCTCCCCATCATATGTATATACTCTGTCAGGATCTAGGGGTAACAGTACTGTATATTTGAATACCGGTTATGTCACAATTTACAAATGTATCGGTACTAAATACCTATATGTCCCTAATACCCTATGCCATAAATGTCATGCATGTTGTGTATGTCATAAATGTCTATATGAATTGAAAATGGGGGACCCTGATGGAAACAAGACAAACGTCTTTCTCAGGTCTGCATCCCCTTAACAATTGTATGTATTGAGCCGTACTGTATTGTACCCATTCTGCAATCTGTTAAATAAAGTTTTCATTCATTCATTCATTCATTCACAACTCTCAAAGCCAACGTAGAGTAGAAAAGATCGCTCCTGTGAATTAGAAAAGCCAGCCCCGCCCCCAGCCTAGTGAATGAGAAAAGCCTGCCCCTAGTGGAGCAGGACAGTCCCTACACAGTACAGTACACAAAATGATCTAACTCTTACTGCCATTTAGTTAAAAAGCTGAGTGACGGTTGCAGGTGTGTGTAAACAACTCTGCGATAGAGTCCTTAACACATTGGCGGCCACTGGGATGAGTCTAATATCACTCTAGACGACCAGCATAATTATGTAAACAGACTTGGGTCTGTTTGTAGAGCTAAATCTATACTTTATAGTATTGCTATCTGTCCATTCTCATTGTCAATTCAGACCATAAACCGTCCCTTCAAAATGGCTTAAAGAAAAAAAAATCATCAATACGTTCTCATTTTATAGCACCGTGAATATAAGCGTTATAAGGGATTCCAGCTAGGATATTTCCTGGAAGGCTAGATAAAGGGCTAATAGCTACTAGGGCTGTCCCCGACTAAGGATTTGGATTGTCGACTAGGATTGGCCAAAATTTGCCGTTAGTCGACTATTGGTATATATATATATTTTTATTTTTATTTTTTTTTATCATTCCATTTGGGCTGTGGGGGGTGCTTAATGTCTGAAGGAGTCGACTGAAGGCTTCTTGTCCTCTGCAAAAGCATGCAATTGGTCCACTGATGGATACATCTTGATATTTGTCTAGTATAGTGTGTTCATTAGATGGGTGAAATCCTCTTTCAGTGCCTGTTTTCGTAGGCAGTTAGCCTCTGGTATGCGTGCCATTAGCGTTAGCCACGCTTCTATGCCTCTTTTCTTTATATATTCGACTAAGGCATGAAAAGATCTTAAAAGATCTTAAAAGATCTTACCATGAGCCGGTTGGATCGATCGCCATCTGGTAGATCGATATGTCCATTGGCTGATGATAAATCCCCTTACTGCACTGAAATCCGCGATCCAAAACGTATTCCGTGCAACAGACAATAGCGATCGCTTCATGTGAGTAGAAAACTGCATTAGAGATAAAAAAAAAAAAAAAAGACAACTTCGGCCACAGGGAACACTGCATTATCGCGATAGCGCCCCTAAGAGGATCTGGCCGGTAATGCACTTTTTCGAATTCAAAGAGTAGGGTAGATCTGCAGTGCAGCTCTGCGACTTTGAATAGGTTATTAAAATGGAATAAAAGCCAAAACTTGCCACGGATATATCCGTCCTTCGGTCCTTTAAGCATGTGTTAAAAGTAGTGAGGGGAGGGTCAATTTGTCACAAGTCTTTTGCATCTCGTTTGCAACGCGGAACATCTAGCAAGATATGGTGAGCAGTTTTGGTGTTATAGGGAGTAGATGACTTTTAACAGGTGTATCAAATAAGGAAGGGTCAGACCACGGAGGGTTTTGTAAATGAGTGTAAGCCAATAAATTTCTCGTTAAGAGTGTAATGATGGCCAATTTACAGATGTGTATAAGTTGATGACAGTGATGTGTTGAAAAGGGGGCATTTGTAGCAAACCTAATAGCTTATGCATACTGCACCTTATGTGATGAATAAACCTCTTTAATCCTGAATCAATTTTTGTACCTGCATTCTATTTTTTCTTTTTATTCTTTAATTTCTCTGTTTTCCCCCCCGTCCCAATGTTAGTCGTTGTGCCAATTCCCCCCCCCCCCCCCTCCCCTACCTGGTTGTTGTTTGCATGTTCTCCTACGAGTCGGTACAAGGGCGTCCCGAGTCGATTGCACGCTTCCTCCGATACGTGCGGTAACAGCCAGTGATGTCTTTTCACTTGGCAGCGAGGACTCTCATTTGGTGAAGTGTAACGAGTGGGAGGGCACGCTATCTCCACCAAGTCCTGCCCCCACTGAGCAAGCGCCGAGACCTGACCTGTAGGCGTCGCTGTCCACAACGCCAGATTCCCACCCACCAGCTTCCCACCCCCTAATACTGCCAATGGACCTATCTCAAACCCTACCCTCTTTTCTTGATCCTCCAATCACAACTGTCGCTTACCTCGGACAAACAAAGTAATACAAAGTATTAGTATGAACGATCTATTTTGTTTTTAAATGGAAAATAAAAAGGTTAACGAGTAACTTATTGATTTGTAAAATGTTATTATTATTCCAAATTAAGGGGATGGTGTAGTGTTTTGATTGATTAACTATCTTGATTAAAAGTGTGTGGGTCTATTATTTTTCTCATTATACTATCCACTGAACTGCTTTATGTGTACAACCTCAATCTTTAGAAAATTGTAAATCAAATCAAATCAAATCAAATTTATTTGTAAGGCCCGACAACACACGTTAATGTCCCCATGGGCCGGACACGTCTTATTTAAACAAGTCAAGAAGAAACATAACAATAAGTCAAGAACAAAACAAGAACACCATAAGGTCCAACAAATTTAAAATGAATGCAAATAAATGAATGAATGCAAGCACTCCCAGACATACCCCAAGCGAAGGTAAGGAAAAACTCACTAAAACCTAACAATAGGGAAAAAATGCTCCACAGGCAGTGTGGAGGAGAGAAACCTTAGAAGGGCCATTCAAGGGGGGATCTCCCTTCTTAGATGTCGGTGATAGTAGTGTTGCAGACTAACAGTTGGTAAGCATGCACTCATGTGTGTAGTGAAACACAGATGAGTGCATGCAATAGCAACTGAACATTTTGAAAGATTAAAGATAGAGCTGATAGCGAATCTATTTGAGGCACAGGGGCGACGCAAAGAGGGTCCAGCATCTTTAATATTGCAGGTTGGGAATCACAAGGTTTTTGATAAAAATGTGCTGCATGCATCACGGATTGTGTTTATGGAGGTTTATCGAATAATTTCCCCGACAGGATGTCATGCATCGGTGTGATTTTTTTTTTTTTTTTTTAACAACGTTTTGAAACATTCGAGTCATTTTCACAGCGTGTGCAATGCTGTGTTGTTGGTGTAGAGAGAAGGGGATATGATTTAAATGTATGGTTAATAACACGTACGTTGTGGCCCGTTTCTCAGCTGTATCCAATCGCTTGCCTATAGCAAGTAGCGTATATGCATATAACATTGTTTAGAAACCTATTTTGCGAACGTTAGAATGTGTTTTTTTGTCCATTTTCGTCAAGATGTACTCCGTGGATTACATGCTAACGTCACGTTACTGTTGACACACATTTATTGTGGTCTGTAACTTGGCAACAAAGAGAGCCGCTATTGGTCGAGCGCAAGATACTCGCACCAATATGTCAAATTATACTATGCGGTGACCAGTGGCGGCTGGTCCATAGAGGGCTCTAGGGTGCCGCCCCCCCCCCCTGGTGGAAAGAAGAACAAAGAATTATTTGCACGTCCTATTCATCCCCTGGCCCCCTCCCCTCTCTTTTCTTGGGCGCTAGACATCAGCACCAGCGTCAGTGCACAACTCACAGGGCAAAATGCAACTAAATTTAATCCAATCGGCATCTTCAAATACGATATCCGAGGGCGCTTTTCTCTAGCACTCAAAGTAGTCACTCTATTGGCTAAGAGTGGCACGTCCCGAATCACCTCGAGGGTCTACCATGAAAATATGCTCAGCTAGTAGTTGTCGGAAATTTATAATAATCACAAGATACTGTACATTCAGACAGTGTTGGATCTAACTAAATGGATTTATATGGACACTTTTATGGAAAGTTCAAGTCCGGACCACAAAGCTTCTTGAAGGGTTAAGGCTATACTCTGTCGTTTAGCTGGTTTGGTAAGAAGTGGACTTGGCTACAACAAGAATCTATATGGCTAGCTGGATGCAGTCATGTAAATGCCGGATTTTGCATTCCATCATGCCTGCTTTTTAAAACAACAAGGACAGATACAACATACCCATGGACTGTTACTGGAGTAAAGGATATGAATCACTTATTAAATTTTTTTTTAAAGTGGATTAAGGCTTGTGGACAGCTGAATGTCTCGCCCCCTTTTCCTTCAACTCTTCTGATGGTAAGTCATATGTTTAATTTACGCAAGCCAGCTATGAGGGCCGACGATCCACTCTACTGGTTAAATTACTTACTTGTGAGTAGTACGTTCGTTGATAAAGAAAAGTAATGTACACAGCCGCTCCATTGTAAAGCAAAGATATCCAAATGGGTTATTTCTCTTCCACAGCGAAGTCTTTCTTTACAGAAGTGGTCCTAAATCTACTTTCCTAAATATTCACGTCACTACTACAAGGTAAGAAAACTGTATTTTCCCAGTCTCCAAAATCACTGCCGACTCGACACATGAAAATTCCTCCACACTGGAAAGCCGTAAATCCACTTGCTGGCTCTTTCCACAGCAAACCGGAAGGCTTGGCACCTTGGTTGAAAAATGCAGGCTCCAGTCTTGGTTGTTGAGTCCATCCGTTCAGTCCTGTTCACACACTGCTCTGAGAGAATTGTGGACTCTATACAACTGTTCTAGAATGTCGGTTATGACATCATACGGTGACATCACGAATGTTCCAGAACGTTCTATTATGACGTCATACTGTGACATCACCAACGTTCTAGAATGTACTATGTTCTAGAATGTTCGGCTATGACATCACCACAAATGTTCTATAATGTTCTATGTTCTAGAATGTTCGGCTATGACATCATCACAAATGTTCTAGAATGTTCCATTATGACAAATACAACGGTTCAATGACTTTATCTAAATCCAATCAATATTAAAGGGGAACTATCTTATAAATGGCCTTTTTGAGTGTTTAGCATTGTTTCCTAGCTATGTGAACTTATATTAATATGATCTATGTCTCAAAATTCTCATATTGGCGCATTCTTCCAATTCTCCTCTCACAATATTCACCCTCACTGAACTGAGTCGTTTGAAAATGTGCCTATATGTGATGTCATATAGTCACCGCTGCATGTTAATGTTGGGACGCTCCGCAGTGGTTTAGGTGGCACCTGCAGCCCAGGCTCAAAACAGCTCGAAATCTTGAGGTAGAAAAATGCTGTTTTTGAGGACTTGATTAGAAATACAAAACAATGAATAAAAAAAATATATATATTACAGAGGTGTTCCATAGACTCACAGGAATTGTGTAAAAGTGCCCAAATAGTGAAAGAAATAGTAAAATAGTTCCCCTTTAAACATTCATCTAATACAATAACCTAAATATATAGCTTTGGCTCCTACACCAGCCTTGGCTCTTTTAACAATATGCTAAATATGCTGTACTCATACTGAAGTTATTCATATATTGTATACTAGGTCTGATCTGCTTGGGATTCCACGTGACATACTTAATGCTGTGTGTGAGAGAGAGAGATGCGTGTTTGTGTAGGCGCTATTGGAAACCTGACTGCTTTGACTGTGATCATAATATTGATTGATGGTGATAGTTGTACTGTACCTACTTAAATATTTGTACCTTGTGGTTTCGGCAACGCTCTGGCGCGCACAGTACGCTCCGAGACTCGCTCCGAGTCTCCTCTCTCTCTCTCCAACGCAGTGAGCGCTCCGTAGTATGGTAGTATGATCATGATCATTATGATCGACTGGAATAAAAAAATTTATACAAAAATATGTTTACTATTTACATACTGTAGTTGTCCCTTTGTTCATTAATGTTACCTAAATGTCATAAGTGAATTGTATAGAAACAACTCACCAAAATGTACTATTGCACAACTGATTTGACAATAAAATCAAAAAAATAAAAACCACTGCCAACTGGCGGTGACCAAGTATCCATTCGCGAGGAAAGATCTAGTCCCGACTTTAAAATTATGATTGCGCAAAATCGGGTAGATTCTAAATGGAGATCTTTTTATTCCTAAATCTACACCAATAGACCTTTCACCCAAAGTGAACATTTAGTAGTCCCCTGAGGTGGGAACGAGAATCGTTTTCTAGCCACTTCTCAGGCTTCACCTTATGGCCTAATAACTCTTTCAGCTGAGTAACAATGTTAATAATTTCAACAGTGTTAAAACTTGGGTGCTGCAGTGTTGAGTGCATAGTAGTAGAGACATATTAGTATAGTAGGTAGTAATATGCAAGGAAGATTATTTAATGGTTGACGTATTGCCACCCCCAGGCCCACTCTGTTATACGATAAATATATATTTTTTAGAACCCTAGATTTACTGTATAGGCCTATACAACTCCAATAGGGTAAATCTGCAGTGCCGCAGCCCTGTACTGTGCGTCGGGGCCTGTACTGTGCGGTGCACTACTGCGCATGCAATAAACAGGGGTGCGTTGCTCATGGGACGGGGTTGCACGGCAGGCAACCAGCTTTTGTGATTGCACGGATGTGCGCGCGTGCACTCAAGAACGCGCTGCACTCGACTCGTCGCGTGTACCTGGCTACCTTGCATAAGCATAACAATAGCGCATGGAATGCAACCCATTTCATGGCAATCACATTCACAGGTTTGGTGTGAACGGTGCTCTGCCTGAGTCAGACCACACCAAACCTGAGGGGGAGGGGGCAAGGAGCTTTGTGTCTATTCCATCCTATCCAACCACTACACTACAGTAAAATACTTATGCACAAAAGTCATTCCATGCAGCACTTGCAGAATGTGAAAGGGGATTCAGCGCCATGAATCAAATTATCACCAAGTATAATTAAGTAAATAAAGTAAACACAAGTTGTCTGATTATTTTAAGTTTGCTTTTGCGTTTGTGTGTGTAAAACAATTTCTTTAATTGAATTAACTTAAACTAGAAAAGTAAATGCAAACTAAATTAACAATAATTTAGGACCTGCTCCGACTTTTGTATATGCTCCGAATTGCAACTACAATTACATTTAAAACATTGTTTGTTTTTCCACCATATCTGTTGACAATATAATCTTTATATATTGAAGGCTACATATTTTATTGCACTGTAAAATATATATATTTTTTACTCTATTCTACAATTGTATTGCATTGCACTATTTTACTCTGTGATATTAGATCCTAATGTAAAAAGTCTGATTTTATGTCTGCACTTTATGTGCTCATTTTATGCCTGTCTTTTTTCTGTTGTGAAGCACTTTTGAGCTGCAGTTTCTCTTTCTGTATGAAAGGTGCTATACAAATAAAGTGTATTATTATTATTACATCCTGTGTGCACGCGAGGGAACATTTATGCGCGTGCACGTGACGTCAATAAAACGCTGTGCAACCAGCTTTGAAATCAGCAACGCACCACTGGCGAGAAACAAAGTAACATATAATATAGGACACAGAAACATAAAGTAACATACGGAAAATAGGACCTAATGTCCAAAATAGCGAAATAGGTACTTACAGTTTCACTGAAAGACATCTTTGGTTCTTTTTCAACGAAGAATAATGAATGCTTAAAGTAATACTATATAGGTTAATTAAGTAATACTAGGTTAATTAAACCAGAGCTAGAAAGAGCTAGAAAAAAACTGACTCTTATACTCTCACCTGCCTCCAATGTAGTCCCACCCCCCCCCCCCCCCCCCCCCCCCCCCCACCTCCTCTAATGTACAGTTTCTTCCCCCCTCAAATGTATATACTCTCTTTTTAGACTCTTTTTGTACTCTTAAACAGTACTGTATAATTGTAGATCTGGTATGTCATAAATGTCTAGATGTAACAGAACGGTCTTATCATTTGAGGGGGGAAGAAACTGTACTGCACACTCTTCCTTTCTCTTTTTCCCTTTCTCTTTTTCCCTCTCTCCCTTTCCTTCTCTCTCCTTATTTATTGTTGTCCTTGTATACTATTGCTACTGTCATTTTGTATTTTATTACCCTTGTTTTGTTACAGACACCCCCCCCCCCCCCCCCCTTCCCACAAAAAGCCTTTGCTTTTTGGACAGGCTGCTTTTGTATATAAGAATTTGTTCTTAATTGCTTGCCTGGATAAATAAAGGTTAAATAAATAAATACAAAATAAAATTAACCAATATAGTATTACTTAATTAACCTATATAGTATTACTTTAAGCATTCATTATTCTTCGTTGAAAAATAACCAAAGATGTCTTTCAGTGAAAATGTAAGTACCTATTTCGCTATTTTGGACATTAGGTCATGATTGATTGATTGATTGAAAACTTTATTAACAGATTGCAGAATGGGTACAGTACAGTACAGCTCAATACATACAATTATTAAGGGGATGCAGACCAGAGAAAGACTTTTGTCTTGTTTACATCAGGGTCCCCCATTTTCAATTCATCAGGACATAATATGACACACACGACATACAGATAGACAGTACTGCTACATCTATACATTTATGACATACCATCTATACATTTATGACATAACAGATTTGCAAATACAGTACTGTTTGTGATACAAAAAGAGTCCAGAAAAGAGAGTATATACATTTGACGTAGAAACTGTACATTGAAGGAGGTTGGGTAGGTGGGGTGGGGGACACTGTACATTGGAATATTGACAGTTTTAGTGTCCAATGTTACTTTGTTTATCGCATGCACAGTAGTGCACCGACTATAGTACTACGACTATGCTTGCACCTCATGGTACCAAAGCACCTCAAAGGCACTAAAAACCAAATTACAAACATCTCAAAACAAACTAGTCAGACTACTGCTTGACCTGACTCCTAGAACCCACCTCACCCCTGCCCACTTTGACAACCTAGGATGGCTTAGAGTAGACAACGGAGTACAGCAACTTGCAATGGGCCTGGTCTACAAGATACACTACACGACCAAGGTACCATGTACATGTCAAAATACTTCCCAAAGGTCAGTGAATACCACGATCACAACCTCCACAAATCATGTTTAACCCAGATTCGGCTCAAACAAGGGACTAAACACGTTTCGCAATTATGCACATCAATGTGGAACGCCCTACCCAAAGCTGTAAAGGAATGTGAATCACTACCCACTTTCAAAACACTCTCCAAGAACACCTACGGGAGACTGCAATTCGAAACTGGCCCCTACAAATGTCCTAACCCAGTTGTACAGTAATGACAAGTATGGCGTTGTCAGTATTCCAATGTACAGTGTACAGTGTCCCCCACCCACCCCCTACCCAACCCCCCCCCCCCCACCACCTCCAATGTACAGTCCCCCCCCCCCCCCCCCCCCAACCCACCCACCCAACCCCACCCACCTACCCAACCTCCTCCAGTTTCTACGTCAAATGTATATACACTCTTTTCTGGACACTTTTTGTATCACAAACAGTACTGTATTTGCAAATCTGGTATGTCATAAATGTATAGATGTAGCAGTAGCCTACTGTCTTATCTGTATGTCGTGTGTGTCATATTCATATGATGAATTGAAAATGCGGACCCTGATGTAAACAAGACGAAAGTCTTTCTCTGGTCTGCATCCCTTAACAATTGTATGTATTGAGCTGTACTGTACCCATTCTGCAATCTGTTAATAAAGTTTTCAATCAATCAATCAACCGCACAGTACCCCCCCCCCCCCCCCCCCCCCCCCCCTACAGAGGAGGAGCTTTTCATAATTTTTTCGTTGTTGCAAATAGCATCTGGGAGTCTCCTCCCAAATTGTAGGCAGCACGAGGGTGACAAGAGAAGGGTGTTCCACGGAGGAGCAGCTGCAGGAGGTAGGGAAGGTTTGAAGCAGCGACCCCCAGGCCAGTTCCCTCCGCATAGGCTCTCTGGTCCTGGCTGTCTGTCGTCTCGGTAACCGGAGAACCGGCCCTGAGTGACGACCTATTACGGTGCGTAGCCTAACGGGAGGGGAGGGGGACGAGTTGAAGGTGGCGAAAAGAACCCACAAAGGGAGGAGGGTCATATGTGAAGAATGTTACCATGTGCATGCTGAGGCATCCAGTTCACATTGAAAGTCGCTATCCAGGCCAGTAGTAGCGTGACATCAGTCTGCAACAGAGGGGTCTCATCATTTGTCGCCTGCTATCATAAGGTCCAAAGGTCTGTAGTTTTAGAAGTTTGCTGGTTGCACAACGACCCTCTGGTGTATCATCGAATGCGAAGGCGGTCGCCGCGTAGTGCAGACAGCCACCAGATTCAAACAATATGTTGTAATAAGAGACGTTGTAAAATGTCAGCTACACGGATACACATTCTACCGTCTAGGGTGCGTCTGTTAACCGGGGGGCGGAATGACTCGGTCCTCTTCAGCAGTGGGCAGCACCCCGGTTCGGGCGTCCCCCGCTCAATGATTCCATCTCCGCTGTCCCGCTCTCTCTCCCCCTGGCAGAGCCCTTTCGGGACTCAGGGCGACGCGCGTGTACTCGCCCAGGACATGTCGGAGAACGGAGTGTCCCCCCCGGGGCAAGGTGTTGACCATCGACACCATGAACCCCACAGTGAAGAGGTTGAATACGCCGTGCGTGGCCCCCATTGTGCAGCGCGCCATGCAGATTGAGAAGGAGCTGAAAGAGGTATGTGTATGTAGTATGTACTGTAGTACCACCATAGATCTCTGCTTTGCCCTCCATATAGGCTACTGTTATATCTTTATCTGATCTCATTCGTACTTCTAATCTGTATTGTGCTTTAATGCATTTTGATGCCAGTATGGGATCAGGTAAATACATGCATGTGTCACTGTCTCTTGCGTTGCATCAGTCGGCCAGTGTGCTGTAAAGGTCTGTCACAGACTCACAGTGCCACATAAATAATCTAGCTCAGTTTAGAAGTCTTTCTATTCTAGGCTGAAGACTGAAGAACAATGCACAGGGGGGAAATATATAAACAACCCCTAGGTCTTGCCAAAAGAAGGCTAAATTAATCAGTTGTCTCTGTATAAAGTTCTCTGGGTCTTTCAATGTTGGCAGGCTGATCTGTCCAACTCTCATGATAACGTAGATAGAGAGATGACAGCCTGCATATTCATTCGTCTTCATGGGCTGGTACAACAAAAGTGAATGACTTAAACTTTTAAACGCCCCATCATTTTACCTGTTTTATTTGAAGTAAGTACCAAAAACAACTCAATATAGTTTTACATCTCCTCTCTGGGGCTCTACCAGGCTGTTTTTGTTTTGCTTCTGTCTTTACAGCTCATTAATATTATACCTTGACGTTTTCTTCTGTCGTAGCTTTTCTAGCTCTGACTGCTGTTTTATTCCGCATACACCCCAGTTGCGGTGGGCTGTGCGAGGGCCGGACATATGCAACAAGTGTGTAGTTTGTGACATAACAAACTTACAGAAGTCCATACCTCTTTTTTAAAGGCACAGTTTCTGAATACGGGCTGTGTGCAATTCTCATGGACTGAGCATTTCAATTTTAGATACTTTCACAGTATTTATAAAGCGCCTAGACCTGCTTTATAATCCTGGTTATTAAACACAATTACTCATTGGTTTGAGAACATAATATGACGACGACTGAATTAGTTTTACCTTTGTTCTTGACCGAAGGCTGCCTTTCTGTCATCTTGGGGGGGGGGGGGGGGGGGGGTCAGAGTGCACCGGTGTGAAGGAAGAGTATGCTGCATTTACAACACTAAACAAAATGAGAGCAACACGGAATAATAACACAATAATAGCTTTGTCTCGATTCTCTTGTTTTCATGATCGCGGGAAGCCAAAATTGAAATTGAAACTCGATGAATTGCCCAGCCCTACTTTGTAATCAAAAAAGGAAATGCAAATCTCCCCTTTCTACAATATGGGACTTTTGAAAGCTGAAATGTTCATTGTTCATTGGCTAACCAAGAACAGCTTTCCCTCCCTGTCCCATATGAAGCCACTGTGTGTTTTCCATTAGCTCTATAATTGAGAACTCTTCCTTGTCATGTGCTTCTCATTTCTGTCTGCACATTCACCCACTGCAGGACATCTGCTTACACAACCTCATGTCAAAGTCCACTGGTGAGGCAGTCAGAGCTGCATACAGCTGGATACTCTGCAGCTACATTTTCAGGCTTGTTTGTAGAGTCTCTTCTTTCTTCCATAGGTTTTCAGTCTATGTCTAATTTGAGGCCAAAGGGGAAAACATAGAATCTGGTTGGACAAAAAAGGTTGTATTTGAATACTGTCCTAATGCTTACTCAACTAAGACACATC